>NC_041382.1:220856246-220876549 GCF_002162155.2 Triticum dicoccoides
GGAGTTAAGGAAGAACCACCCGCAGCGGGGACGGGCGCTCGCCGGAGAGGTACCCCACTATCTATCTTAGGGTTCAAGGTGGGGGGAGGGGGCGGGGGGGCTAGAGGGCTGGCCGGGGCGGCGGTGGCGAGTTGTTTCGGGGCAGCGAGGCGGTGCTGGGGCCGTCGGTTCTGCCGGTGGTGGCTGGCGGCTCAAGGGGGTGCAGGTTGAAGATGATCTGCAGGCCCTCCCTAAACTACATGTCAAGTGCCTCTCTGCTACCATTGCGTTCAATTTCGACAGTAGCATTCAGATTCCACAGTAAATTTCAGTTTCGACAGTTAAGTTCAGAGTCAACAGTTTTTACCTCATCTGTTGTAGTCAGGTGGTTTTTGGTGATGTTAATTTTACATCCATTTTACATCATCTATTGGAGATGCTATTAGAATCCCATGTGAGATTGACGATGTCTGTCTTGTGCTGCTTCAACCTTGACGTCTTACGGCTCACCGGAGCTGCTCCAATGATAGAACGATCCATCACAATAGAGCAGTGCCCTGGACGCCGTCTACATATTTCTCACATCTTCCTCCACACCTCCGACAGCCACCTCTGCCTCAACTTCTTCAGCGACCAACCCAATGATGCTGAGGTCGACACGGCTATGGCAAAGAGGTTGTACACTTGTTGCATCACTTATTACTATACATTCATGTCGATCCATTAGGGCTATTTTGGTTCAACGGAAAAACATCAATCCACTGGTTGTTACCATCACTCTAAATTTCTGCATGCTCTCTGAGGGAGTCCTGGATTAGGGGGTGTTCGGGTAGCCGGACTATACCTTCAGTCGGACTCCTGGACTATGAAGATACAAGATTGAAGACTTCGTCCCGTGTCCGGATGGGACTTTCCTTGGCGTGGAAGGCAAGCTTGGCGATGCGGATATTCAAGATTTCCTACCATTGTAACTGACTCTATGTAACCCTAACCCTATCCGGTGTCTATATAAACCGAAGGGTTGTAGTCCGTAGGCAATCAATTCCATACACAACAATCATACCATAGGCTAGATTCTAGGGTTTAGCCTCCTTGATCTCGTGATAGATCTACTCTTGTACTACCCATATCATCAATATTAATCAAGCAGGAGTAGGGTATTACCTCCATCGAGAGGGCCCGAACCTGGGTAAAACAAAGTGTCCCCTGTCTCCTGTTACCATCCGGCCTAGACGCACAGTTCGGGACCCCCTACCCGAGATCCGCCGGTTTTGACACCGACATTGGTGCTTTCATTGAGGGTTCCTCTGTGTCGTCGCTTTTAGGCCCTATGGCTCCTTCAATCATCAACAACGATGCAGTCCAGGGTGAGACTTTTTTCCCAGGACAGATCTTCGTCTTCGGCGGCTTCGCACTGCGGGCCAATTCGCTTGGCCACCTTGAGCAGATCGAAAGCTACGCCCCTGGCCATCAGGTCAGGTTTGGAAGCCTAAACTACACGCCTGACATCCGCGGGGACTTGATCTTCGACGGATTCGAGCCACAGCCAAGCGCGCCGCACTGTCTCGATGGGCATGATATAGCTCTGCCACCGAACAGCGCCTCGGAGGCCGCGCACGCATCGGTTCCGACCAATGATTCGGAGCCCACTGCACCGATCGAGGATCGGCGGTTGGACGCTGCCTCAGGGGCTGTGATCTCAGAGGCGATTGAGCCGAACTCCAGCCCCGCACTCCGCATGGCCCATGACTCCGAGGAGCCGGATTCTTCTCTGAGCTCCGAGCCCCCCGCACCCCTGCCGATCGAATCCGATTGGGCGCCGATCATGGAGTTCACCGCCGCGGACATCTTTCAGCACTCGCCCTTCGGCAACATCCTGAATTCTCTAAAGTCTCTCTCTTTATTAGGAGAGCCCTGGCCAGACTACGGTCAGTAAGGTTGGGATACGGACGATGAAGAAATTCAAGGCCCACCCACCACCCACTTCGTAGCCACTGTCGACGACTTAACCGACACGCTTGACTTCGACTCCGAAGACATCGATGGCATGGACGATGATGCAGGAGACGAACAAGAACCAGCACCTGTAGGGCGCTGGAAGGCCACCTCGTCATATAACATATATATGGTGGATACTCCAAAAGATGGAGATGGCGATGGAACGGTGGGGGATGACACCCCCAAGAAACAGCAAAAGCGCCGGCGTCAGCGGCGCCGCTCTAAATCCCGCCAAAGCAAAAACGGTGATTCCGGCACGGGAGATAATACTACCCCGGATAGCGCCGAAGAACACCCACCTCAGCAAAATTCGGCACAGGAAGATGGAGAAACCAGCCCTCATGAAAGAGTGGCAGACCGAGAGGTCGAGGATGATAACTATACGCCTCCCTCCGAAGACGAGGCTAGCCTCGATGACGATGAATTCGTCATACCATCAGACCCCGCCGAACAAGAGCGTTTTAAACGCAGACTTTTAGCCACGGCAAGCAGCCTAGAGAAAAAACAGCAACAACTTAGAGCTGCCCAAGAATTGTTAGCTGACAGATGGACTGAAGACCTTGCGGCCGAAGAGTATGAACTCGAACGCCCCTCCAAGAGTTACCCGAAGCACAGGCCGCTACCCCGATCAGAGGAGGAAGCACCTACATCACCAGCGCATGACATGGCAGACCGGCCACCTCGCGGCCACGACAGAGAGGCCTATCGGCCCTCCACCCAAGCCATGCCCCACCGCCGCTCAACTAAGGCACGGGAAAATGCACCCGACCTGCGAAACATACTGGAGGATACGGCATGTGACAATGATCCTCACTCCGGATACAACAAATCCGGCCAGGCCGAACACAATAGACATAGCTCTTCCGAGCCGCCTCGCGATATAGCCCAGTACAGAGGCGCCGCACACCCGCTATGCTTCACGAATGAAGTAATGGATCATAAAATCCCAGAGGGTTTCAAACCCGTAAACGTCGAATCATACGATGGCACAACAGATCCGGCGATATGGATCGAGGATTATCTCCTTCACATCCACATGGCACGCAGCGATGATCTACACGCCATCAAATACCTCCCGCACAAACTTAAAGGACCGGCCCGGCATTGGCTTAACAGCTTGCCAGCAGACTCAATCGGTTCTTGGGAGGACCTGGAAGCCGCATTCCTCGACAACTTCCAGGGCACTTACGTGCGACCGCCGGATGCCGACGACTTAAGCCACATAATTCAGCTGCCAGAAGAATCGGCCAGACAATTTTGGACACGGTTCCTAACAAAGAAAAACCATATAGTCGACTGTCCGGACGCAGAGGCCCTAGCAGCCTTCAAGCATAACATCCGCGACGAGTGGCTTGCCCGGCACCTGGGACAGGAAAAGCCGAAATCCATGGCAGCCCTCACGACACTCATGACCCGCTTTTGCGCGGGAGAAGACAGCTGGCTAGCTCGCAGTAACAACTTATCAAAGAACCCTAGTAATTCGGATACCAAGGACAAAAGTGGCAGGACAGGTCAGAATAAGCAAAAACTCCGCGTTAACAGCGACAGCAATGAAGACACGGCAGTCAATGCCGGATTCAAAGGCTATAAACCCGGTCAGCGGAAAAAGCCATTCAAAAAGAATACCCAGGGCCCGTCCAGTTTGGACCGAATACTCGATCGCTTGTGCCAGATACATGGCAGCCCCGAAAGGCCAGCCAATCACACTAACAGAGATTGTTGGGTGTTCAAGCAGGCAGGCAAGTTAAGGGCCGAAAACAGAGACAAGGGGCTGCACAGCGACGACGAGGAGCCCAAGCCGCCGAACAACAATGGACAGAAGGGTTTTCCCCCACAAGTGCGGACGGTGAACATGATATACGCAACCCACATTCCCAAGCGGGAGTGGAAACGTGCGCTACGGGTCGTATACGCGATAGAGCCAGTCGCCCCAAAGTTCAACCCATGGTCCTCCTGCCCGATCACTTTTGATCGAAGGGACCATCCCACTAGCATCCGTCATGGCGGCTTCTCCCCATTGGTTCTCGACCCAATCGTCGACGGATTTCATCTCACAAGAGTCCTCATGGACGGCGGCAGTAGCCTGAACCTGCTTTATCAGGATACAGTGCGAAAATGGGCATAGATCCCTCAAGGATTAAGCCCACAAGAACGACCTTTAAAGGCGTTATACCAGGTGTAGAAGCCAACTGTACAGGCTCAGTAACACTTGACGTGGTCTTCGGATCCCCGGACAATTTCCAAAGCGAAGAGTTAATCATCGATATAGTCCCGTTTCGCAGTGGCTATCACGCCCTGCTCGGACGAACTGCATTCGCAAAGTTTAATGCGGTGCCGCACTACGCATATCTTAAGCTCAAGATGCCAGGCCCTCGAGGAGTAATTACGGTCAACGGAAACACCGAACACTCCCTCCATACGGAGGACCATACGGCAGCTCTCACAGCGGAGGTACAAAGTAGCCTTGTCAGGCAATTCTCCAGTCCGGCCATTAAAAAGCCAGACACTATCAAGCGCGCCCGGAGTAACCTACAGCAGGACCACCTGGCACACTCTGAGCAAGCATAGCAATGCGGCCCCCACCCCAGCTCTCGCGACATAGCGAAACCAGTACCTCGCGTACATAACTACGCACTTGAAATACCATGAGCACAGGGGAAGGGGCACAATAACGGCACACCCAAAATATGTCTTAAAACGTACCAGGGGCTGCCGGATTCTTTTCTTAATTTTTTCTTACTTTCAGGACTCCATACTTCGGACGACCTGTTCGGCAATTCAACTGCCGCACAAACGATGCAAGATCCAGGGAGGAAGACAAGCCATACCGCATTATGGAATCCCAGGTGGTCTCTGTTACAAGCACTATACCTGTTTTAAATACAATTCCACGGCCTGCCCATGGTCAGGACATTAGTCCAATATCTTTTGCTTACCGCACTATTTGTATCGTTCGGCTTTGACAAATAGCCTCTCTATAAAGGATGCTTAGCTTTTTGTCTATTTTTTGCATTACCCTCTTTTATATATGTTCATTAATGACATGTTGCACCCGTAGACTGTGGTACGGCAAGTACGCCAGGGGCTTCAGTACCCTTTAATATGGTGTGAGAAGTCCATACACTTTCACAAGTGCGGCGCCCTGAACTTATAGCACTATATGCATCGGCTCCGAATCATGATTTGGGTCAATAGTTGGGTTTGCCCGGCTCCTATGTTTTGGTGCCTTACATTCCGCTATATCGGCTAAGGTAGCACTAGGAGAACCACTGTGATTGTGCCCCGGTTGAGCTGGGTTAAGCACCTCAGTGGAGAAAGCTAAAACTGACTGTCATGATGAGGCGAGAGACCGGTTGCTGTTTGAGAGTTTTTTCGAGTCCCTAAAGACTTATGCCGCTTCGAGCGAGGAGCTGGATAACCCCAGCCAAGGCGTGGATAGCGCCCCGAACTCGGTCTTCCGAACTAGGGGCTTCGCCAAAATTTAAAATTATAAAGTTCTATGGCTAAGTGAGAGTGTTCAAGCATTATAGTCCGATTGCCTGGTTCGTCGTGCTGAGCGCCTCCCTCGAAGGACCCAACCATGGGAAAAAGAGCACTTAGGTTTATCACCGAACACCCCAGCACTAGTGGCATGGGGGCAGAAGCCGACGACTGGCCATCTCTCCATTTTTGATAAACTGCTGCACAGAAAATAATATTTTAAATTCAATAAGCATTGCTTAGCGCATATGAACAAGTTTTCAGCGCACAGGATAAACACGAGCGAGTTCATTCAAAAATTACATCCTTGGTACATTCATCTACCACAAGGCGGGCACCCGCAAGAACATCCTTATAGTAGTTCTCAGGCTTGCGATGCGCGGCGGCCCGTCCCTCACAAGCTTCTCACCATCCAGCTTACCCCAGTGCACCTTAGCACGGGCAAGGGCCCGACGGGCACCTTCGATGCAGATGGAGCACTTGACGACCTCGAGCCTTGGACAGGCCTCCACCAGCTGCCGCACCAGCCTGAAGTAGCTCCCAGGCAGGGCCTCTCCGGGCCACAGCCGAACTATGAAGCCCTTCATGGCCCGTTCGGCCGCCTTGTGGAGCTCGACCAGCTGTTTCAGCTGGTCGCTCAAGGGCACAGGGTGTCCGGCCTCTGCATACTGAGACCAGAACACCTTCTCCGTCGAGCTGCCCTCTTCAGCTCGGTAGAATGCGGCATCGTCGGATACGCTGCGAGGAAGATCTGCGAATGCCCCTAGAGAGCTCCGGATTCGGGTAAGTAACAAGTAGTTTACTTTATATTTCTGCTTTGCATGAAGAATGCCTTACCCGCTGCTATCTTTTTCACCTCCTCCAACTCTGGGAGGGCCTTTTGGGCTTCGTCCTTGGCAGACTTGGCAGTCTCAAGGGCCGTCGCGAGCTCGGACGCTTGGGTCTTTGACTCAAGCTCCAAACTCTCATGTTTTTTCATGCGAGCCTGAAGCTCTTTCTGCACCTCGCCGACCTGAGCCCCAAGTTTCTCTCGCTCGATGCGCTCTGTGGCCGTTTTCTTTTCGGCCTTAGATAGCGCCTGCTTGAGGGTCGCCACCTCAGTCGTGGCCCCTACAATAAGCAGTACAATCCTGTTATTTTTTGCAATCACGCCTCTATATAGGCACCCTTTTCAGTAAGGTATTTCTTACCTTCTTTCTCCTCGAGCTGCCGCTTGGCAAGGCCGAGCTCTTGCTCGGTCCGCCCGAGGTCCTGTTTCAGGACACCCACCTCCGCAGTCAGTGCGGCGATGGATAGCAGCGAAGCCTGCATACGCATATTGACTCTTTATTGTTAGACTCCTGCGAAATTTAATAGATCCTCTATTTTGCTTTTCTTTCCGAATGCCAAACAGAGCATCAAGGGCTACTGTCTATGCGGTAATATTTTTACATATTTTTTACTTACCTCGAAGCCTATTAGGAGGCTAGCACAAGCTTCACTCAGTCCACTCTTGGCGGACTGAACCTTCTGGATCACCGTACTCATAATAGTACGGTGCTCCTCGTCGATGGAGGCGCCTTCAAGCACCTCCAGCAGATTGTCCGGCACCTCCGGTTGGACGGAGGCTGCCGGCTCAGAAGGCTTGCTCCTCTTTGAAGGAGTTCGCCTGCTGCGGTCCGGAATCGTTGAAGATTCCGGCACATTGTCCGGCTCAAAGCCGGACTTGGAGCCCTGGGGGGTCTTGTCCCCTTTACTCCTGGAGTCCGGGAGGTCGCCTTGCGGCTCCTCCAGGACCACCTCCTCCTGCCCCGGAGCTCATTGTGACGCCACTTCGGCATCATCCACGGTGCGGGGGGAGACAGCGGGCGAAACTGAGTTCACGTCCGAAGAATCCAGGGAGCCGCTCGACGACTCGTTGAGTTCGGCCCGGGGCGGGCTGCATGATTATATTCGACATTAGGGAAAGTTGTGCAACGAAAGGAATATCATGAATTACTCTGGTATCCGAACACTTACGATTTTGCCGGACCCCTGGCCCTATCCGGCCACTCCTCTTCGTCCTCGTCGGCGTCGGGGGTGTAGTCCAGTGGAGGGGTTTTCCTCCTCTTGGACCCTTCGGCCCCCCCTACTGGGTGAAGTGGAAAACCCAGTCCGCGGAGGAAGTGGGGAAGGAATACTACCCTCTCGTGGGGCCTTAGGGTGGGGACAAGCTGCCCCTCCTCGGGAAGCCGGTGCTCGATGTCTTTGGACAAGTATCCGGCCTTCCTAAGCTTTTTGACGTCGCCCTCCGTGACAGAGGAGACCTTCCACTTGCCTCCCGCTCCGGACATCGCTGGAGAAGGTTGAGGTGGGAAGTGCGGGCTTGGGCGCTGGAGCTCGAGTGCGCAGGAGATGGATAGGCAAAGGAGGAAGAAGGCGTAGGTAAAAAGGTGGATCCTTATCTCCTTATATGGGCAGATGCGGTTGTGCGTCCTCACCTGCCTAATAAAACTCGCTTGCCTCCCAAGCGCCATGATAAATGGCACGGTTAGGGTTACCTACGTCCGTATTGATGAGAATCCCGTAAAGGGGACACACGATCTTTGCTTTGACAAGACGTGCCAAGGAAACCGCCTCGCAAAACATGCTGGGGTGGAAAAGTAAAAATGATTCAAGTAAAGGACTTGGCCGTAGTGTGATGACGCACTGCGGAATACGTCGGCAAATTTGATTTGTGTCAATATTATTCTCTCTATGGCAATATATGCAAGCTTATTTTGTAGAGCCGGACACTACTATTGGTGTTTACAATCTTCTATGAAGGACTTGGAGGAGGAACCCGCCTTGCAATGCCGAAGACAATTTGCGTGCCGGACTCGTCGTCATTGAAGCCTGGTTCAGGGGCTACTGAGGGAGTCCTGGATTAGGGGGTGTTCGGTTAGCCGGACTATACCTTCAGCCGGACTCCTGGACTATGAAGATACAAGATTGAAGACTTCGTCCCGTGTCCGGATGGGACTTTCCTTGGCGTGGAAGGCAAGCTCGGCGATGCGGATATTCAAGATCTCCTACCATTGTAACCGACTCTATGTAACCCTAACCCTATCCGGTGTCTATATAAACCGGAGGGTTGTAGTCCGTAGGCAATCAATTCCATACACAACAATCATACCATAGGCTAGCTTCTAGGGTTTAGCCTCCTTGATCTCGTGTAGATCTACTCTTGTACTACCCATATCATCAATATTAATCAAGCATGAGTAGGGTATTACCTCCATCGAGAGGGCCCGAACATGGGTAAAACAAAGTGTCCCCTGTGTGCTGTTACCATCCGGCCTAGACGCATAGTTCGGGACCCCCTACCCGAGATCCGCCGGTTTTGACACCGACACTCTCCTTACATAATCCCACCATATTTTTTTCGTATGCATGTCAGATATTGTACACAGTCATGCTGAGCATGTAGAGAAAAAGAGAAGAGTTTTGCGCGGCAATACAATGTCATGCATACATCGCTCCATGGTGGGTTCAATGGCAAACCCTCTCCACCCCTCTCCAGATTGTAATCCAGAGGAAGATATCTGTTCTGAGGTGGATTCGGACGCCGCTGACCACTCCTATTTACCCCCCAAGGTGTTTGCTCTACCTTGGCATGATGATGTTAGTCATATCATGCATATGTTGCCTTGCAGTGCCTACTTTTGACATCATATATGTCATCTGCTTAGTTTAGACATGTTCTGTAATGCCACCTGTTTAGTTTCTATATCATATATGGGAATTATGCAGTCTCATGTCTTTTAGCCAGCCATAATATATGTGAAATGTGCAATCCCATCCTGTTTAACCAGGCATCATATATTTGAATGATATCTTGCCCATCCTTTTCTTCATTACATTTCCATTTGTCGACAATGTTTGTACATTAAACTACTCTTCCTGTGAATCGGACATTTGGGAGGGAGATGGAAAAATCTGGAGTGAAAACAAGGCCTTCAGAGAAGACAGTGCTACCTGTCGAAGCAGATCTCTTGTTGGGTCCCGATAGCTCCTCAGAGATGGATTCAGAGACAGATGACCAGTCCTATTCCCCCACTGAGGTGTATGCTCTAACTTGGCACGGTTATACTCCTCATATCATGCATACAGTGTCTTGCATTGCATAGTTTAGACATCATATACACAATATTCAACACCATGTTCTTAGTTAAGACATCATATCGAATGCCCTTTGTTTAGCATATAAATCACATATGTGAATTAAATGATGCGATCCTGATTACTTAGATAACATGTAGGTGAATTATGTCATGCGATCATGTTTAGTTATTCATCATATCTTTGAATTATGTTATGCTATGCTATCCAGTTTAGATAGACATCATATATGTGAAATTATGGCATGCTATCCATTTTAGTTAAACAATATACATGTCAACTATTTCATGCCCTCTTTTTTCCACACTATCTATTGCATCTGTCTCTAATACAATGTCTGTACATTCAACTATGTTTCCTGTTTATCAGCCATTTGAATTGGAGCGGGTGATGCCTGTATCTAGCGGACTAAAAACACGGTCTTCAATAAAATAGTGCTACCTCTAGGTGGAGATAGCACCCCTGTTGTACATGCACAAGAACCAGCCCTACCACACATAACCCAAACTCTCGCAGATTGAACCCCTACTATGATGGACAGAGAACCAGCTTCACCCAATCTAACCCCAACCCCAGCCAATAGTAACCCAGTTCCTGTTGACACAACACCATCTCCACCATAGAGCTCCCAAACAAGAGCAGTTAGTAAGGCATCTCTAGTGCCCAAAGGGCCAATACTATCACGGAGAACCCCAACTCCACCAGTTAGTACGCCTATTCCTGTGGAGGAAGCACAACCAGCTAGTCGTAGTTTAGCATCTATCGCATTTGATGTTGTTAAATCGTATGTGCGTATCTTCCCATCTTGGAAATATTATACTGAAGATGAAGGAAAATGCCAGTTGCAAGTGTTTGTCCAGGAGTTATGTGTAAGTAATGTTATTCATGGCAATTACTTTGCTTCGTCCCATACATCCTACCTCCATGATGGTTATAATACAACAAATTTTCCCATTTTTCTCTATAGAGAAGGACCAATTTGGAAACTCGGGATGAGGTAACCTGTGCTAATACCTCTACTATCTTCAAGAATTCTTGGTGGCAGTATCGGAATTACCTGAAGAAAACGTACTTCACCGGCAAAGAAACTCATCAAATTCCCTTACGTTCTCCTGAGACACATTTACTGGACGATGACTAGGAACGCCTTGTTCTGTACTGGTCCCGAGCCAAGAATGTGGTAAGGTCTATGAGCTCATTTTCTATTTTTAAGTATTATATTATTGCATCTTACTGTACTCTGTTCATGTAGAACAAGTGCCTAAACCTGAAGAACAACTGTTCTAATTTAAGATTCCATTGCTACCATAGGACATAGATATATGTTTGTTTGATGCTTTTATTATGTACTAGTACTTGGCAATAGAAGACTTGCTAGTTTAATCCTGTCCACCTTACTAATGAACTGGTTCATCGAAATGAGCTTCATATACTAGTGCATGCTAAACGTGTTATGTGTCTTCTTGTTTCTTCTTTTAGAATGCTGACAGAATATTGGGGAAGAGTGCCTTATTAAGAAACGGTAAAGGAAGTAATGCAGATAAGGTTTAGGATAGTGACACATCCTGTCTTGGTTTAGTGTTGGAGTTACTGGCCACTACCGCTTGCACAAGCTATTCAAACTCACTGTCTGAATCAGTTCGGTTTCTTGAGTCTCAACTACAAGCTGAAAGACATCGATCAGCTGTGTTGCGACAAGAAGTGGAAGGACTATGGAAGTCCCCGGAGCATTCAGATGCATACTTTTTGGTGCAACAGCAAGCGTTGGAGGATTTTAACGCCAAACAGGACAAAGCTAATCAGCTTGCTAAGCTTATTGCCAGCATGGTGGATACCCAGGATAACATTTCTTGAGCTCTTCTGAAGTTGTTTCAGTTATGCTCTTGTTTTGCTGCCGCGTTTATTTGCATTGGTGACAAATTTTGACGGCCAGTGTATATGATATGCTGCTTTGTTCCCTATATTTGCACTGGTGGCAAACTTTGATGCCCAATGGATGTAATATGTGTAATAGCCCTGATAGCCTAGCGTTAGTTGCTTGCTTATTTATTTCCTTGTTGTCTTGTTTATTTGATTTCTTGTAGTCATTGCAGTTCTTTTTCCGCGGTTAACTAGTGGCTGCAATAACCTATTTTTTAAAACTAGGCCACAATAACCATGGGCTAATATTTACTGTAGTGACACTGGGCCTCCTACGGGCCGTAGAAACAGTGGGCCTTCTATGGGACGTAGAAATAGTAGGCCTTCTACGGGCTGTAGAAACAATGTGCCTTCTACGGGTCGTATCATCAATGGGCCTTATACGGGCCGTGTGATCGATTGGCCAAACATGGGCCAATAACAGGCCGCATTATGGCCGTAAATGGGCTAGAGTTGGAATCGTCCGTTCATGGGCTGACCGTAACGGGCCATCGTTAATAGGCCGTACTTGATGACGCTATGAAAACGGCCCAACGTATTAACGGACCACAAATGGGTCGACTGTAACCACGGGCTGAATTTGGCCCACAAGCAGAAAATGACAGTAACGGGCCGTAAGTAAACGAATGCTGGAAATGAGCCCAAGAATAAATGGGCTCTCAGAAGGCCGAAAGATAACATGGGCTGGAAACAGCCCAACGGAATAATGGGCCGTTAATGGGTATAAAGTGATACACTGTTCATTACGGGCCAGTTTCACCACGAGCCGTTAATGGGTGTAAAGTGATACACTGTTCATTACGGGCCAGTTTCACCACGGGCCGTTAATAGGCCAAGAGTTACATAGGGCCTCATATGGGCCGAAAGACGTCATGGGCCATACATGGGCCAGAAGTGAAAATGGGATGGAATCATATTGGATGGCCCAGATGATGCTACTGGGCCTAATTCGGATAGGGCATAACGGGCCTAGGGTTAGCGGGTTGTAAATGGGCTATATGCGAACAAGCCGTTAACAGGCTTTACATGGGCCGGCCCGCCACCTTTTGACCAAGTCAAACGGGCCGACCTTTTCACAGGAATGGGCCTCTAATGGGCCGTGCCACGTGTAGACGTATCATAGGCGCCTATCTGACCCACTGACGAGCTGACACGTGTTTCGTCCGGCCAATAAGAATTTTACACGTGGAAATTTCCCATTGGTCGGGGCTGTTAACGGTTATCGGACCCAAAACCCGACCCGATAGCTTAACGGCATTCCGTTATGGTGTATGCCATGTGTCGGTCACCCTTAACGAAAGCACTTCTATGACGCGCAATTTATCGTCATGGAAGTGGAGACTTCCATGATAATAATTTTGGTAATGTCATGGAACACTTCTACGACAACACATGTATGACTATCTTGATTCTGTCATAAATTTGTCATGGATGTACATGCATGACAAAAAACGCGACCTACTGTGACAAACACGTATCATCACGAAAGTGTATTTTTTTGTAGTGCTAGTAATAATAGTGGAGGAAAATCGTTTTATAAAACACTTAAATGCCCTAAACTAAATAAAACAGAAAAGGAAAATAAATAAATAAAAGAAAAGAAAACACAAAAAACAAAAAACAAACAAATACAAAAAAAAGGGAAGAACCCCCCTGGGCTCCGGCCCAGCAGGCCAACTGTTGGGGAACGTAGTAATTTCAAAAAAATTCCTACGCACACGCAAGATCATGGTGATGATATAGCAACGAGGGGAGAGTGTTGTCTACGTACCCTCGTAGACCGAAGTGGAAGCGTTGACGCAACATAGAGGAAGTAGCCGTACGTCCTCCGGTTCAACCGATCCAAGTACCGTTACTCCGGCACCTCCGAGTTCTTGACACGCGTACAGCTCGATGACGCACCCTCGATCTCCGATCCAGCAGAGGCGCCGAGGGGGAGTTCCGTCAGCACGACGGCGTGGTGACGATCTTGATGTTCTCCTGTTGCAGGGCTTCGCCTAAGCACCGCTACAATATGACCGAGGTGTAATATCGTGGAGGGGGGCACCGCACACGGCTAAGGAACGATCAATGATCAACTTGTGTGTCCTAGGGTGCCCCCCTACCCCCGTATATAAAGGAGGGAGGGAGGAGGTGGCCGGCCCTAGGGGGGGTGCGCCATGAGGAGGGGGAAACCTACTCCAAGTAGGTTTCCCTCTCTTTTCCTTATCTTATTTGGAGGGGAAAGGAAAGAGTACTAGTATTAGGAAGTAGTACTAGTAGTAGTAATAGGAAGAGGGGGAAGGAGAAAGGAAATGGGGGGCCGACCCCCCTCCCCAATTCGGATTGGGCTTGGGGGGGCGCGCCCCCTTCCCTTGCTCCTTCTCTCTTCCTCCTACATGGGCCCAATAAGGCCCATATACCTCCCGGGGGGTTCCGATAACCTTCCGAGGCTCCAAACTTCTCCGGAACCTTTCCGGTGTCCAAATATATCCGTCCAATATATCAATCTTTATGTCTCGACCATTTCGAGACTCCTCGTCATGTCTGTAATCATATCCGGGACTCCGAACAACCTTCGGTACATCAAAATACATAAACTCATAATATAACTGTCATCGAAACCTTAAGCGTGCGGACCCTACGGTTCGAGAACGATGTAGACATGACTGAGACACATCTCTGGTCAATAACCAATAGCGGGACCTGGATGCCCATATTGGTTCCTACATATTCTACGAAGATCTTTATCGGTCAAACCGCATAACAACATACGTTGTTCCCTTTGTCATCGGTATGTTACTTGTCCGAGATTCGATCGTCGGTATCCAATACCTAGTTCAATCTCGTTATCGACAAGTCTCTTTACTCGTTCTGTAATACTTCATCTTATAACTAACTCATTAGTTACATGCTTGCAAGGCTTAGGTGACGAGCATTGCCGAGAGGGCCCAGAGATACCTCTCCGACAATCGGAGTGACAAAACCTAATCTCGAATTATGCTAACTCAACATGTACCTTCGGAGACACCTGTAGTACTCCTTTATAATCACCCAGTTACGTTGTGACGTTTGGTAGTACCCAAAGTGTTCCTCCGGTAAACGGGAGTTACACAATTCTCATAGTTACAGGAACATGTATAAGTCATGAAGGAAGCAATAGCAGAATACTAAACGATCAAGTGCTAAGCTAACGGGATGGGTCATGTCAATCACCTCATTCTCCTAATGATGTGATCCCATTAATCAAATGACAACACATGTCAATGTTTAGGAAACATAACCATCTTTGATTAATGAGCTAGTCAAGTAGAGGCATACTAGTGACTATATGTTTGTCTATGTATTCACACATGTATCATGTTTCCGGTTAATACAATTCTAGCATGAATAATAAACATTTATCATGATATGAGGAAATAAATAATAACTTTATTATTGCCTCTAGGGCATATTTCCTTCAGTCTCCCACTTGCACTAGAGTCAATAATCTAGATTACATAGTAATGATTCTAACACCCATGGAGTCTTGGTGCTGATCATGTTTTGCTCGTGAGAGAGGCTTAGTCAACGGGTCTGCAACATTCAGATACGTATGTATCTTGCAAATCTCTATGTCTCCCACTTGGACTTGGTCCCGAATGGATTTGAAGCGTCTCTTGATGTGCTTGGTCCTCTTGTGAAATCTGGATTCCTTTGCCAAGGCAATTGCACCAGTATTGTCACAGAAGATCTTCATTGGTCCCGATGCACTAGGTATGACACCTAGATCGGAAATGAACTCCTTCATCCAGACTCCTTCATTTGCTGCTTCAGAAGCAGCTATATACTCCGCTTCACATGTAGATCCTGCCACGACGCTTTGTTTAGAACTGCACCAACTTACAGCTCCACCGTTTATTAAAAACACGTATCCGGTCTGCGATTTAGAATCGTCCGGATCAGTGTCAAAGCTTGCATCGACGTAACCATTTACGACTAGCTCTTTGTCACCTCCATATACGAGAAACATATCCTTAGTCCTTTTCAGGTATTTCAGGATGTTCTTGACCGCTGTCCAGTGATCCACTCCTGGATTACTTTGGTACCTACCTGCCAAGCTTATTGCTAAGCATACGTCAGGTCTGGTACACAGCATTGCATACATGATAGAGCCTATGGCTGAAGCATAGGGAACATCTTTCATTTTCTCTCTATCTTCTGCTGTGGTCGGGCATTGAGTTTGACTCAACTTCACACCTTGTAGCACAGGCAAGAATCCTTTCTTTGCCTGATCCATTTTGAACTTTTTCAAAATTTTGTCAAGGTATGTACTTTGTGAAAGTCCTATTAAGCGTCTTGATCTATCTCTATAGATCTTGATGCCCAATATGTAAGCAGCTTCACTGAGGTCTTTCATAGAAAAACTTTTATTCAAGTATCCCTTTATGCTATCCAGAAATTCTATATCATTTCCAATTAATAATATGTCATCAACATATAAAACTAGAAATGCTACAGAGCTCCCACTCACTTTCTTGTAAATACAGGCTTCTCCAAAAGTCTGTATAAAACCATATGCTTTGATCACACTATCAAAACGTTTATTCCAACTCCGAGATGCTTGCACCAGTCCATAAATGGAACGTTGGAGCTTGCACACTTTGTCAGCACCTTTTGGATCAACAAAACCTTCAGGTTGCATCATATACAACTCTTCTTCTAGAAATCCATTCAAGAATGCAGTTTTGACATCCATTTGCCAAATTTCATAATCATGAAATGCAGCAATAGCCAACATGATTCGGACAGACTTAAGCATCGCTACGGGTGAGAAAGTCTCATCATAGTCAACCCCTTGAACTTGTCGAAAACCTTTTGCAACAAGTCGAGCTTTGTAGACAGTAACATTACCATCAGCGTCAGTCTTCTTCTTAAAGATCCATTTATTCTCAATGGCTTGCCGATCATCGGGCAAGTCAACCAAAGTCCATACTTTGTTTTCATACATGGATCCTATCTCAGATTTCATGGCCTCTAGCCATTTTGCGGAATCTGGGCTTATCATCGCTTCCTCATAGTTCGTAGGTTCATCATGGTCTAGTAACATGACTTCCAGAATAGGATTTCCGTACCACTCTGGTGCGGATCTTACTCTGGTAGACCTACGAGGTTCAGTAGAAACTTGATCTGAAGTTTCATGATCAATATCATTAGCTTCCTCACTAATTGGTGTAGTTGTCACAGGAACCGGTTCTTGTGATGAACTACTTTCCAATAAGGGAGTAGATACAATTATCTCATCAAGTTCTACTTTCCTCCCACTCACTTCTTTCGAGAGAAACTCCTTCTCTAGAAAGGATCCGATTTTAGCAACGAAAATCTTGCCTTCAGATCTGTGATAGAAGGTGTACCCAATTGTCTCCTTTGGGTATCCTATGAAGACACATTTCTCCGATTTGGGTTCGAGCTTATCTGGTTGAAGTTTCTTCACATAAGCATCGCAGCCCCAAACTTTGAGAAACGACAACTTTGGTTTCTTGCCAAACCACAGTTCATAAGGCGTCGTCTCAACGGATTTTGATGGTGCCCTATTTAACGTGAATGCGGCCGTCTCTAAAGCATAACCCCAAAACGATAGCGGTAAATCGGTAAGAGACATCATAGGTCGCACCATATCAAGTAAAGTACGATTACGAAGTTCAGACACACCATTTCACTGTGGTGTTCCAGGTGGCGTGAGTTGCGAAACTATTCCACATTGTTTCAAATGTAAACCAAACTCGTAACTCAAATATTCTCCTCCATGATCAGATCGTAGAAACTTTATTTTCTTGTTACGATGATTTTCTACTTCACTCTGAAATTCTTTGAACTTTTCAAATGTTTCAGACTTGTGCTTCATCAAGTAGATATACCCATATCTGCTCAAATCATCTGTGAAGGTGAGGAAATAACGATATCCGCCACGAGTCTCAACATTCATCGGACCACATACATCTGTATGTATGATTTCCAACAAATCTGTTGCTCTCTCCATAAATCCGGAGAACGGTGTTTTGGTCATCTTGCCCATGAGGCACGGTTCGCAAGTACCAAGTGATTCATAATCAAGTGATTCCAGAAGTCCATCAGTATGGAGTTTCTTCATGCGTTTTACACCGATATGACCTAAACGGCAGTGCCACAAATATGTTGCACTATCATTATCAACTCTGCATCTTTTGGCTTCAACATTATGAATATGTGTATCACTACTATCGAGATTTAATAAAAATAGACCACTCTTCAAGGGTGCATGACCATAAAAGATATTACTCATATAAATAGAACAACCATTATTCTCTGATTTAAATGAATAACCGTCTCGCATCAAACAAGATCCAGATATAATGTTCATGCTCAACGCAGGCACCAAATAACAATTATTCAGGTCTAAAACTAATCCCGATGGTAGATGTAGAGGTAGCGTGCCGACCGCGATCACATCGACTTTGGAACCATTTCCCACGCGCATCGTCACCTCGTCCTTAGCTAATCTTCGCTTAATCCGTAGTCCCTGTTTCGAGTTGCAAATGTTAGCAACAGAACCAGTATCAAATACCCAGGTGCTACTGCAAGCATTAGTAAGGTACACATCAATAACATGTATATCACATATACCTTTGTTCACTTTGCCATCCTTCTTATCCGCCAAATACTTGGGGCAGTTCTGCTTCCAGTGTCCAGTCTGCTTGCAGTAGAAGCACTCAGTTTCAGGCTTAGGTCCAGACTTGGGTTTCTTCACTTGAGCAGCAACTTGTTTGCCGTTCCTTTTGAAGTTCCCCTTCTTCTTCCGTTTGCCCCTTTTCTTGAAACCAGTGGTCTTGTTGACCATCAACACTTGATGCTCCTTTTTGATTTCTACCTCCGCGGCTTTCAGCATCGCGAAGAGCTCGGGAATAGTCTTGTTCATCCCTTGCATATTATAGTTCATCACAAAGCTCTTGTAGCTTGGTGGCAGTGATTGGAGAATTCTGTCAATGACGCTATCATCCGGAAGATTAACTCCCAGTTGAATCAAGTGATTATTATACCCAGACATTTTGAGTATATGCTCACTGACAGAACTGTTCTCCTCCATCTTGCAGCTGTAGAACTTATTGGAGACTTCATATCTCTCAATCCGGGCATTTGCTTGAAATATTAACTTCAACTCCTGGAACATCTCATATGCCCCATGGCGTTCAAAACGTCGTTGAAGACCCGGTTCTAAGCCGTAAAGCATGGCACACTGAACTATAGAGTAGTCATCAGCTTTGCTCTGCCAGACGTTCTTAACGTCGTCAGTTGCATCAGCAGCAGGCCTGGCACCCAGCGGTGCTTCCAGGACGTAACTCTTCTGTGCAGCAATGAGGATAATCCTCAGGTTACGAACCCAGTCCGTGTAATTGCTACCATCATCTTTCAACTTTGCTTGCTCAAGGAACGCATTAAAATTCAACGGAACAATAGCACGAGCCATCTATCTACAAACAAACATAGACAAGCAAAATACTATCAGGTACTAAGTTCATGATAAATTTAAGTTCAATTAATCATATTACTAAAGAACTCCCACTTAGACAGACATCTCTCTAGTCATCTAAGTGATTACGTGATCTAAATCAACTAAACCATGTCCGATCATCACGTGAGATGGAGTAGTTTCAATGGTGAACATCTCTATGTTGATCATATCTACTATATGATTCACGCTCGACCTTTCGGTCCCCGTGTTCCGAGGCCATATCTGTATATGCTAGGCTCGTCAAGTATAACCTGAGTATTCCGCGTGTGCAACTGTTTTGCACCCGTTGTATTTGAACGTAGAGCCTATCACACCCGATCATCACGTGGTGTCTCAGCACGAAGAACTTTCACAACGGTGCATACTCAGGGAGAACACTTCTTGATAATTAGTGAGAGATCATCTTAAAATGCTACCGTCAATCAAAGCAAGATAAGATGCATAAAGGATAAACATCACATGCAATCAATATAAGTGATATGATATGGCCATCATCATCTTGTGCTTGTGATCTCCATCTTCGAAGCACCGTCGTGATCACCATCGTCACCGGCGTGACACCTTGATCTCCATCGTAGCATCGTTGTCGTTACGCCATCTATTGCTTCTACGACTATCGCTACCGCTTAGTGATAAAGTAAAGCAATTACAGGGCGTTTGCATTTCATACAATAAAGCGACAACCATATGGCTCCTGCCGGTTGCCGATAACTTCGGTTACAAAACATGATCATCTCATACAATAAAATATAGCATCATGTCTTGGCCATATCACATCACAACATGCCCTGCAAAAACAAGTTAGACGTCCTCTACTTTGTTGTTGCAAATTTTACGTGGCTGCTACGGGCTTAAGCAAGAACCAATCTCACCTACGCATAAAAACCACAACGATAGTTTGTCAAATAGACTCCGTTTTAACCTTCACAAGGACCGGGCGTAGCCACACTCGGTTCAACTAAAGTGAGAGAGACAGACACCCGCCAGCCACCTTTAAGCACGAGTGCTCGTAACGGTGAAACCAGTCTCGCGTAAGCGTACGCGTAATGTCGGTCCGGGCCGCTTCATCTCACAATACCGCTGAACCAAAGTATGACATGCTGGTAGGCAGTATGACTTATATCGTCCACAACTTACTTGTGTTCTACTCGTGCATATAACATCAACACATAAAACCTAGGCTCGGATGCCACTGTTGGGGAACGTAGTAATTTCAAAAAAATTCCTACGCACACGCAAGATCATGGTGATGATATAGCAACGAGGGGAGAGTGTTGTCTACGTACCCTCGTAGACCGAA
>NC_041382.1:220878568-220886158 GCF_002162155.2 Triticum dicoccoides
GCACCCACTTCTCCCCCCTACCACATTGCTCTTTCCTCCTTCCCCGATCCAAATCTGGATCGGGAAGGGGAACCGAACCGCGCCAGGACGTCGCCGCCTGGAGCCCGCGCGCACCTCGCCGGACTGCCTCCTCCTCCTCGCCGGCCTGCACCTTGTCACCACGTCGCTGTCGACTCCGTTTCCTCCGCGCGCCCCATTGCCCCTGACCCTACGACCCCGGTGAGGCCACGACCCCCACTCCCTCCTCCTATCTCCCCTGCGCACGCGCTCATGGCCGCAACCTCGCCCCACGCACATGTGCAACCGTGCCGTCCCGCTTGCGTAGCCATTGCCCCGCCTCGCCACGCGCGCACGCATCGATGTGCCCCTGCTCCTGGCCGCGCTCGCCCGCGCCCCTCTGCCTCGCACGCTCGCGCGCCTACCACAGCCCCACGTGCCTCGCCGCAGCCCACGCTCGCCTCCTCCCATGCGCGCCGCTCAGGGCCGCGCCCAGCGCGCCTCAGGGCGAGATGCCCGCGCCCAGCCCCGCTCCTGCCCCCAGTGTGTTCTCTGCCGCATCGACCGCATGCGCACCGCCACAACCCCCCTCCCTGCTCCTTCCGCACGCACGCCGTCGCCGCTCGTCATGTGCCGCGTCGCCGCTCCCGCGCCCACCCCTGCTGCGCCATTCGCCGGCTTGCCGCGCTAGCCTCCGCCTCGATTCCAGCAGCTGTTGCTGCTCCTCTGCCGCCCACGGCCGCCGCCGTGTACTGGCCGCCTCCACCGAGTCCGCTCGTCGCCGGCCCCGCACTCCTCCGCCCCCAACGCCGGTAGGCCACCGCGGTCTCCCTGGCCACTGGCCTCGCCCCGCCGCACGCTCTGCGGGCAAGCGCCCGCCCAGGCGCCCGTAGCCCCTCCCGGGTGGACATGGGGTGCGCGTCTGCACGCCCGAACCCGTTATGGCCCCCTGGCCCAATGACACGTTGGGCCTAGCCCAGAACGTTTAATAAAAAAGAATTAAAAATAAATAAATAGAAATAAAATAAATAAAATAATTAATTAATTAACTTAATTAATCCTGATTAGATTAACTATATATTTAATGAACCTGACTAATCTGCTAATTAAACTAATTAATTTAGTTAATTAGTTAACAGAGTATGACTTGTGGGACCCACACGTCAGTTTGACCCAGTCAACACCTCTGTTGACTGCTGATGTCATGCTGATGTCAGCAAGCACTATTCTTGATAATGTTGAATTTAAATAATTAAATAAAACCTAAAATGATTTAAATCTTTTAAAATTAATAGGAAATAAATCGTAGTTCGGATGGAAAAACTTTGTACATGAAAGTTGCTCAGAACGACGAGACGAATCCGGATACGTAGCCCGTTCGTCCGCCACACATCCATAGCATAGCGAACACGCAACTTTTCCCCTCCGATTCATCTGTCCGAATATGTGAAACACCAGGGATACTTTCCCGGGTGTTTTCCCCCTTCGCCGGTATCACCTCCTACTGCGTTAGGGCCCACCTAGCACCAGTCATTGTCATGTCATGCATCATTATGCATCTGTTTGCATTGTATTCATTGTTTCCTCACCCTCTTCTCTCCGGTAGACTACGAGACTGACGCTGCTGCTGGTGCCCCGGTCGACTATGTTGTTGACCACCCCTACTTGCCAGAGCAACCAGGCAAGCCCCCCCTTGATCACTAGATATCGCCTATTCTTCTGTCTACTGCTTGCATTAGAGTAGTGTAGCATGTTACTGCTTTCCGTTAATCCTATCCTGATGCATAGCCTGTCATTGTTGCTACAATTATTGATACCTTACCTGCAATCCTAAATGCTTAGTATAGGATGCTAGTTTATCATCAGTGGCCCTACATTCTTGTCTTTCTGACATGCTATACAACCAGGCCATGATCACTCGAGAAGTGATCACTGGTATATACTCTTACATAATATATGATACTTGTGGAGACTAAAGACCGGTCGGCTCGAAGAGTACCCGCAAGTGATTCACGGATTGGGTCCGAAAGGCCGTTTGTCCCGATGACCCTCTGAGTGGATCTTTGTGGCGGAGCGAGATGGTAGGTTGAGACCACCTAGGAGAGAGGTGGGCCTAGCCTTGGTTGGCATCCACGGTTATTTGAAAATAACACGCTTAACGAGATCTGGGTATTTGATCTGAGTCTGGCCACTGGCCTATATGCACTAACCAACTACACAGGAATAGTTATGGGCACTCGACGTCGTGGTATCAGCCGAAGCCTTCGTTACGTCAGCGACTGAGCGGTGCACGCCGGATTGGACTGGAACGCCTGCTCTTGTATTAGGGAGGCTAGGTCTGCTTCCGGCCGCACACGCAACGTGCAGATGTGCAATGGGCGATGGGCCCAGACCCCTGCGCTATAGGATTTAGACCAGCGTGCTGACCTCTCTGTTGTGCCTAGGTGGGGCTGCAACGAGTAGATCTTCTGAGGCCGGGCATGACCCAGGAAAGTGTGTCCGGCCAAAGGGGATCGAGTATGTTGGGAAATGTGGTGCACCCCTGTAGGGAAGTTTATCTATTCGAATAGCCGTGTCCGTCGATAAAAGGATGACCCGGAGTTGTACCTTGACCTTATGACAACTAGAACCGGATACTTAATAAAATACACCCTTCCAAGTGCTAGATACAACCCGGTGATCGCTCTCTCGCAGGGCGACGAGGGGAGGATTGCCGGGTAGGATTATGCTATGTGATGATACTTGGTTAACTTACCATCTACTCTCTTCTTCTTCTGCAAGATGGAGGTTGCCAAAAGTGTAGTCTTCGATAGGCCTAGCTATCCCCCTCTTATTCTGGCATTCTGCAGTTTAGTCCACATATATTACCCTTTTCATTTGATACATTTCATATGTAGTGTAGCTCCTTGCTTGCGAGTACTTTGGATGAGTACTCATGGTTGCTTTGCTCCCCCCTTTTTCCCCTTTCGATACCCGATTGTTGCGACCATACGATGGAGTCCAGGAGCCAGATGCCACCATCGACGATGACTGCTACTACACTGGGCCATTGACGACGACCCAGAGTAGTTTAGGAGGGTCCCAGGCAGGAGGCTTGCGCCTCTTTCGATATGTATCCTTGTTTGTGCTAGCCTTCTTAAGGCAACTTGTTTAACTTATGCATGTACTTAGATATTGTTGCTTCCACTGACTCGTCTACGATCGAGCTCTTGTATTCGAGCCCTCGAGGCCCCTGGCTTGTAATATGATGCTTGTATGACTTATTTTATTTGTAGAGTTGTGTTGTGATATCTTCCCGTGAGTCCCTAATCTTGATCGTACATGTTTGCATGTATGATTAGTGTACGATTAAATCGGGGGCGTCACAAGTTGGTATTAGAGCCGACTGCCTGTAGGAATCCCCCTTCCACACTCCTTGGCCGAAGTCGAGTCTAGACATTGCAAAACTTTTTACTAACATGGTTGTGTGTCTTACGGGCCCACGTCGCCATTTGGGTGGTATTAGGATCTTTTACTCCTCGATCCTTACTCTGGGACTCTAAACTCTCTTCTACTCGGGTTAAACGAATTTACTAACTCTAACATTAGGATTCCGTGACCACATTCACCCCAAAGTTGGATAAGCCCTAGTTATTCCTTAGAGTAGTATTTTGAACTATACCCACACTATCAATTGAATCCTTTGAAACATCTTTGTTTTCAGATGGAACTCACGAGACCGGTCAGGCGCCACACGACGGCCATTGGTGCCTCACGATGACCTGTTGTGTTGGTTGAGATGATGACCTATCTGGGTTATCGTTGGCACCCTGAGTACACCGTCTACGACGAGTACCAGGACTTTAACTAGGAGCAGTACCGTGCCATCGTCCACCTCTACTCTCGGGAGTATGACTCCACTACCGTGCTGCACACTGCTCATGGTGTTGGAGTGACTATCGACATGGCAGTCCACGATGCTGCTTATGCTGCTATGACACATCTTCGTGGAGAGTATCGGGAGTTGGACACCTCCCCTTTCAGGCACATTGCTATCGCATTCGATGTTGGTGCGGAGGGATAGTACACTGCTGCCTACCCGACCATCACTCGGGAGCCCTTCTACCATCAGAACCTAGTTCTGCATGCTGATGGACTGGATAGAGCTGACCGAGCTCTTTGCCACGAGTTGTACACCACCCGTCAGCACCTTTACCGTGCTCTGACGCTGTTGCACCCCTTTGTCCGATCTGGTGATCTATCGTGTTCTGTGATCTACCCTGCCAGGACCGTGATGCCACAGGGTGTCGGCTGGCCAGATGTGGGAGGCTACTCTCCCGCACTTGGTCCTCTTCTGCCACCTGAGCGTCGGGTTCTGCACCAGAGTATCCGCGGACCCCAGTCTACTAACGTGGAAGACTCCCCGTCGCGTCACTACCAGCTGTCAGGCTAAACCTACCTCCAAAGTTCCTCCTGGGACTGATGTAGGCTTGCTTATTAGTATTAGATGCATTCGCCGCGAGCCTCGTGCTGGCTATGATGTATTTAGCCTATGTATTGAACTCTGTGTACCGAACTCTATGCATGATCCCTTTTGTAAGATATGCCGACTACTATGTAGTATCTATCGTGCTCCTTGTCATTATGCATGCTTCATCGTGAATGATGTTTGTCTTTGCAACTTTCTCAATGCTGAACTACCCCTGTTATATTTTAGCAGGATGGTTAGACCAGGTGGTCGTGGCCGTGGTGGCTATGCCCCACCTCCGCCAGAGTACGTGGCTGGTATTATCCAACAGCTCGAGATGAATCGCCAGTTCATGGAGAATATGATGGCTTAGTTTCCTTGTCCCAATATGAACCAGCAGCCAGCCTAAGTGACTCTGCAGGATTTCATGCGCCTCAACCCAACTGTGTACCGCAGCTCAACTCAGCCTCTGGATGCTGATGACTGGCTCCATGACATCACCTATGAGATGGAGTTTGCTGATGTAGCCCCTTCCAGCTATGTCACCTTTGTTCCTTCTTCGTGAAAGGACCCGCTGCTCAATGGTGGGACAACCACAGGTGTACTCTGCCGGTTGGAACAATCATCACCTGGCCAGACTTCCAAGCTGCTTTCCGTGCCTGCTTCATTTCTCAGGGAGTCATGGACCGGAAGAAGCGCGAGTTCCGCAACCTCACCCAAGGCAACAAAACTATGGAAGCTTATCAGTGGGAGTTTTTGGATTTATCCCGCTATGCTTAAGAAGACATTGCAACTGATGCACGCAGACAGAAGAAGTTCCATGATGGCCTTCAAGCTGACATCAAGCTCGCACTTCTAGTGCATGACTTTGCTGATTTCACCACCTTGGTGAACAAGGCCATCAATGTCGAAACTGGTCTGCAGGAACACCAGATCTCTCACAGACGCAACCAGGACACGGGCTCATCTTTGGGCCCGTCCTCGTAGAAGCGTAGGATATGGATTCCCAACAGCATGTACCAGCCAACTGCACCTGCTCCAAGGCAGTCCTATGCTGCACCGCGTCTGCCTCCTCCACTACCTAGGCAGCCAAGGCTTCTAGCTCCACCACCACGAGCTCCTGCTCCCACTCCCAATAATGGTTTGTGCTTCAAGTGTGGTCAACCAGGACACGGTGCTAGGGAATGCAACCAGAACCGGAATCAACCAGCCCTCCCTGCAGCTGGCCGTGGAAGCAACTAGCCCCGCAACAACAATGCCAAGTCTTATGGTCGTGTTAATGCCAATGGCGTTGATCTCAATGAAGCTCAAGACCAGCCTACTACTATGATGGGTACACTCCTCGTAAATTCTGTACCAGCATCCATTTTATTTGATACAGGTGCATCACATTCAGTCATGTCAGAAGATTTTGCATGCTTGCACGACATTAAATGTGAGGACATGAACGCTTCGCTAGTAGTACACACCCCTGCAGGCCAATGTCGGGCCTCCATATTTGCAACGACGTCCCCGTTGAAATAGAAGGACTGGAATTCCTTGTCTCTCCCATCGTACTGAAGTCCTGTAGCATTGATCTCATTCTGGGAATGGATTGGTTAAAAGTGCATACTGCTTCTATAGTTTGCGCCACTAAGACCATCCATCTGCTCCACCCTTCTGATGAAATAATTACTTACCAGGCTCATCTAGTTTAGAATGCCGAGGCACGGCTTTATGCCTTGAATGCATTGACCGCTGCACCACTCGAGGGCATTTAAAACATTCCCGTCATTCGCGAATTCCAAGACGTCTTTCCTGAAGAACTTCCAGGGATTCCCCCCGCTAGAGCTGTTGAATTCATCATCGACTTGAAACCAGGCACCACTCCTATGGCCGAACGACCCTACAAGATGCCGCCACATGAACTCATTGAGCTTAAGGAGGAAATCGACAAATCTCTTTGCAAAGGTTTTATTCGCCCTAGTTGCTCTCCTTGGGGAGCACCTTCTCTCTTTGTTAAGAACAAGGATGGGACAAACCGATTGGTCCAAGATTATCGACCTTTTAACCAAGCCACCAGTCAAAACAAATATCCCCTCCCTCGGATCAATGATCTGTATGATCAACTGGTTGGATCATCAGTGTTCTCCAAACTCGACTTGAGGTTGGGCTACCACCAGATCCGTGTCCATTAAGAGGATATCTCAAACACCGCCTTTGTGACTCGATATGGATCATACGAGTACACCATCATGTCATTCGGCTTAACGAATGCTCCAGCCACCTTCTCTCATCTGATGAACTACATATTCATGGATTACCTCGACAAGTTCGTCATGGTTTATCTTGATGATATCCTTGTATTTTCCAAAAACAAAGAAGAACATGCTGAACATCTTCGTCTTGTGCTGGAAAAGCTTCGAGAGCATCAACTCTACGCTAAGTATTCCAAGTGTGAATTTTAGCTCCCTGAAGTAACCTATCTTGGGCATGTCATCTCCAAGGATGGTATTGCCGTCAACCCTGAACGAGTCCAGGCTATTCTCGATTGGACTCCTCCGAAGAATGTCAAGCAAGTTCGAAGTTTTCTTTGTCTCGCTAGCTATTGTCGTCGATTCGTCGAGAACTTCTCCAAGATTGCCAGGCCTCTGACTAATCTGTTGCATAAGGGCGTCAAGTTCCAATGGACAGACAAGTGTCAGGAAAGTTTCCAGGCGCACAAAGATAAGTTGACTTCTGCCCCAGTGCTTGCTCCACCTGATACTAAGAAGGACTTCGTCATTTACTGTGAGGCTTCTTGTCAATGATTAGGCTGTGTCCTAATGCAAGAGCGCAGAGTGATTGCTTATGCCTCTCGTCACATGCGCCCTCATGAAGAGAACTACCCAGTTCACGACCTCGAGCTTGCTGTTGTCATTCATGCACTGAAGCAGTGGCGACATTACCTTCTCGGTAATCATTGCGAGATCTTCACCGACCACCAAAATCTGAAGTATCTGTTTACTCAGCCAGACCTGAACCTCCGTCAGTAGAGATGGACGGAGACTGTTGTAGACTTTGACGTGGGTATATCCTATACCCCAGGCAAGGCTAATGTAATGGATGATGCCTTGAGCCGCAAGTCTTACTGCAACCACCTCCAGGTTCACAAAGTTCAGCCCTCG
>NC_041382.1:220886292-220888907 GCF_002162155.2 Triticum dicoccoides
CCCCCCCCCGAGTGCCGCAAGATGAATCTCCATGTTGTTTCCCAGGGTTCTCTTAATACCCTAGTTGCTAAACCTGATCTCGTGAACAGCATCAAAACACTACAGAATTATGACTCTCAAGCCCACAAGATTAAGCGCTACCTCGCTGAAGGAAGGCCCTCGTTCTTCACTATTGCTGATGATGGCATCTTGTACTTCAAGGGCCGCCTAGTGGTGCCATGTTCAGTGGAAAACCATGATATGACACAGGAAGTAGAACATCAAAGGCCTGTTGGAACTCTGCAACCTATCTCTATTCCTGAATGGAAATGGGACCATGTCGAGATGGACTTCGTCACCGGATTTCCCAAATCGCGGAAAGGTAATGATGCTATTCTTGTCATCATTGACCGGCTTTCTAAGGTCACACATTTTCTAGCGGTCAAAGAAATGATCACTGCTATTCAGCTTGCAACTCTCTACATGTCCAGAATTGTTTCACTTCACGGTATTCCACTGGTTATCAGTTTAGACCGTGGCAGCTTGTTCACTTCAAGATTTTGGGCAAGTTTCCAAGAAGCTATGGGAACTCATCTATCCTTGAGTACTGCATTTCATCCTCAGCCGCAAGGTCAAGTTGAATGTGTCAACCAAGTTCTCGAAGACATGCTTCGAGCTTGTGTAATTTCCTTCGGCAAGAAATGGGAGGAATCTCTTCTCTATGTCGAGTTCTCTTATAATAATAGCTATCAAGCTAGTCTGAAGATGGCCCCCTTCGAAGTGTTATATGGACGAAAGTGTCAAACCCCTCTGAACTGGTCAGAAACTGGGGAACGTCCACTCTTCGGTCTGGATATTATCCAACATGCCGAAGAACAAGTCTGCATTATTCGTGAGAATTTCAATACTGCTCAGCCATGTCAGAAGAGTCAGTATGACCGTCATCATAAAGACATGGTCTATCAACCTGGCGAAAAGGCTTATCTTCGAGTTACACCAATGAAGGGTGCTCACTGCTTTGGGATTAAGGGCAAGCTAGCTCCTGGCTATATCGGCCCCTTCACTATTCTCGAAAGGCATGGAAAAGTGGCATATCAACTGGAGCTTCCGCCTAACCTTTCTCAGGTTCACGATGTGTTCCACATGTCACAGCTCCGCCGTTGCTTCAAGGACCCAATCCGAGCAGTGGATCACGAAGTGCTCGAATTGCAATAGGACCTATCCTATAAAGAGCATCCGGTCCGCATTCTCGACCAAGCTGAACGCCGAACACGTCACAAGGCGATCAAATTCCTCAAGGTCCAATGGTCGCATCACTCTAAAGAAAAAGCCACTTGGGAACGCGAGGATCACATGCGTGATGAATACCCAGCACTGTTTCCTTCTACCTCCTAAATCTCGGGACAAGATTTCTTGTAGTGGAGGAGTTTTGTAACACCGGATAATTAAGCGACAGTAAAACTCTGCTAATGATGCCACATCACCTTATCACTATTTGATCTCGTGTTGGTTCGAAACTTTTCAAATTCAAAATTTAAATATTTTGAAACATCAAAAGTTTTCAAACGTCTAAAGAAAAATGTTCGGTTGGTGCCATATATTTCACTAGTAATAATAGTGGAGGAAACTCGTTTTATAAAACACTTAAATGCCCTAAACTAAATAAAACAGAAAAGGAAAATAAATAAAAGGAAAGGAAACACAAAAAACAAAAAAACAAACAAATACAAAAAAGGGAAGAACCCCCCGGGCTCCGGCCCAGGAGGCCAACAGCCCCACTGGGCCAACCCACCAGGCCCAGCCGGCAACTCCCCCCTCCCACTCCCCCTTATCCACTCCCCCTCCCCCCCGAAACCAAACCCTAACCGCGCCCACTTCTCCCCCTCCCATGTCACTCTCTCCTCCTTCCCGGATCCAAATCTGGATTGGGAAGGGGAACCGAACCGCGCCAGGCCGCCGCCACCCGGAGCCAGCGCCACCTCGCCAGCCTACCTCCTCCTCTTCGCCGGCCTGCACCTCGTCACCATGTCGTCGTCTCCGTCTCCTCCCAGCACCCCACTGCCCCTGACCCTACGACCCCGGTGAGGCCACGGCCTCCACTCCCTCCTCCTATCTCCCTCGCTCACGCGCTCACGGCTGCAACCTCGCCCCGCGCACGCGCTCAACCGTGCCGCCCCGCTCGCGTAGCCACTGCCCTGCCTCGCCACACGCGCACGCATCGATGTGCCCCTGCTCCTGGCCGCATTCTCCCGCGCCCCTCTACCTTGCTCACTCGCATGCCTGCCACGGCCCCGCGTGCCTCGTCGCAGCCCACGCTCGCCGTCCTTGCCACGCTGCACTCGCCTCCTCCCATGCGCGCCGCTCAGGGCCGCGCCCAGCGCGCCTCAGGGCGCGATGCCCGCGCCAAGCCCCGCTGCTGCCCCCCTTGCATGTTCTCTGCCGCGCGCCGACTGCATGCGCATCGCCACAAACCCCTCCCTGCTCCTTCCACCCACGCGCCGTTGCCGCTCGTCGTGTGCCGCGTCGCCGCTCCCGCGCCCACCCCTGCTGCGCCGCTCGCCGCCTTGCCGCGCTCGCCTCCACCTCGCTTCCAGCCGCTGTTGCTGCTCCTCTGCCGCCCGCGGCCGCCACCGCGT
>NC_041382.1:220889127-221035217 GCF_002162155.2 Triticum dicoccoides
GGCCGGCCACCGCAGTCGCCCTGGCCACTGGCCTCGCCCTGCCGCACTCTCTGCGGGCAAGCGCCCGCCCAGGCCCCTGTAGCCCCTCCCGGGTGGACAAGGGGTGCGCGCCCGCACGCCCGAACCCGTTATGGCCCCCTAGCCCAATGACATGTGGGGCCTAGCCCCAGAATGTTTAATAAAAAAGAATTTTAATAAATTAATTAATTAAAGAATAAATTAACTTAATTAATCCTGGTTAGATTAACTAATTATTTAATTAACTTGACTAATCTGCTAATTAAACTAATTAATTTAGTTAATTAGTTAACAGAGTATGACATGTGGGACCCACACGTCAGTTTGACCCAGTCAACACCTCTGTTGACTGCTGACATCATGCTGACATCAGCAAGCACTATTCTGGATAATGTTGAATTAAAATAATTAAATAAAACCTAAAAATGATTTAAATCTTTTAAAATTAATAGAAAATAAACCATAGCTCGGATGGAAAAACTTTGTACATGAGAGTTGCTCAGAATGACGAAATGAATCTGGATACGCATCTTGTTCGTCCGCCACACATCCCTAGCATAGCAAACACGCAAATTTCCCCCTCCGATTCATCTGTCCGAATACGTGAAACACCGGGGATACATTCCCGGATGTTTCCCCCCTTCGCTGCTATCACCTCCTACTGCATTAGGGCCCACCTAGCACCGCTCATTGTCATGTCATGCATCGTTATGCATCTGTTTGCATTGTATTCATTGTTTCTTCCCCCTCTTCTCTCCGGTAGACTACAAGACTGACGCCGCTGCTGGTGCCCCGATCGACTACGTTGTTGATGACCCCTACTTGCCAGAGCAACCAGGCAACCCCCCCCTTGATCACCAGATATCGCCTATTCTTCTCTCTACTGCTTGCATTAGAGTAGTGTAGCATGTTAATGCTTTCCGTTAATCCTATCCTGATGCATAGCCTGTCATTGTTGCTACAGTTATTGATACCTTACCTACAATCCTAAATGCTTAGTATAGGATACTAGTTTATCATTAGTGGCCCTACATTCTTGTTTGTCTGACATGCTATACTATCGGGCCGTGATCACTCGGGAAGTGATCACGAGTATATACTCTTACATAATATATGATACTTGTGGAGACTAAAGATGGGTCGGCTCGAAGGGTACCCGCGAGTCATTCACGGATTGGGTCCGAAAGGACGTTTGTCCCAACGGCCCTCTGAGTGGATCTTTGCGGCGAAGCGACAGGCTCTGGTCGGCGTCCGCGGTTATTTCAAAATAACATGCTTAATGAGATCTAGGTATTTGATCTGAGTCTGGCCACAAGCCTATACGCACTAACCAACTACGCGGGAACAGTTATGGGCACTCGACGTCATGGTATCAGCCGAAGCCTTCGTGACATCAGCGACTGAGTGGTGCACGCCGGATCAGACTGGAACGCCTGCTCTTGTATTAGGGAGGCTAGGTCTGCTTCCGACTGCCCACGCAATGTGCAGGTGTGCAATGGGCGATGGGCCCAGACCCCTGTGCCATAGGATTTATACCGGCGTGCTGCCCTCTCTGTTGTGCCTAGGTGGGGCTGCGAAGTGTTGATCTTCCGAGGCCGGGCATGACCCAGGAAAGTGTGTTCGGCCAAAGGGGATCGAGCGTGTTGGGAAATGTGGTGCACCCCTGTAGGGAAGTTTATCTATTCGAATAGTCGTGTCCCTCGGTAAAAGGATCACCTGGAGTTGTACCTTGACCTTATGACAACTAGAACCTGATACTTAATAAAATACACCCTTCCAAGTGCCATATGCAACCCGGTAATCGCTCTCTCACAGGGCAATGAGGGGAGGATCGCCAGGTAGGATTATGCTATGCGATGATACTTGGTTAACTTACCATCTACTCTCTTCTGCTGATGCAAGATGGAGGTTGCCAGAAGCGTAGTCTTCGATAGGCCTAGCCACCCCGTCTTATTCTGGCATTCTGCAGTTTAGCCCACATATATTACCCCTTTCATTTGATCCATTGCATATGTAGTGTAGCTCCTTGCTTGAGAGTACTTTGGATGAGTACTCATGGTTGCTTTGCTCCCCCCTTTTCCCCTTTCGATACTCGATTGTTGCGACCAGACGATGGAGTTCAGGAGCCAGATGCCACCATCGACAATGACTCCTACTACACTAGAGGTGCCTACTACTATGTGCAGGCCGCTGACGACGCCAAGGAGTAGTTTAGGAGGATCCCAGGCAGGAGGCATGCACCTCTTTCGATATGTATCCATATTTGTGCTAGCCTTCTTAAGGTAACTTGTTTAACTTATGTTTGTACTCAGATATTGTTGCTCCCGTTGACTCGTCTATGATCGAGCTCGTGTATTAGAGCCCTCAAGGCCCCTGGCTTGTAAGATGATGCTTGTATGACATATTTTATTTGTAGAGTTGTGTTGTGATATCTTCCCGTGAGTCCCTGATCTTGACCGTACACGTTTACGTGTATGATTAGTGTACGATTGAATCAGGGACGTCACAGCGCTGATCTTCGAGGACCCTGTGGGACGAAGAGAACCTTGTCGGCGAAAGGGGCGGCCTTTGCCTCAGCGGCAGAGACATCCTTCTCTTTGGCATTCGGAAGCGCTTTGCGCTCCGCCAAATGGACCTCCCGAACAGTGAACTCATCTTCGGCCATGGTTATTACTTCCTGCTACCACTGAAGGGATTGGAACTGCTTGTTGTGCCACTCGCATAACTCGTTGTACTTGTCCCTCAATTTCTGATCCGCAAGGCCAACGGTGTGTCACACTACTCCTTGATCAGCTGCCGCTTCAAGTTGTACCTACTTTGTATATCTTTGATGCATGTCGCCACAGATTCCAAGAAGGACAAGTCCATGGTTGCATCAATAGAATTGTCGGCTCCTTCAGCCCTCTAGGATAGCGGTGCCAAGATACGTCGTATTTCTTCATCAAAGTCTACGCCTGCCACAACCGATGAGCTGGAGGCTACGAGCCTGGGTTGGGCGAGGACCAGTGCCAATTTGCTTGAGGATAGTTGTGGAGGTTCAACTGGTGTGCCAAACGGGGGAAGAGGTCCCATAGTTTGAAGAGGAGCTTTCTCTTCAACCACTACCTCAGCCCCTGGCACACTGTCGGGGATCTTATTTGCTTCCTTCGAAGCCTCCTGGATGTCCCCGGCAGTGTGTTCCTGGCCCTCCACGGCAGCGATCTTGGCGGCCTCTTCGGCACCATCCTTGCCAATATTGGCCACTTCCTCCAGTAGCTCGGGTTCCTCAGCCAATGGAACTGCAAGCAGGATCAGCAAGGAATGATAAAAAGATACTTAAATTAATAAGTCAGAGGCTTGAGGCAAAGTAGTGCAAGCAATCAAAGACAAAGAGAAAGCAGATTACCTGATGGTGTTTGCCGTGGAAGAGCATCAGCTTCCCCGGCAACGTCGGTTGCCGGGGTGCGACCCACGTCCCCTTCCTCGGCGGCCATATCTTCAAGATGGGCCGATCCATCAGTGAAGGCCATTGCCGGGGATTTCTCAGCTTGAACATCAGGTGGGGTGGACCCCTCCCGGCGAACCTCGCTCTGGATGATCTCCCCCTCTTCCTTGGTAGGGAATGGGACACGTTCTTCCACGCCTCCCCTCGCGGGAGAGACTTGTCCCATACGTTCATGCCAGGGGCTGGGCCGGGGGCTTGACACAGGATCATTTGTGCTATCTCCTGCCAAACCCGTGCCCTCCGAGGGCCCCGACGACTCCACTTGCCTGGATCGTTTGGCCCATTGGATGAGGGGTTCTTCATCTCTATCAAATCAACAAACAAGACTGAATCAACAAATCAACAAGTGCATGATACCTCAACAAGAGAAGATGGTGTTTCCCTTACTCTGAATTAATGAGCATGGAGCCCATCGCGTACCCCATAGGTCGTGGGGTCACTCTGCTCCTTTTCTGGGACGAGGGAGCAGCACCTCCTGGCAACTTCGAGCTCTGTGGCGGAGCCGAGGTATCTGACGGAGCTGAGTTACGCGAGGAGGTTGAGCTTGACTAGGGCACTTGGATCAACCCATGTGACCATTCGTCGCTTGGCCAACGGAGTCCCGGCCTCAGAAAGGCAAGAAGAATGACGACGCATGATACGTCTATAACGTATCTAAATTGTTTGATTGTTCCATGCTATTATATTATCCATCTTGGATGCTTTATATGCATTTATATGCTATTTTATATGATTTTTGGGACTAACCTATTAACCTAGAGCCTAGTGCCAGTTTCTGTTTTTTTTCTTGTTTTTGAGTTCCACAGAAAAGGAATATCAAACGGAGTCCAATTGACCTAAAAATTTACGGAGAATATTTTTGGAAAATATAAAAATACTAGAACGAAAAGATATCGGAGAAGAGTCCCGAGGCCGCCTCAAGGGTGGAGGGCGCCCCCACCCCCCCTAGGGCGCGCCCTCCGTCCTTGTGGGCTCCTCGTGGGCCCCCTGACTTGTTCCCGTTGCCAACGCCTCTTATAAATACCCAAACCCCCAAAAATAAACTTGGATCAGGAGTTCCACCGTCGCAAGCTTCTGTAGCCACCAAAAACCAACCGGGGCCCTGTTCCGGGACCCTACCAGAGGGGGAAATCATAACTGGTGGCCATCTTCATCATCCCGGCGCTCTCCATGACGAGGAGGGAGTAGTTCACCCTCGGGGCTGAGGGTATGTACCAGTAGCTATGTGTTTGATCTCTCTCTCTCTCTCGTGTTCTTGATTTGGCTCGATCTTGATGTACCGCGAGCTTTGCTATTACATTTGGATCTTATGATGTTTCTCCCCCTCTACCTTCTTGTAATGGACTGTGTTTTCCCTTTGAAGTTATCTTATTGGATTGAGTCTTTAAGGATTTGAGAACACTTGATGTATGTCTTGCATGTGCTTATCTGTGGTGACAATGGGATATTCACGTGATCTACTTGATGTATGTTTTGGTGATCAACTTGCGGGTTCTGTGACCTTGTGAACTTATGCATAGGGGTTGGCACATGTTTTCATCTTGACTCTCCGATAGAAACTTTGGGGCACTCTTGGAAGTTCTTTGTGTTGGTTTGAATAGATCAATCTGAGATTGTGTGATGCATATCATATAATCAAACCCGCAGATACTTGTGGTGACATTGGAGTATCTAGGTGACATTAGGGTTTTGGTTGATGTGTGTCTTAAGGTGTTATTTTAGTATGAACTCTAGGGCTGTTTGTGGCACTTATAGGAATAGCCCAATAGATCGATCAGAAAGTATAACTTTGAGGTGGTTTTGTACCCTACAATAATCTCTTCGTTTGTTCTCCGCTATTAGTGACTTTGGAGTGACTCTTTGTTGCACGTTGAGGGATTGTTATATTATCTAATTATGTTATCATTGTTGATAGAACTTGCACTAGTGAAAGTATGAACCTTATGCCTTGTTTCCAAGCATTGCAATACCATTTTCGCTCACTTTTACCACTTACTACCTTGCTGTTTTTATATTTTCAGATTACAAAAACCTATATCTACCATCCATATTGCACTTGTATCACCATCTCTTCGCTAAACTTGTGCACCTATACAATTTACCATTGTATTGGGTGTGTTGGGGACACAGGAGACTCTTTGTTATTTGGTTGCAGGGTTGTTTGAGAGAGACCATCTTCAACCTATGCCTCCCATGGATTGATAAACCTTAGGTCATCCACTTGAGGGAAATTTGCTACTATCCTACAAACCTCTGCACTTGGAGGCCCAACAATGTCTACAAGAAGAAGGTTGCGTAGTAGACATCAGCGCACCACATTCGGCTTGTTGTTCTTGGAGGAAATCTTCTTTACCCTCTTGGTGGCAGGCACGGGAATAGGAGCCGCTGCTCCCTGACTAGCCCGCATGCGAGGACGCTGGTCCAAGTCTGGCTCTGGGGCTTGACAGGCCATTGCAAGCCACTCCTCCTCAGGTTGCTCTGCTTCCTCGGTTCCATCTCCTGCTTAGGCCTCCGTTGCGCGGCATAAAAGGCTTTAGTCCTGGCAGCCTCTTTCGTGGCGTGCTCCTCACTCCTCTCATAGGAAGAGTTTAACGCCCTCGATGGGGCTATATCTCCCACGTGTCGAAGCACGACTTAGAGGCATAACTGCATTGAAAGCAATGTCGCAAGTGAGGTAATCTTCGCAAACAACCCATGTAATACAATAGGGGAAAAGATACATAGTTGGCTTACAATCGCCACTTCACACAAATACATGAATACAACATTACAACATCCAAATACAATCAAGGTCCGACTACGGAACCAAAGTAAAAGAAGAACCCCAAATGCGACAAGGTCCCCGATCGACCCCAACTGGGCTCCACCACTGATCAACTAGAACGAAACAACACAAAAGGACAAGATCTTCCTCGATCTCCTCCTTGAGCTCGGTTGCGTCATCTGCACGATTCAACGGCACCTGCAAGCTAGTTTTGGAAGTATCTGTGAGTCACGGGGACTCAGCAATCTCACACCTCGTGATCAAGACTAATTAAGCTCATAGGTAAGGTAAAAAGTATGAGGTGGAGCTGCAGCAAGAGACTAGCATATATGGTGGCTAACATACGCAAATGAGAGCGAGAAGAGAAGGCAAAGCATGGTCGAGAAACTATGATCAAGAAGTGATCCTAGAACAACCTACGTCAAGCATAACTCCAACACCGTGTTCACTTCCCAGACTTTGCCGAGAAGAGACCATCACGGTTACACACGCGGTTGATGTATTTTAATTAAGGTCAACTTCAGGTTTTCTACAACCGGACATTAAGAAATTCCCATCTTCCCATAACCGCGGGCACGGCTTTCGAAAGTTCAAATCCATGCAGGGGTGTCCCAACTTAGCCCATCACAAGCTCTCACGGTCAACGAAGGATATTCCTTCTAGCGGGAAGACCCGATCAGACTCGGAATCCCGGTTACAAGACATTTCGACAATGGTAAAACAAGACCAGCAAGGCCACCCAGATGTGCCGACAAATCCCGATAGGAGCTGCACATATCTCGTTCTTAGGGCACACCGGATGAGCCAGACATCGGGTGGGCCAGCCCAGAGTTGCCCCTGGTAGCTCTGGACATCGCTCAGTTTGGACCAACACTCAGAGGAGCACTGGCCCGGGGGTTTAAAATAAAGATGACCCTTGAGTCTGCAGAACCCAAGGGAAAGAAAAGGCTAGGTGGCGAATGGTAAAACCAATGTTGGGCCATGCTGGAGGAGTTTTATTCAAGGCGAACTGTCAAGGGGTTCCCATTATAACCCAACCGCGTAAGGAACGCAAAATCCGGGAACATAACACCGATATGACGGAAACTAGGGTGGCAAGAGTGGAACAAAACACCAAGCATAAGGCCGAGCCTTCCACCCTTTACCAAGTATATGGATGCATTAATTAAATAAAAGGTATTGTGATATCCCAACAAGTAGACATGTCCCAACAAGGAACAACACCTCCATGTTCCAACAAGGAACAAACTTCATCTTCACCTGCAACTAACAACGCTATAAGAGGGGCTGAGCAAAGCGGTAACATAGCCAAACAACGGTTTGCTAGGACAAGGTGGGTTAGAGGGTTGGCTTAACAATATGGGAGGCAAGATAAGCAAGTAGTAGGTATCGCAACATAGGCATAGCAAAAGAGCGAGCAACTAACAAGCAAAGATAGAAGTGATTTCGAGGGTATGGTCATCTTGCCTGAAATCCCGCAAGGAAGAAGAACGAGTCCATGAAGAAGACAAACGGACGTAGTCGAACGGATCCTCACAACTCCGGAACGGAACCGAAGCTCATGAGAAAGGCAACCCGGAATGAAGCAAACAACATAGTAAACAACCACTACAACAACATGGCATGATGCACAACAAGTATGATGCATGTCCGGTTTAATGAAGCATGGCATGGCAACGTGCACAAGAAATATTACAAATTAAGTGGAGCTCAATATGCAACGGGATGCATATTGACGGAACACCACATTCGAGTTACTTAGTTCGATCTCGTTTATGTACCCAACAAGATTAAATGTTGTTAGCATGGCAAGAGGGTGAAGCAAAGTAAAACTACCTATCTAGTCAAGTTTAAATGAGGCCGGAAGCAACGAACAACAATTCCGGTAAATCCCCATATGCATATATTAGGTTTGGTACTGTTCTGCCCTAAATCAAATTTTATAGTTGTTAAACATGCAAAGCAATGTCACCATGTTAAACTAGGCAGAATTCTACCCCATTTACATATAAAGATTAATTAAAACTGAGCTACGGTTAAATAGTTATGAATTAAAACATTTTTAACATGGCATAGGAGCAAAATAATGCAAACATCATTTAAACATTTTAACATGGCAAGAAAGTGGCATATTATTAATCTACATATAATTTTAAGAAAGTTTCATATATAAATTATTTTAAATCGTTGCACGGTTTGAGAGTTATTATATGCATGAAGTTTAGGGGCTATACTGCAAAACTGTTATCTCAGGATAAAAGACAAAATCGCAGAGCCAAAAAAATAGACTCTGGACCGAATCTGTATAGGAAACCCAACAGAGGGAAAAGGCCAGGGACTGCTCACCCTGGGCCTTGGGCCATCGGAGGTGATGGGCTGGGGATGCACTGGGCCTCAGCGGAAGCAGCTGCCGCACAGCGCACACGCGGGTGTGTTGACCTGGAGTCGGTCAAACACGAGCGACTGGCTCGTCCTCGAAGCAGAGGAAAATAGGGGCGCGACGATGGTCCTCCAGGAAGCGGATGGCGGTGGGCGGAGGCGAGATCCGGTGACGCGGAAGTGCATTCGGCCGGAGACGACGGCTTGGCGAAGCAGGGGAGGCTCGGGCAGTGCACGGGGCTGTTGCAGCTCCTTCGGTGGCCGCCGTGGAGGAGTATGGCTGGTGCGGCAGAGCCGCTGGTCCGGCGATGTCACGACGGAGATGGAGGGCGGTGGGGTCGAGCGAAGGTGCGTGCGGAAGGAGAGGAGGGCGACGGGGCCTGGCAGGGGAGGCAAACGAGGTCCCGTACGGGCGACGGTGATGCAACAAAAATCTTGCCGGCGTTGAGGAGGATGGACGGGCACGACGCGAAGCACCAAGGGGCGGCCATGGCGTCTCTCGTGGTCATCGACTCGTCGGAGACGCGGGAACTGCTGCTGCTTGGGTGGGTGCCCGTGGCAGGGGCTTGAGGGCGCGCATTGTCGGGCTCCAGGCGGTGGGCGAGCTCGGAGGCCTTCGCGCGCCATGGTTCCTGCAGGTCGAGAGAGAGGGGCGCGTGAAGGAAGGAGGAAGTGGAGCAGGGGAAGAGGAAAGAAGACAGAGGCCTGGCGCTGGTGACCTGCTGGTCGCCGGCGGTTGTTTGGGCCGCAGCGACGAGGTGCTCGGGGGGCGCGGGGTGCACGGTAGGGCAAGGGGGAGCTCGGCGCCAACGGCTTCGGGAACGAGGCAGAGGAGGCGGCTCGGGGATCGGGCGCGCGAGATAGTGGTCGAGGAGCTCGGGGCCCTCCTAGTCCAGATCGAGCGAGGGTGTTGGAGAGACACGAGATCAAGGGAATCAGGAGCACCGCTTATTTGCTCGGGCTCGATCCCGAGGAATGAGGAGACTGGTCGGGGAGGATTTGGACCATGGGTGCGGGCTCTAATTTGTGGGGATCGATGGATTTGGCAGTTTTGGTGGTGGCTGGTTGGTGCGAAGGGGATCCCGAGGTGGGAGAATGACAATGGCGGCGGCGGAGGAGGATTTGATGGATGGGACAGCTAGGCCTAGGGTTTCATTTGAATATATAGCAGTGGGCTAGGCATATGGTCATTTGGTCCCTCTGATCGAAATCAGACATTCGAGAGAATAAAGAATAGGTAGGGAGTCCAAAGAACAAAACGGTGACGTTTTGTAGATGTTTGGGGATGATCCGGACACAACGATGGCGACAGTCCGGGTCAGGTCCGGGATAGATTTCGTACGCGCACAGGAGGAGGTCCGCGGGCTGACGAGAGAGGTTAGGTAGGGCCTCGCGGTGAGAGGTAGTGCAGAAGGCAAAGGTCTGAGAAGAGAGAATAGGAGAGGCCCGGCGGCTGTTTCCGGAGACCAAAAACGTTCGACGATAGACCGGCTATAGTGCCGCTATAGTTTAACGATTGGGCTATCAGACGAACTCCGAATGCGATGAGACTTGACAGGCGGTCTATCTACACTATAAAAAGACCACACGCCAACTTTCATCCCATTCCGAGAACATTATCTGGCCACTTATAAAAATAATATCTTGGAGGTGTCGCGGGCGCGTGCAAGTGTGTCTGGGCTCAGAACGGACAACGGAAGGAACAAGGAGACCGAGACAGATGGAAGTTTTGAAAACATGATGATGCTATGCACATGATGACATGACAAGATGCGACACGCAAGCAAATGACAAAGCAACAACAGCGAATAACTGGAAGACACCTGGCACAACAGTCTCAGGGCGTTACAACACTCCACCACTATGAGAGGATCTCGTCCCGAGATCTAGAATGGCACCGGAGGGAAAAGGAAGAGGAAGAGAGAAGGTAAAAACTAAGTTGCTTCTTTGACAAACGAGTGAAACCAAAGAACATTGAAAAGGTTGAACAAATTGAAAGAAATAAAACAACGGAGAAGAACAAAGTTGAAAACACTCCGTTAGAGAAGAGAGACAAGGAAGAACAACTTCAAACAGCACTCCAGTTGGAAAGATATGCAAGGCTTGATAAAATGAAAGAACTTGAGCAGCGGACACACACTCCGGTTAAATGGATAAACCCAGAAAGGAACACGATCCTGACAAAACAAGAAGATCGGTTGAAGAGAGCAACATCACAACGCCTCCAGAAGGAAGAAATAGAAGATAGATAATTGAAATAAAAGAATGGAGAAGAAAAGCCAACTTCTTCCACAAAAGAGTTTGAAAAGGTATCCTTAGGAGAAGGGTCGAACGGAGTTGTCGGAAATCCAACCATGCAAAGAGTAAGCTAGTAGTGAGCTTATGGGAAAACATCTCAAGATTATGAGGTGACAACCAGCCACTGGCAGAAACAATAAATTGGATTGGTATGAACAAGGAGACGAGAAAGTATTTCACCGGGAGGATAAAGAAGAACTTGGGTCCTTTATAAGCACCATAATTAGCAACAATCCTTAGGGAAAGTTTTAGGTGAAATATAACCCAAGATAATTCCAATGAAGAGATTGATGGATTTAAAATACCTCATTCTTAACAACGTGTGAATCATGAAACATGAACTCAAATTATCAAGAATGACATAATACCACCTCCAATCATACAGAAGAAAGAATTGCACTCCGGATAGCAAGATGAAGAATACTTGAGCTTCTTAGCAAAGAATGTTGATGAACACTTCGAGAAGGAATTAAATCCTTGATGAATCCATCATGTAGAACCTCCATGAAGAATTCCGGTAACAAAAGAATGATCAAACGAAAGGAAAGATAAGTAGAGAACACAAGGTGAAGCCTTGCAATGCTTAGATGGATCTTCGCAATGAAATAATTGAGAAAACTTGGAACTCCGGGAAAATAATAGATAAAGCATCTCGAACCGAGAATTTGATGAGCCTCCAGAATAAAGAATTAATCATTTGGGTGAATCAAGAATAAGAATTATGTTATGCTCCTCCTTCACCAATTAAATTGATGACGAGCAAACGGATTGCATACAACTTATTCTCGAAGAAAGGATTAGGATAGATACAGCGCCAACTTGAGAAGGTCTTCAACTAACCACCAGTGGAATCGAAACAACAAATGAATTGGTATGATAAAGAAGGAAGAGAAATCTTAAACGAACCACCGTAAGGATTGAAAAAGAACCAATAAAAGATAACGAATCACCGGGAAGAATTATGAAATGAACGAAGATGCTTGAGAGGATTTAGATACATGAGAATGAAGAGATCACGAGCCGATTAAAGATCACTTGAACGAAGCACCGGTAAAATTGGAGAATGATAGCTGAAAGCTGAGAATGAATAATCCCGAAATGATGGCCTTCGGAGAATCAAACTAAAAAGACTCCTGAATTACTCTGGATGGGTGAGAAAGAATTCTGACAATCGAAAACAATTATGAGAGGATGGCAACAATCTCGAATGACGAATCTTGGAGAGAATGGAGCAAGGTTGAAAGAAGAATCTTCTTCGGTCTTCCAAACTGAGAATGACGATGAGAATTACCATCATGACTTATTTAGGCACTCCGGAAGAATCAAAACGAAGAGGTTGAGCCAACGATGAAAAGAATTTGAAAGATCTTGGAGAAACCCTCTGACTGATGAAAATTCATTCTTACATCACACTTCGAAAAGAAATTTGGATAGCTCCGGGAAAATAAGAAGAGTCAGGTAAGATCCTGGAAAAAGACCTATGGGTTAGGGCCCACTCAAAAGAAACACTGTAGAACGATAGCTTGGAAGAGAGATTTGTACCGGTTGAATTAAATGGCTTGAATAAGATAACAATCTCGAAAGAACTTGAACGAATACAAGTGGAAACACTCTTTGAGATGTCTTCAGCACTTCGGAACAAATGAATAGCGAGAAGAGGATAGTTGAGAGGTGGGCCGGCATGAGAAGGTATTTGAAACAAGGAGAGTTTATGATCGACGAAGCTGGAGTCGAAACCACCGGAGAGGAAAATTAATGAAGAATGATGAACTTGAAGAGCATCTTCATGAGAACCACCGGGTAAGAACATTGACGGAAAAGAATGGAGAGACTTCACATGAATCAAAGGATACTTGATTAAGAAATCTGAATCCTTGAAGAAAAAATGGGGTGGGTGGGCGGGAAAAACAAAGACAACTTGGAGATGGATGAAACAAACAACGTTGAGAAAAACTTTAGTTGATCTTACAGATGTTGATCGGATCCACTTGGAGAGAAATACGCCGGTTGAAAAGGATTGACATGAAAAACTCGATGATCGAGAAGGATTAGTATTCACATAGGAATATGAGAACACCACTTAGACAAGGGATGGAATCAACATTTGACTTTGAAGCAACTCGAATACCACAACTCAAAACAAAACAAAGGATTGGCTTGCAAAATAAGCCGGAACAAACATATGATAGAGATTTCGTCCAAAGTTTTCGTGGTGGGGCCTACACGGGCTCGATCGTACAACACCATCATGTACAAGGCAGTGCACATGACATACGAAGCGTCCCCGAGTCGGCATAGCCAAGGACTCTTTAAGACACAACGAGACCACTGTAAAACCAACCGTGAATAGGCGGACCACTAGACGTCGAACCCCAATTTCATATCATATATCTGTCGGAAAGATATCCTAAGAGCTACTTGAATTCCCACTTATAAACTCCGGAACTTTCTGGTTATGCAATCAGGTGTTGGGGATATAGGGGAAGCATACTATCTCACCCAAAACTAGCAAATCCTACATCCAGCTATATCCATCCTTCAACACAAAACCAAGAAACCTTCGGAAATCATCTACCTCAACCTTCGAAAAGCATCCGTTATATGAGTTATGGCAATACTCCCAAACTCCCACCCCAGTACTGGGTGGCATCGAGGTTATCTCACCAACAACTGCATAAAAGAGATTTTCGATGTCGGCAAAACTAAACTCAGGTATTCCAGAACTGCAACAATAAAATTGTGACGACAACACCTCGGAGCTCAACTCCCCGGGACACTGCCACAACCCCTAAATGACAGGAGGCACCAAGAACAATGTTCTTGTCACAAAACCATCGGAACGATTCCAAGATACCCACGTGATCCTAAATTTTTTTAGCGAAATTTGAGAAGAGAAGAGTCAAAACTCTACGTCACGATGCCTCACCAAAGCGATGAAGGGACTGGGGAGTAAAAATAATTCCTAAACTCTCCGATATATATAATCCTAAATGACTCAAAACATTTTTCTAGACTCAACAACGCCAGCTATTCGATCAAGCAGGGGGGCTCCTAAGGTCGGGGAAGGCTCTGATTACCAACTTTTAACGTCCTCGATGCGGCTATATCTCCCACATGTCGAAGCATGACTTAGAGGCATAACCGCATTGAAAGCAATGTCGCAAGTGAGGTAATCTTCGCAAACAACCCATGTAATACAATAGGGGAAAAGATACATAGTTGGCTTACAATCTTCACTTCACACAAATACATGAATACAACATTACAACATCCAAATACAATCAAGGTTCGACTATGGAACCAAAATAAAAGAAGAACCCCAAATGTGACAAGGTCCCCGATCGACCCCAACTAGGCTCCACCACTGATCAACTAGGACAAAACAACACAAAAGGACAAGATCTTCCTTGATCTCCTCCTTGAGCTTGGTTGCGTCATTTGCATGATTCAACGGCACCTGCAAGCTGGTTTTGGAAGTATCTGTGAGTCATGGGGACTCAGCAATCTCACACCCTCGCGGTCAAGACTAATTAAGCTCATAGGTAAGGTAAAAAGTATGAGGTGGAGCTGCAGCAAGCGACTAGCATATATGGTGGCTAACATACGCAAATGAGAGTGAGAATAGAAGGCAAAGCATGGTCGAGAAACTATGATCAAGAAGTGATCCTAGAACAACCTACGTCAAGCATAAATCCAACACCGTGTTCACTTCCCGGACACAGTGAGAGAAGCAACTCTTTGAGAAATCAAAGGGCGGATCAAGAAGACCAAGACAAGCCAGGGGAACTAGATATCACTTTGGGAAAGCCTCCCTTGCTGGGAAGGCGAGCCTGGTCAGGTCGAGGCCGCCCCAAGGGGAAGTCCCAAGATTTCCCCGACAGGCTTGTCGGGGCCGCTAAGGGCAACTCTTCCCGCTAAGACTTCACCGCTCTATCGCACCGCGACGCAAGTCACCTATCAATGCAGTGTCGAGCCATCAAGGTGATTAAGTGGCTTCTACTAAGCACGTGGCATCCATTTGGAAGGAAGATTACCCCTGTATGACACTAGTCCAGAGGCGTGTCAACCAAATAAGCAGGAGATGATTAAGCGGCGTGGCAGGCTTGCCGGGTTGCATCCTCAACATGACACCTAGCAGTGCATTTAATGCACTTTGTCCTAACTACCAGAGTTAGGTATGATAGCACTGTTAGCCATCTAATCGCTAGGTAATGACTGTTTTTCCACTGTGGTTACACCTTAGCCTATAAAAGGTGGGCCATCGCAAACTAGGAAGGGATTCGAACCCTCGCACACCTGTACGCGCATAACTGCTCTCCCTAAGGCGACCTTGCTAGGCTTGAGCGTTGCATGCCTACTGATATCCTTTCTTCAATCCACCAAACTAGGAGTAGGGTTTTACGCCTCACGGCGGCCCGAACCTAGGTAAAAACTACCAGTGTCACCCTTATCATGATGCTTCATGGCTTCTTCTCTTTGTGCAACATGACCTTCCCCCTTGCCGAACCGTGGAGAAGATTATGATTTGTTTCCTTAGTATATACTAGGAAACAATAATGGGAGGCCGAGGAATAATATTTGGTGGAAAAGGTAAATAGGAAGAGGGAAATCAATAGGTGGGAGATTAATCACCATGGAGAAGATTAGAGGTGCTGCCGTACAGAAGATGGGGAGTCAGATGTTTCAGGAAAAAAATGACATGAGCAGATTGATGTTTGTAACTGAACTGATGACATGTCATGCATGATGAGGTGGACTTTCTGCATGTTGAGGGAATTACTTGTAGTGGGGATGAACTTAAGAATATAGGATTAAAGAAGACTTTACCTTTTTATAGGTATGTGTTTTTTTCGACATTTATCTAGGGTGGAGTCACCACACCATTGATATGTCTCGAATGTATCTATAATTTTTTATTTTTCCATGCTATTATGGTATCAATCTTGGATGTTTTATATAACTTTTTGTGCTATTTTGTATCATTTTTGGGAATAACCTATTAACCCAGTGCCGAGTGTCGGTTGCTGTTTTTTTGCTTGTTTTTGGTTTCCCACGCAATCAGTACCAAACGGAGTCCACACAGTATGCGAGGAGGGACCCTAGAAGCTTTGGGAGGATACCACACAGTATGCGAGGAGACGACAAGGCAATAGGGCGCGCCTAGGGGGGTAGTCGCGTGACGTTGCCTTGTGGGCCCCTCGTGGCTCCATCTGACCTAATTCCACCTCTATAAATTATCTAAAACCGGGAAACCAACAGAGATATGCCCAAAACACTTTTTTCGCCTCCGCAAGTTTCTGTTCTTTTGCGATACCATCTAGAGGCCTTTTCCGATACTCAGTCGGAGGGGGAATCAATCACGGATGGCTTCTACATCATCCTTGTTGCCCTCCGATGATGCATGAGTAGTTCACCATAGACCTATGGGTCCATAGCTAGTAGCTAGATGGCTTATTCTCTCTCTTTGATCTTCAATGCAATGTTCTCCTCAATGTTCTTGGAGATCTATTCGATGTAATCCTTTTTTATGGTGTGTTCGTTGGGATCCGATGAATTGTGGCTTTATGATCTGAATATTTATGAAAATTAATGGAGTCTTTGTAAACTTTATTATGCAAGATTTTTATAGCTTTGTATTTGTCTTTGATCTATCCATTTGGTTTGGCCAACTAGATTGATTTATCTTCAGTGGGAGAGGTGCTTTGTGATGGGTTCAATCTTGCAGTGCTCTATATCCCAGTGACAAAAAGGGACAAGGCATGTATTTGTATTGTTGCCGTTAAGGGTAAAACGATGGGGTTTATTCATATTTGTTGGGTTTACTTTGTCTACGTCATGTCATCTTGCTTAAGGCGTTACTATGTTTTTATTAACTTAATACCCTAGATGCATGTTGGATAGCGGTCGATGGGTGAAGTAATAGTAGTAGATGCAGGCAGGAATATCCTTGTTGCATTTTATTTATTTTATTTTATTTTGCAATTTATCTATTTACCACTACAAGATTTAATCCTTGCAAGTAACGAGTTCAAGGGGATTGACAACCCTCTGCTACTTGTGAGCTGCGTTGGGATTTCCCCAAAGAGGAGAGGATGATGTAGTACATTAGAGATAAGTATTTCCCTCGGTTAAGAAGCAAGGTTATCAATCCAGTAGGCGAACCAAGCAACGCCTCGTTAGCAGTACCTACACACAAAATAACAAATACTTGCACCCAACGCGAATAAGGGGTTGTCAATCCCTCGGCGGTTAATTGCATGGATAAAATCTTGTAGTGATAGATAGATAGATAAAACAAAAAATAAAATAAAGCAAAGAAAATTGCAACAAAGTATCTTTGGGATTTTAAGATGTGATAAAAATAAGACATGGAGGCCATAGTTTTCACTAGAGGCTTCTCTCTTGAAAATAGCATACGATGGGTAAACAAATTACTACTGGGCAATTGGTAGAAAAGAAAATAATCATGATGATATCCAAGGCAATGATCATGTATATAGGCATCACATCCGAGATAAGTAGACCAGTTCTTGCCTGCATCTATTACTATTACTCCACACATCGACCGTTATCCAACATGCATCTAGAGTATTACGTTCATAAAGAACGGAGTAACGCCTTAAGCAAGATGACATGATGTAGAAAAAGTAAGCTCACGCATGAATAAACCCCATCTTTTTATCCTTAATGGCAACAATACAAATACGTGTCTTGTCCCTTTCTTTCACTAGCATATAGGTCACCACAAGATTGCACCCATTACAAAGCACCTCTCCCATTGCAAGAAAAATCAATCTAGTTGGTCAAACCAAATCAGTAGATCATAGAGAAATACAAAGCTATAACCAACTAGCATCAACTACAAGGAGTAATCAACACTACTTGCAACCCACAGGTACCATTCTAAGGCTTTGGGACCAATATCGAATACAAGGGATGAACTAGGGTTTGAGAGGAGATGGTGCTGGTGAGGATGTTCATGGAGATTGAGAGGATTGTTAGTGATGATGATGGCTTCAATTTCCCTCTCCCGGAGGGATGTTTCCCCGGCGAACAGCTCCGATGGAGCCCTAGATTGGTTCTGCCCAGGTTCCGCCTCGAGATGGCGGAGCTTCGACCCGAAAGCTTCCTTCTAATTTTTCCTAGGTCAAAACACACCATATAGCAGAAGATGGGTGTCAGAGGCCTGGTAGGGGGCCCACAAGGACGGGGGCTCGCCCAGGGGTAGGGCGCGCCCTCTACCCTTGTGGCTGGCTGGTGGCCCCCCTTTGGTATTTTATTCACCCAATATTTTTTATATATTCCAAAAACATGCTCTGTGAAGTTTCAGGACTTTTGGAATTGCGCAGAATAGGTCTCTAATATTTGCTTCTTTTCCAGTCCGGAATTCCAGCTGCCGACATTCTCCCTCTTCATGTAATCCTTATAAAATAAGAGAGAAAAGGCATAAGTATTATTATATAACATGTAATAACAACCCATAATGCAATAAATATTGATATAAAAGCATGATGCAAAATGGATGTATCACAAAGGGACTGGTCACTGGAAGCGGAACTGCCCCAAATACTTGGCGGATAAGAAGCATGGCAGAGTGATCAAGTTATATTTGATATACATGTTATTGATGTGTATTTTACTAGTGTTTGTAGTAACCTCTAGGTATTTGATATCAATTGCCAAGATTAGTAACTCTAAATAGGAGTCATAGAGACTAGTTGAAAGCAAGGTGACGATGTGTGTTCGAAATGATTCCAAGGTTGATGTGATCACCATCGCACATTCCCTCTACCTCCGGGATTAGTGTTGAACCTAAATAAACGTTATTTGGTGTTTGCATTGAGCATGAATATCATTAGATCATGTTTATTGCAATACGTTTATTCATTTAAGTCAGAGAATAATTGTTGTTCTATTTACATGAATAAAACCTTCTATGGTCATACATCCAATGTGAATGGTTTATTGAATCTCGATCGTAGTGAGACACATATTCATACTATTGATGCCAAAAGATGCAAAGTTGATAATGATAGTGCAACATACTTGTGGCACTGCCGTTTAGGTCATATTGGTGTAAAGCGCATGAAGAAACTCCATGCAGATGGACTTTTGGAATTAGTTGATTATGAATCATTTGATACTTGCGAACCATGCCTCATGGGCAAGATGACTAAAACTCCATTCTGCGGAACAATGGAGTGAGCTAATGACTTACTGGAAATAATACATACCGATGTATGCGGTCCGATGAGTGTTGAAGCACGTGGCGGGTTTCATGATTTTCTGACCTTCACAGATGATTTGAGTAGGTATGGGTATATCTACTTGATGAAACACAAATATGAAACATTTGAAAACTTCAAGCTATTTTAGAGTTAAGTGGAGAATCATCGTAACAAGAAAATAAAGTTTCTACGATCTGATCGTAGAGGTGAATATTTGAGTTACGAGTTTGGCCTTCATTTAAAACAATGTGGAATTGTTTCACAACTCGCGCCACCTAGAACAACACAGCATAATGGTGTATCCGAACATCGTAACCATACTTTATTGGATATGGTGTATTCTATGATGTCTCTTACCGATTTACCACTATCATTTTGGGGTTATGCATTAGACACAGCCGCATTCACGTTAAATAGGGCACCATCTAAATCCGTTGAGATGACACCGTATGAACTATGGTTTGGCAAGAAACCTAAGCCGTCGTTTCTTAAAGTTTGGGGTTGCGACTTATGTCAAAAAGGCTTCAGCCTGATAAGCTCGAATCCAAATCGGAGAAGTGCGTCTTCATAGGATACCCTAAGGAAACAATTGGGTACACCTTCTACCACAGATCCGAAGGCAAGATCTTTGTTGCCAAGAATGGAACATTTCTAGAGAAGGAGTTTCTCTCCAAAGAAGTGAGTGGGAGGAAAGTAGAATTTGATGAGGTAATTGTACCTTCTCTCAATTTTGAAAGTAGCACATCAGACAAATCCGTTCTCGTGATGCACACAAACTAGAGAGGAAGATTATGATGATGATCATGAAACTTCAGATCAAGTTACTACTGGACCTTGTAGGTTGAACATGGCACATTCCACACCAGAGTGGTACGGTAATCCTGTCCTGGAAGTCATGTTACTAGACCATGACGAACCTACGAACTATGGAGAAGCTATGATGAGCCTAGATTCCGATAAAGGGCTTGAGGCCATTAACTCTGAGATAGGATCCATGTATGGGAACAAAGTGTAGACTTTGGTGGACTTGCCCGATTATCGGCAAGCCATTAAGAATAAATAGATCTTCAAGAAGAACACAAACGATAATGGTAATGTCAGCATCCACAAAGCTCGACTTGTCATGAAAGGTTTTCATCAAGTTCAAGGGGTTGACTACGATGAGACCTTCTCACCTGTAGCGATGCTTAATTCTGTCTGAATCATGTTAGCAATTGCCGCATTTTATGAAATTTGGCAAATAGATGTCAAAACTTCAATCCTTAATGGATTTCTTAAAGAAGAGTTGTATATGATGCAACCAGAAGGTTTTGTCGATCCTAAAGGTGCTAACAAAGTGTGCAAGCTCCAGCAATCCATCTATGGACTGGTGCATGTCGGTGTCAAAACCGGCAGATCTCGTGTAGGGGGTCCTGAACTGTGTGTCTAAGGATCAATGGTAACAAGGGATGATGGGGACACAATGTTTACCCAGGTTCGGGACCTCTTGAAGGAGGTAAAACCCTACATCTTGCTTGATTGTATTCAATGAGTATAGGGGTTACAAGAGTTCATCTACCTCGAGATTGTAATAGTCGAACCCTAGTTATCTAGCCTATGAATATTCCGGTAGCCTCTACGGACTAAACGCTAAGGTTTATATACACACTAGAGGGGCCTAGGGTTTTACAAAGTCGGTTTGCAGAGGAAGGAAATAATACATCCGGATACCAATACTTGCCATTCAGGCATATAGGAGTCCCACCCGGACACGGGGGTTAATCTTCGGTTTTTATCTTTCACAGCCCATCAGTTTGGCCCATATTGAATAGGTCGGGCACTCGAGGACCCCCTAATCCAGAAGTCCGTCAGTAGCCCCCGAACTTGCCTTCAATGATGATGTAGTATCCGACTTATGTCTTCGGCTTTGCAAGGCAGGTTCGTCGTCATACCTCGGACGGATGACAGTCCAGCCCTGACCATCATGTTCTGCCTTTATGATTCCTCCCTGTCGTCGCCTCAATTTCCACACGCCGGGTGAATGCAAACGATCCATAATAATTTTTTACAAATAAGCCCCTGGTCATACAGGGGTGGCATCTATATAAAGAAGTTAGATCCCCAAATGCCATCCACATCGCATAGAGATCATCAAAACCAGCCACGAAAAACTTCAAATCATGGCCAGCGCTCCTAACTCTTCTTCGCGCCCTCATGACCCTCAAGAGGGTGATTGGCGAAGCTGCTCAGTGTCTCACCTTCATTTGAGTCGACTTCAGACGCAGGGATATCTCCCTCTCGCAGATCTAGTCTCTGTGCGAGTAGAATTGGCCTCGATTGGCAATGATGTGCTAGCAGAGAATTCCCCCAACCCTAACAAGGAGGAGAGGGTGTTGTCATGGTTTTGTCACGGCAGATGTCCTAGCGTGAGGACTTAGTCGTGGAGCCATCGAGACGGGTTAGCTTAAAGTGGTTAAAGCGGGACAAAGGATGCAAGGAGTTTATACTGGTTCGGCCCCTTGCGGTGAAGGTAAAAGCCTAATCCAGCTATGGTGGAATTGCTAGGGTTTTGATGACCAGGGAGCGAATCCGCTTTGCCTGGCTCTCGAATTGTTGTTTCTTGTCCTTGAACCGCCGTCGGGTCGTCCCTTTATATACACAGGTTGACGCCCGGCGGTTTACAGAATCCCGGCCGGCTCATAAACGTGTGTGGCTCGGTTTCTATGCTTTCGTATCTTACAACACAAGTTACACACCTTATGGCGGTTTATGTCTACGGGCCCTAATCTGCCTTTGGGCCCTGGGCTTTTAGATCTCTTATAGTAAAGCACCATACTCCTTGTCTTCATGAGCTTCAATATGGATAACTCATTACAGGTATAACCCGACCCCTCCTGGGTGGATTATACTTAGTAGTTATACCCCCAACATTAGGCCCCAGATTGATTTGAACTTGTTCATGTCAATCTTCAACACTTCAGGAAAATTTCTTCTTCAGCACCTTCGAGTAAACGTTGTAATCCGCCATGATGTCATCTTCCAGGATTATAATAAACCGTCATGACGTCACATGTTCATTAAAAAACCGTATATACCTTACTTTTATTAATGAGCCTCCGAAAATCGAGGCGACAACTCTATCACATATCCATTTTGGGGCTCCTCGATTCCCGCGCCTGTCGCTTATCCCTTCGTCTTATTAATAGGGCCGAGGGTCCCTTTCCTTTTCTCCCCTTGCCTCTTTGTCTTTCTTCCACCTCGCGTCGCCTCAGTACTCGAGCGTTGTCGTCGCCATCGACCTTCGCCTCTGCCCCAACAACGGCCGCTGCATCAACCTGATTCGACCAGATTTTCGTCTGCACGCCTCTGCATTCAACAGCCCTGGTGAGTCTTTCTTTGATCTTTCCCATAGATCCCGTTTAGGGTTTCTGCGAGTTCATCTAAGCTTAGTGTTGTTCTTCCCTGTTCTTCTCCATAGGGTAAATGACGAGTTCATATTTGATATTTTCCTGTGCAGTCGTAGTTATAGTTCCCTTTTTTCAATCATTAGAGTATCCTCTTCGTATAGAAAAAATCTCATTTGGATTTGATGAACTGCTCAAGCACCTCTATTTTAGGTCTGAATATATTTTGATTTGCCGACACGCTGCAGATCTGAAATTATCGTATCAATCTGTGAAAGCTGTTTTTTCCATCACTTAGTTATTTCAAATATGTATCTTCCATACCAAAGTTGGCGGTTTAACTTTTAGAAAATAACCTTCCATATACCATTAGTCCCCTTGTAAGCCACCAATCGCTTTATCATTTATAATAGCATCAACCTCCGGTTTAACAATTTTGCATGCCTAAATACCTTTTGTCTCTTAACCTACAACGCTTTATGCTTGTCAACCATGACTCTTAAACCGGCACAAACCTTCCTTCAGGTTGTCCAAAAAATGGCCAAGACTTTTTGTGCTTGTAACCGGGTTCCATCCCGGAGTACGGAAGAAGATCTGAAAGGATGTGTTATAACTGGCGCTTTACCAAAATAGAGTGAAATCCACTGGCAAGCCCCCGGTCAAGAAAATCCTCCGGAGCCCAAGGATGGCGAGATAGTTCTGTTTGTTGATCATCTGAATCGTGGTTTTAAACCTCCCGGATCAAAGTTTTCTCATGATGTGCTTGCTAGCTTCTAGATCCACCCTCAAAATATTGGACCTAACTCTGTGTCCAATATTTGTAATTTTCAAGTGTTCTACGAGGCTTATTTGCAAGAAGAACCGACTGTTGAACTGTTCAAGGACTTTTTCTATTTAAACCGCCGTACAAATTTGTAGGCGGGCCCAATATTGAACTTGGCAGCGTTTCAATTCAGAAAAGGAAAGACGTCAGCTTCCCTCACGCCAAGCATCATAGTCACCCTAAGGATTGGAACCAGACTTGGTTCTACTGCAAGGATACTTCCCTTGATGATGAGAATCCTCTACCGGGTTATCGAGCTCACCGACTTACCAATACATATCCATTTCCCCAAAGGTTGACTGCAAAAGAACGGGCCAAATATGCACCACAGCTTCCAAAGCTTAGAGCCTTTATGGCTAATGGTTTAACAGGAATTGACTTTGTTCATTGCTAGATATCTTGGAGTATTTTGCCTTTAAGCCGTCGCCCGGTTTAATGTGCGAGTACACAGGGGACTCAAAAGATCCTCAATGGCACACTGACATTCAGTTAACTGACGCTGAAATCACTGAAGTTTTTAAAAAGATACTAGATGAATTGGTGGCTGTTAGCAGCAAAAGAGGCTAAGTCCCTTCTGTGTTTTGAATAAACCGCCAGTTGTAAGAATTACTTAACTCCTATTTGAACCTGACATTTTTAACTCTTCCTTATAACCTTTGCCAATCTTTTAACAGGGTGACGACCCATTTTGGAAGAAAAAAACTCAGGATAAACCGGCCAAGACCCCTCGACCCAAAACAAAGGTCGTCAAAAAACCTGCCAAGAAGAAAGCAGCTGAATCCACCGGGCTGAACCTCGATGAGGATCTTGATAATCGGGACTCAGAGGTAGAACTTGATTCTCTTGGTTCATTTTTCATACACCTCATTGACAATGACCCTTATCAGGAGGACGCTGAAGCTAGTCAGGCTGATGATGTAGAGATAATTATTCTTTCCCCCGGTTCAGATCCTCAGCCAACACAGAAAACCCGTCAAGCAAACCGGAAAGTAAAATTTTCACACCCTCTAGCTTATCTGGATCCCAACTTTCTTTTGAAGAAACAGCAGCATGAAGCTCGCCGCACAACCCGGCACAGCGGCCATGTAGTTACTTCAGCCAGTTTACCGAACACTCCAACCCGGAAACATCAATTAGAGGTCTCCATATATTTCTAATATTCCTTATCCCAAGGCGGGTTATTTCAGGCAACCTCTTAATCCGTCTGATTCAAACTATTAGGGAACAACCCATTCATCATCTGGCGAGTCAACAACCACACAACTCCCTCCTCTCAAGACTGTTCCTGGGTGATCACTTTAAACTTAATTCTTAATGCTTTATACTTGTTTGTTATACTAACCTTTATGTCTTTTCCTTTCAGAGCCAAGGCCAGGCCCAACAAAAAGGCCAAATTGAATAAACCGGCTGATGATACCTCGGCTACTGAACCGAAACAGATCCCTGAACAATTTGAGCCAGATTCTAACGCTATACCTGATGGTCCACCACCAGAACATCATGAAACCTTTGCTGAACCGATGGAAGATGATCCCACTGGCCATTCTACTGACCCGCCAAGTCCGGCCAAAGCTGTCGGTGTTCTGGGAACGGGGGTCCCCAGACTTGCCTGCCTGCGGCTTACGGCGTGGCTTAAGTGGGGGCCCAGCGCGGCCCATCTTCATCAACGCAAGCTCAAGACCTTCACGAGGGGCCAAGCCTCGCGGGGTGGACGACAGGAAGCTTCCTCAGAGGTAGCCTCATCAGGCAGGCTTGCGAGCAGGCGGAGAGATCAAGGCAGGGGTACCTCGTGAGGAACCCGTGATGCAAGCCTTGACGATTGAGACCAGGCGGGCGCCAGGAGGGCGCCGGCCTACGCAGCATCCTTGTTTCCCCTTTGGTGCAAAGGGGGCAAGCATAGGCCAAGGCATCAGGCAAAGGTTACCATTCTGGTGCAACGAGACCAAGACTAGTTGGACGGCCGGACGGAGGTCACCGTGGAGCCCAAGTTGGCGTCATCACCAGTGATTTTGGCAGCCGAAGACCACCTTTGGTCAGGATAACTTGTACTAGGTGTTCCCCTTCAAAATGGCCAATTGTTGGCGCCCTTCCCGCTCAATTATTCGGGGAGAGGCCCAGGGCCTCTATAAATAGAGCTAGCCTCCACAAAGGAAAATGAAGAATAAGAAAGGAGGGACGGGCGGACAGACATTGAGAAATCTGGTAGAACCCTAGCAGAGAGAAAGAGAGGCGACGGAACTCATCCTAGCAGTTCATCGCGCCATCTCAAGAACACCTCTCGCGAGGCTGTTCTTCCCTTATACTATTCATCATCAGCCCCAGAGGCAATCCACCACACCACACACTGGAGTAGGGTATTACACCACAACGGTGGCCCGAACCAGTATAAACCTCGTGTCTCTTGTGTTGTTCATCATTTTCATCTTAGTTCGCACGAGAGGATCGGACGTAGATCGGTAGGGGAGAGATCTCCGCGCGCACCCCAATGTTCGAACCTCAAGGGTCTGCCGCAACCCGAAATCCGACATTTGGCGCGCCAGGTAGGGGTGCGCCGGAATCTTTCTTCCGATGTTCACGTGTGATCTTCCGTCGTGTCAATGGCTGACGCTCGTCGGGCTCGCGCCGAGCGCTGGGCTGCTCATGCCACCCGCGTTGCCCAGACGGCGCCCGTCGGCGGCCCCCCACATCGTTCCCCGTCGCCCGCCTCCAACGCCGCCACCGGCCCGGCGGGGAATGAGTAGCACGCCTCGTCCCAGCATCCTTCGGTGCGGCGGGATGGCCGCACCGCCACCCCATCGCTGACCCCAGCTGGCTCGTCGTCCCACGCCAGCCGCGCACCCATGGATGTGCATGCCTCACTGCTCTTGGTGCGGGAGCTCCTACACTATCGCCCCGTCGACAACCTCTACGAGGACTGGCTCGCCCGCATCACCGAGCTCATCAGTGCCACAGGGGGCTCCCCCTTGCGGTCCCTCTCGCTGCCTCGCCCTCCGTCCCGTGCAGGGGGTGAGGATCAGGAGGCGCCTCCGCCGCCTCCTCCCCAAGAAGGTGCCTTGGCTCCAAGGCGCGCAGCCCCAGGGCGGGACCCTCCATGTCCGGTGCCTGCGCAGCAAGAAGGGAGCTGCCAAGAGAACCCACATCCCCGGGAAGGTGCTCGCGCGCTCCCAGCGCCGGCGCGCCAAGATTGCGCCCCAGCGCTGCCACGACAAAACCCCGTGCTGCTCCCAGTGGCGGCGCGTGGTGACCCGCAAGAACAAGTCTAGCACCAGCAAAGGGCGCCGGTGGCCACAGCGGGCTGCCTCGCCTTCACCCCCAAGCTGAGCGGCGTCACATGGCCAGGCAAGTTCAAGCCTGACCTGCCTCCCTGCTACGATGGCACGGCGGACCCCGCGGAGTTCCCGCAGCTCTACGATCTGGGCATCGTAGCCGCCAACAGAGACGAAAAGGTCATGGCGAATTGGTTCCCCATGGCGCTCAAGGACAGCGCCCGCACCTGGCTCCTGAACCTGGCCCCCGACACGATCTCCTCCTGGAGCAAGATGCGCACCCGCTTCATCGCCAACTTCCAGGGCACTCGCGACCGGCCCCCGGCCGTGAGTGACTTGCGCCGCATCAAGCAACAGCCGGGACAAACCCTGCAGAAGTACATCCAGCGCTTCAACTACGCTTGCCTCAAGATCCCCAAGGTGACTGAAGAAGCTATCATCTCAGCCTTCTTCGATGGTGTGCGCGACGTCAAGATGAAGGAAGAGCTAGCAATCCATGAAGACATGTGCACATCCCTGGAGCTGTTCAACTTGGCGACCAAGTGCGCCAAGGCTGAGGAAGGGCGTCTCTCCCTCCTCGAGCTTTCGGTAGCCGACCTGGAAGAAAAGAAGCTCAAGGCCAAAGACGTGAAGCGCAAGGGGGCTGCCATGCTAGCAGCGGAACCGAACACCAAGCGAGGCAGGGATCAGCCCAACTCATCCAAGGGTGGACGGTACTGCGTGTACCACGACCTCCACACCCACAACACCAACGAATGTCAAGAGCTCAGAGCCATGCGAGATGGGCGAATCGGCCGACGCCCAGAGCGCAATGACATGGGCTATGGCCGAGGAGGAGGAAGAGGCGGCGGACGATGGGAAGACCGCGGCTTTCGCCAGGGATGGCGTGACCGCCCTCGTGATGACCGTTGGCAGGACCAGCCTCGCGAGGGAGGTTGGAGGGACCAGCCTCATGAGGACCACCCGCAAGGCAACGTAGGCCTCCCTCTGCCGCCTCCACCAAGGAGGAATGAAGACCAACACCAAAACGATGGGGCTGGGGGCTTCCAAGAGCCGCGTGCAATTGCTTGCATCTTGGGTGGCGCCCAGGCCCCGGCCTCACAGCGCATCTTCAAGCAGTTTGCTCGCGAGGTGAATGCAGTCCTTCCCAAGTTTGAGGCCACGCGCCCTCTCAGGTGGTCTTCGTGCGCAATCATGTTCAGTTCCGCAGACCAGCTCAAGTGTGCGGCAACGGCCGGAGTCCTCCCGATGCTTTGCTCCCCAGTCATCAACAACATGCAGGTCACCAGGACCCTCATCGATGGCGGGGCAGGACTCAACGTCATGTCCGTCGAGACGTTCGACAATCTCCAAGTGCCGTACGACCAACTTCAGCCGACCAAGCCTTTTTTAGAAGTCACCGATGGTTCCACTGTTCCAATTGGGCAGGTTCGCCTTCCGGTCACCTTCGGGCAACGCAACAACTACCACACCGAGCTCACCGACTTCGACGTCGCTCACATTTGCCTGCGGTACAACGCCATCCTCGGGTACCCAGCCCTAGCCAAGTTTATGGCAGTTACTCAGCATGGTTACAATGTCCTCAAGATGCTAGGAAGTGGTGGAGTCATCACTGTACCCTGTGAAGAAAGGGACGCAGTGTGCTCGCTTGAGCATGCGTTCCAAGCCGCAGCAATCGAAGACCCAGATCACAGGAGCTGGAGGCCTCCCGAGGCGACCCTCAAGAAGAAGAAAACCTCACCTGGCCCGAGCCACAAGGAGGCAGGCACCTCCGAAGGTATTGCGTCAGGATTCGCGCCTGATCAGGGAGCGCCACCCTCTCACGCATAGGAAGGCGCACCCGGCGCCCTCCTTAGGCAGGGCTCGGGGGCTCTCTCTTGGAGAGCCACCGACCTTGCAAGGTCGCGGGGGAGGCGCTCGGGCACCACTTGGAGGGGTCCTTTCAAGCACGCTTCCGTCAGGAAGGTACAAGTCAAAGGAGACCAAACCCTCAGGAGTTCATCGCAAGGAACACCCATGAGCTACAAGAGTCCAGAGTCATGCATGGCAGCCGTCGCTTACCTGCCGAGGCCCCATATCCAGGCGAGGATGGAGGACTGCGCGTCTGCGTCGACGTACCAGGGCTCAACCGAGCTGCGTCCCAGGAGCGCCTATGGCCTTCGGTCGTAGGGCGCTGCGAGGGACCACCTCACAGCTATGTTCGCATGCCCTCCGGCCTGCCGGGCGCGGTTGCCGCACATCAGCGCCTGTTGAGGAGCATTCTGGAGGCTCAGGAGGTCAGGCACCGCGCGGTCCTTGCGGAGGTGGTGATGGTCCTCGAAGACCTGCACGCGCCACCGGAGCCTCCCGAGGCCACTGGGCCTGGGGGCTCATGAGGGCCGATGTCTTCACCGCACATCGCTCGCTTCCTCAGCATCACTTCATCTTTAATAGCACCAGGTGACATCTTTCAGAGTTCTACTTTCAGCTGGGAGCGCCCACAGGGCTGCACCATTCCCAGGCCACGCGGGTCCGTCCCCGCGGCATGTATCCATTTTGCTTATGCTCTTTATTTACCTTGTTGGGGGCGCCCCTCAGGCTGCATCATCCCCACGCCGCTCAGGCCCGACCCAGCGGCGGTTGCTTTTACCAGCGCTTGCTTGAAATTGGATTTCCTATGTGCTTAACATACCTGACCTAATCACCTGCTCGATCGACGCCTATCTGAAGAGCCGCTCACTCTGGCACGGCGCGTGCGCACGGGTCCATCCCTGCAGCGTTGATAAACCTGAGTGGTCGAGCTCTGGCCGTGGCAGCCCCGCATGGCGCCACCTCACCAGGCCCTCAGTGCCCTGACCGCTCCCTCGGAGTGACCATAGGTCGGCCGGCGACCGTAACGACATGCCTTGTTTCTCCTCATGATTGGTGTACAGGACCTACTCCAGGAGCGACGTTGGGGCATCGTGAGCTCTCTCTCCCCCTCTTCGGCACGGACCTGTAAGTGCATCTAGTGCCACCCCTAGTTGGTTTTGAGTATTAACGACAAACCTAGTTGAGGGACTAATGTGTTTGTGAGAATTGCAGGATAACACAGGTAGAAGTCCCTCATGATTCGTTTTACTACCAGAGATGACCCCTAAAAATGTATGAAGACATTGAAGTCAAAGGTGGTATATGAAGATATTCACATTGAAGACTATGACAAGAGAAGACACGATACAAAGCCTATGGAGCTCGAAGACTTAGATCTTTCGTAGTTCTTTTTCTTTTGTGTTGAGTCATAGGAACCACCGTACTATTAAGTGGGGGTCCAAGAGAACCAGTCAGAATGACTGAAGTAATGCCTAAACCAAAAACCTATGTCTTCGAGTGAAGACTATGAGAGCGAATCTTGTCCAGAGTCGGACAAGTCAGCTTTGCTTGTAGCCCAAGTAAAGTTGCCGTGTGAGTTTGAAATCTGACCGTTGGAACACGTGTCAGTTCCTTAGTGACCCAGGGTCATTTCGGACAAATCAGGTCGGGTTGCCAAGTGGCTATAAATAGCCCACCCCCTACAACCATAAACGGTTGGCTGCTCAGATTGAGAGTATGGCTTTTTTCGTTTGAGAGCAACCCACCTCGAAGCCTTTGAGAGAGAATTCCTTGCGAGGATAAAAGCCCTAACCACCAGATCCAGAGAGAATTGGGCATCACTTAAGTCTTCTTGTCTGTGTGATCTGAAGACTTATTACACTTGAGGACTGTGCATCCTCCAGCCGGTTAGGCGTCGCGTTCTGAGCTTCCAAGAGACATTGTGGATTGCCAGTGAACGAAGTCTGTGAAGGTTTGGGAGTCTACCTTGAAGACTTACCAGAGTGGTTGGGCGACGTCTATGTGACCTTACCTCAAGGAGAATACGGTGAGGACTGGGTGTCCTGAGCTGCGTGTTCAGGACTGGGTGTCCGGGACTGTGTGAAGGTTTAAATACCTAGCCGCTCGAACCAGACGTACATTTGTCATAGCAACTGGAACTGGTTCAACAAATCATTGTCTTCAATGAGTCACTGGTTTCATCTTCACTTCACGTTACTTACTGTTACTCCTTGTGAAGTCATTGTATGTTTGCTCTATCATTTGTCTTCACTAAGTGACTGCGTGTTCTGTTTGACTTCATAATATCTTCCTACCTGATCCTTACTACCTAGCTGCTATTAGTCTTTGTGCTTTCACTTCATTGAATACTTGACTATGGTTTGCCTAGTGTAGTCTACCTTCCGCTGCATGGTAATAGGTTCAATTTTATCATTTGTCTTCAAAACTCCCATGTTCTGAAGACTTTCATAAAAATCGCCTATTCACCCCCCTCTAGTCGATATAACGCACTTTCAATTGGTATCAAGCAAGGTGCTCCCTTGTTCTGTGTGATTCGGTTTAACCACCTGGAGTTTTAGCTAGGTCGACTGCAGGGATAATTAAAGTCTCCGCTGCGTGCCCCGTCTTCGATGGAACTGAATATCCCTACTGGAAGAATAAGATGTGCATGCATCTTGAAGCCATTGACGTCGACCTATGGTATGTCATCGAGAACGGCGTTCCCAAGGCTGGAGAAGGTGTCACTGCTGCTGATGTCAAGAAACTCGTTCAACTGGACTCTACTGCCAAGAATATCATCTGTGGTCATCTGACCAAAGGATAGTATGGCCGTGTGAGTGCTTAGAAGACATCCAAGCTGGTCTGGGACTGGCTCTCCAAGGTCAATGAAGGCATCTCAACCCAGAGAGATCAGAGAATCAGTGTCCTTCGCAACCTCTTCAATCGCTTCAAGCGAAATGACAATGATAATGTCCAGCACACATTTGACCGACTCACTGACATCACAAATGAGCTTCAAGCCCTCGGCGCCACAGAGATTACCAAACACGAAGTCGTCAAGACGCTGCTGAGATCACTTGATAGTTCATTTGACATCCTGGCCCTAAGGATTCAAGAACGTCCTGATTTCAAGACACTCGATCCGTCTGACATACTTGAGAGGCTCAACACACATGAGTTTCAGCTTTCGGAGAAAAGAGATATCTACGGTCCAAACTATGGGCGAACTCGTGCCTTGAAGCCAAAAGCTGTCTCCTCATCTGAAGAAGAATCTGACAGCAGTTCTGATGATCCTGAAGACATTGGAAGGGAACTTGCTATGCTTGTCAAGAAGTTCCAAAAATTCACCAAGAAGAAAGGCTTCAGAAAGTCTTCCCGATCAAGTTCAAGGAATGATTAAGCTCCTGCTCATGACTACAAGAGGAAAACATGTCACAAGTGCAAGAAACTTGGCCACTTCATCTCTGAGTGTCCACAGTGGGACAATGAGAACAAAAAGAAGAAGAAGAGCAAGGAATAAGACTTTGGCGACAAGAAAAAGAAGAAGAAATACTCAAAGTCTTCTTCCAAGTCTTCCTCAAAGTCTTCATCACACAAGAAGAGCTCATCTAGCAAGGCACGTGCGTTTGTTGGCAAGAAAATGGATTCAGAGGAGGAGTCTGCTTCTGAGGAGGCGAAGGTGGAGTCCGAGGAGGAATCCGACTCAGGCGTCGCAAGTCTGGCTACAGCATACGTTGCCAAGTCCATCTTCAACACTGAAGACAATGACTTCATCACCGACACCGATGCAAATGACAAGGACTACTCTGCTTCTACCTACTGCTTCATGGCACACGGTGCCAAGGTAAACAAACGCACTACTCACTATCAAACATCTAGTGACAATGACTCTGATTGTGGTTCAAAACCTAGCTACAAAACACTTGCTAAAATTGCAACTGAACAACAGAAAGCTATGGAACATATTCAAAAACTGTTAGACAGAAGCGATGATCTGTTAGGTGCTGAAATGACTCGATCTGAATCCTTAATTGAAGACATAAAAAATCTTCACGTTAAGTATCAGGAACTTGAAAGTTGTCATGAAACTCTCTCAACAAATCATGAAAAGCTTTCCTCAAGCCATTGATACTGCATGCCATACAATCAATCATGTTTATCTTCACAAGCTACTAAACAAGACATCTTATGAGCTCCTTACTGGCAAGAAGCCAAATGTCAGTTACTTCAGAGTATTTGGCGCAAGGTGCTGGATCAAGGACCCACATCACACCTCAAAATTTGCACCAAAAGCACATGAGGGTTTTATGCTTGGATATGGAAAGGATTCGCACTCCTACAGAGTCTTCAATCTCTTTCATTACAAAGTGGTTGAAACAGTGGATGTGCGGTTCGATGAGACCAACGGTTCACAAAGAGAGCAGCTGCCAAATGTGCTAGATGAAGTTCCATCCAGTGAATCAATTAAGCTAGTGGGAACTGGAGAAATTATACCTTCTGAAGCTCATCCTGAAGAAGAACTTATCATTTTAGCACCTAATCAACATGAAGACAATGCTCAGCCTGAAGATACTCCTTCCAACAACGACAATGAACAGCAAGAGCAAAGTCTTCGCCCTGTACATCCTCGCGTTGCCAGTGAAGTGCAGATTGAAAGAATAATTGATAGCATCAATGCACCTGGTCCACTCACTCATTCAAGGGAAACTCAGCTAGCAAATTTCTGTGGGCACTTCGCATTCGTCTCAATAGCAGAACCCAAGAAAGTTGAAGAAGCCTTCATGGAACCTGAATGGATTCAAGCTATGCAAGAAGAGCTTCAACAGTTTGAGCTAAATAATGTATGGGAACTGGTTAAGCGTCCTGATCCACGGAAGCACAATATAATAGGCACCAAATGGATATACCACAACAAGAAAGATGAGCATGTTCAAGTTGTCAGAAACAAAGCTCGTCTCGTTACTCAAGGATATACTCAAGTGGAAGGCATTGACTTCGATGAAACATTTTCTCTTGTGGCTAGACTTGAAGCCATACGCATACTGCTGGCCTATGCAAATCATCATAACATACTTCTATATCAAATGGATGTGAAGAGTTCCTTTCTCAATGGCAAGATTGAAGAGGAAGTGTATGTTGCACAACCACCTGGCTTTGAAAATCCAAAACATCCTGACATGGTATACAAGCTCAACAAGGCACTGTATGGCCTCAAACAAGCCCCTCGGGCCTGGTATGACACACTCAAATACTTCATGAAGAGCAAAGGCTTCATACCTGGTTCCCTAGATCCCACTCTTTTCACGAAGACATATGATGGTGAACTGTTTGTGTGCCAAATATATGTGGATGACATTATCTTCGGCTGCACCAATCAGAAGTACAGTGAAGAGTTTGGATATATGATGCAAGAGCAATATCAGATGTCCATGATGGGGGAGCTGAAGTTCTTCCTTGGTCTTCAAATACGACAACAACGCAATGGCATCTTCATATCTCAAGAGAAGTATCTCAAAGATTGCCTGAAGAAGTTCGGTATGCAAGACTGCAAAGGCTTCACAACACCAATGCCAGCCAAACATCATCTGGGTCCTGACGACAATGGTAAAGAGTTCAATCAAAAGGTATACCGCTCCATGATTGGTTCTTTACTTTATCTATGTGCATCTAGGCCAGATATTATGCTTAGTGTTTGCATGTGTGCTCGATTTCAAGCGGCACCAAAGGAGTCGCATCACTTAGCTGTGAAGCGAATTCTTCGATATTTGGCTCACACCCCAACTCTAGGATTATGGTATCCAAAGGGCTCGGAGTTTGATCTGGTTGGATTCTCGGATGCTGATTATGCTGGTGACAAAGTTGATCGCAAGTCTACATCAGGCACATGTCACTTTCTGGGACGATCACTTGTATGTTGGTCTTCAAAGAAGCAGAACTGTGTATCTCTCTCCACTGCTAAATCTGAATACATTGCTGCTGGATCTTGCTGCGCTCAGCTTCTGTGGATGAAGCAAACACTCAAGGACTATGGCATTCATCTGAAGCAAGTGCCACTTTACTGCGACAACGAAAGCGCCATCAAGATTGCTAACAACCCAGTTCAGCACCCGAAGACAAAGCACATTGAAATTCGTCATCACTTTCTCAGAGATCATGTTGTGAAGGAAAACATTGATATCATACACATCAACACTGAAGAGCAATTGGCAGATATCTTCACCAAGCCCTTGGATTAGAAGAGGTTTTGCAAGTTACGGTGTGAGCTAAATATCCTGGAATCCTCAAATGTCCTGTGATCAGGCACACATCCTAACCCTTATGCATATTGATGACGTAGATGTGCAATACACGAAGTGAAGTATATCTTCAATTAATGAAGACATACATTCTAAGTGTGAATACATTAATGTGGAATTTGACTTCGGAGCGCCACGATAATTGTGCACCGTGTCTGGGTCTAATACTTCCTATACAGTGGGTAACGCCACCACCAAATGTTATATTTTGAAGTGTTTCACTCATGGCGTTACCTTGCAATGTCTTCACATTTGGTTTGGCTTCGATCTCAACATATTTTCATGATTATCTTCACTATGTTGATTATATATATATATATATATATATATATATATATATATATATATATATATGGTAGGGTACTGTCCTCTACAGCATTCACTTTTATAGCTATGTCTTCATGTCGAATCTTTTGAACTAAGTGAATGTGATCGGACCCTAACCTCTCTATGCTTTCTATCTCAAACTCTATCTCTCCAAGTCATATGCATTCTATTGAAACTGTCGAATGTCTTCTCTGTGTCCTTGTCAGCAGAAGATACAGAGACAACCATTAAGTCCGTTTTCAATGCTCATTCCTCCACATGAATTCCGGAGAAGTAGGAACGACCACCCGACAATCCAGGCGTGCGTGGGACGTGGAACAAACCCCAAAATTCCGCATAATGGCCACGTGTTCCCCAAATGCGAATCGCCAGGGGCACCTGTGTAATAGCACAGTGCCGCCCCTGTGCCTATAAATACACACTCACAACGGTCATTATCTCTTCTTCCACCCTCGCACGAACCCTAGCGCCACCGCTAGCTCTCGATGACGCCGGCGACGAAGCGCTTCGCTGCCGCAACCTCTCCGACGCCGTCTTCACGCCGATCGCGAACATCGTCCTCTCCGCCATCGCCGTAGGTGTCCTCCATCGCCAAGTTAGGGCACGGAAGATCGAACTGCTCGGCCTCATCTCCCACTTCGTCTAGCAGTTCTCAGTGTGGTAAATAAAACTCCCTTTCTTACAGCACCGTTGATCCTATTGATCTGTCAGTTTCTACCACAAGCAGTTTCTGTTCACACAAGCTAGATCTCTCTCATACTGCATCTCATAAACATGCCTAGTATATTCACTTGTTTTTTTTGAAGGGTAAACAGTAGGAAAGGCTCCTACTGTGTTTTCATATATGTATATATAGACAGGGTGTTACAAGGGTTAGTACATATGTAGTATATTCACTTGTGCTTCACAAAGTAGTTAGATTCCTCACTTGTACTGATCTATGGATTCGTACAAATCTGGAACCAACTTCTTATCTATGAGTGAATGTCTTCGCACGATGAGGTCAATGTCTTCTAAACTGATTTATCTTCAAAATCTTCTGAGAATGCATATGACCTCTTCCCCTTCCCTCGCACCTTAATGCTGTCACAGGTACATGTCCGTGGGAGAATCCTTTGGTTCTCATAGTCTGCATTCATTTGCAGAATTCTTACAGCATCACATAAATTCTCCCGAAGCCAGTTCCTGTTGGTCCAGCAAACGAAAACCTTTGAAGCCTTTGAACGTCTTGAAGCCCTTCAAGTTAAAGTTTATGGCTTCAGAGAAAGCAGCAAGGAAGGGTGGCAGAAAGCGTCGTGGTGAGACCTCCAGAGATCTGCTAGATGAACTCTTGGAAATGTACAAGACAGATCCTGAAGAGGATTACAGTCAGCGCAAGACCTGAATCCAATGGATTCGAAGATATTGGGCAGAACAATGGTTCAAATATAGATTTGTGACCCAGGAGTATGCTGAGAAAAACGCCATCAAGAGACCGTGGGGAGACATCCTATTCAAGAATCTTCTACCCAGGTCCAGAGATGAAGCCACTGCTCAAGGCTTCTATCCATGCATGGTCCATGGACCACAGCCTGCTGATGCACACTCGTCGTCACTGCTATGGTGTCGTGACGACAATCTGTTCAAGCGCAACTTCCAGTTTGCTCAGAACTCAGCGAAGCAGAACAAGAAGACTTTTGGGTTAGAATTCAACCCTGGTCCCTCATCTCCAAGGGCAGATGGCACACGACATGCAGAACCCAATGTCATCGGTCCTTTCTCCAACCTTGAAGGCCTCATCACCTACATCTTGGTTCAAGGGACTGTAGTGAATGAGCCTGCATCTGACACTGAGTCTGATGATGCGCCTGCAGTGCCGAACCAAAGCAGTTCAAGAAGCCAAAAGCTTCAAAGCCGGCCCCTTCACCAAAAATCTCAAGGGCGAAGCCATTGGCAACTGCACCTCCTGAAGACAGTGTGCAGTCTGAAGACTTATCACGCGTCTCAAGGCCCCAGAAGGCCAAGATGCCTCTGTCTCACACTGGCAAAGAGCTAACAGCTGTTGCCATTCTGCGCAACGACGACATTGATCTGTCAAGTGATGAAGATCTTGCAGATGACGCTCTTGAGCAACTCATCAAGAGCAAAGAAGAAGCAGAAATCTTCAATGATCTGCCTCTCTTTGATGTCACCATCATCCACAACTTCATTGATGAGTGGTTTGACACACCAAACATCAGCTTTGAAGATCTGCAGCTACCCATTGGCCTCAGTGTCGCCTTCCAAGGCGCCATTGCTTCAGAACTTGCTATTGCCCAGCGCATTGTTGAGCTGAAGCAGAAGATTGACTATGAAAAGGCTCAGTTCAAGAAGCATATGGCCAAGCTCAGTGTGCAAGAAGTGAAGAACTACAAGACAATGATGCACGAGCTCAAGGAAGCCTTTGTGAAGAAGCGTGCAGAAGCTCAGGGTTAGTGTGAGCGCATGAAGACTCTGGCTGACAGATGTGTGCAAGCCTATAATGAGGCTGAGAAGCGCAAGGCACTTGGGCGTCCTGGCATCGACCCCAGGATGGCCGCAAAGAAGAAGAAGAAGCCTGCTATGGCTGAATCTGATGCACCAAGGCAAGAAGCAGTTCCGATTGTCTTCCCAACAAGAATGACTGGCACGAAGCCAAAGAGCCGGTCAACAGCTTCAGAGCTCAAGAAGACAAGAACTGCTGAGGCTGAAGCCAGGAAGAGGAAACACTCTGAAGACTCTCCTACTGCCCCCACCAAGAAAAAGAGAAAGACCAAGAAAGCTCAGGCTGCTCCCACAGAGCCCTTGATAGTTGAACCCATTTCTATGGTTCATCCTGACGCAGAATGTCAACTGACAGTTCATGAGCCTGCTTCCACAGAGGCTCCTGAAGCTGAAGACATTCCAGCAGCTGATCCCATCGCTGCTGAAGACATTGGTCATCATGACAATGTAGAAGATGATGCAGTCCTTCCTCAGTTAGAAAACAGTGAACACATCAGCATTGGTCGTCCACTGACACCAATTGCACATGATGCTTCATGGGCGGATCGCCCACAAGAGGAAGAAGACTATGAGGCCCAGCCCACTCCAACTCCACAGGCGTCGTCTGCGTTCCGCAGGCTTCGCAAAGGTCCAAGGCCTCAAGTCTCTGCTGAAGACATTCCGGCTGCATCAGCCACAGAAGAAGTACCACAAGATCCCACTCCCCTGCTCCACCAAGAGGGAGTTCTCCAGGAGAACGTGCCTGTGACCGACCCTCCAGCTAGTCAAGTAGAGGATGAAAATCTTGAGGCTGCCACAACCAACAACGAAGCTAATGTGGAGCCCTCCCCAGCAAAAGCTTCAAAAGACAGCGAAGCCACTGATCCCGCCACTTCTGTTCCTGAGTCTGCTGCCTGTCCCCAATTCAACTATCATGTTGAGCACAGGCCTCAGGTCCAGAAGCCAATCCCAAGACTGCCAAGGTTTCCAGGTCCTGCATCAGCACCTGGCTCCTTCAACATCAATGGCTTCAGGGCAGACAACACGTTCTTCAATAGCTCCAGGAACCCCTACTCAAGGGAAAGGATATCATCTGATCGGTTCTGGAGCTATCCTCAGCGAAGCTATTACTCTTGCATTCTTTACAACCAAGGTCGCATCTTCCCACACAAGCGCCTTGACGTTGAAGCTATAGCTGGTCTGCCCTGTCTAGAAGAAGCGTTGGATTCCTTCAAGCAAGTGGGTCTGCTGCAGTTTGTTACTGATGAAGAGCATTGGAATGAAGAGTTGCTGCTACAATTCTATGCCACACTTCACATCAAAGGGTACAGCAGAGATCCGAAGACTTGGGTCCTGGAGTGGATGACTGGCAACGTTCATCACGAAGCCAATGCATTTGACATCATTGAGCTCACTGGCTTGCCCACTCCTAGCGATCTCTTCGAGCAAGGCTATCAGCTGCATGCTGAAGCTATTGAGAGCATCTTTCAGCGACCAGAACCTGATATGAGTCAAATGCTCAGCATGATGAAGCCATTGCCCCAAGATGCTGCGTATCCCATAGAGTTCTTCGTTGAAGACCTTGAGTACCTGCCCAGAACCATCAATCACATCATCAGGCGAACTCTCTGGCCTATCAAAGGGCACTCTCCAAATGCCAAGCTTCAGGGTGCAATGAAGACTTTGGTCTTCTATATACTTCATGGCAAATGCTTCAATGCACAAGACTTCTTCATACGCCAACTTGCTGCATCAGGCATTGATCTGTTTGGTTTGAAGTTCTACGCCCCTTGGGTCATGCGGCTGATCAAGCTACACTCTGCCATCTCTTATCAGCCCTCAGCCCGCAACCATCGGATCTTCTTGCCTGACGTGGACATGTCTACTGAAGCCATATATTCTAAGCCTGCCAAGCAACCTCTAAGTCTTCAGAATGCAGAACATCAGAGTTTTACACAGAACGTTGAAGGCGTTGAAGCAGTTTCTCGGGTGTATCCTTTGACTGGCACTACACGTGCACCACACCCTACTTCCACTGAAGCCACTGACAGTGCAACTGCTCCAAGACCCAAGAAGCGCACTCGTGTTCTCAACGACCGAGAGCTTCTTGTGGCTCTACATCAGAAACAGGATAGGCATCATGACTGGCTGAAGCGTCAAATGAAAAGCCTCTGGGTGGATGTTAATCGCACTCGAAATCTTGCCACCAAGAACGCTTTCGTTGCCCATGAAACCTGTCGCCGCACATGGAAAGGGCTCACGATGATGTGTTCTGAAGCTGATCTTCAAGAGGATGGCTTCTCTGAGAGATTCAAGTTTGACTCCACACCTCCTCGAAGGGCTGTGCTGCTAGGAACTCCATCCCTTGAAGACTCTGAGTTCTCTTCCTCTGCTGCCACAGTCACTGCCAGAATTATTGAGGAAGAAGACGATGCTACTTCACCGCCACCTCCTTCAGCACCTCCAAGCTCTTCTGCACCGCCAAACAACACCAACAACCCTGCTACTTCACCTACTCCTCATGGGAACGAGTAGAGGCTCTATGTCTTCAAACCTTTTTGGTCATTACTGACAAAAGGGGGAGAAGCATATGAGATTGATAGTCTTCAAGCGGGTCCATATGGGCGGGTGCTTTATATTTTGCTTCGTGCTTACAACTCTCGTTTTTGCTACATTTGGTTCTTATGAGTTGTAACACTTAAACCAGATGGTCGTCTGCTACTTATTTGCCACCTTGTTTTGCGAAGATAAATTCCGCATGTGCGACGATAAATTCCGCACTTAGCTCATTCTGCAGACGTCCATTTTCCATTATGCATGTCATTATCTTCATCTACTTTCACATGCATAGTGGATTGTCATCATAAGTTGAAGTGGATCTCCACAAGTACCACCTGCCATGTGCATTTGCATTCCAAAAGCAAATTAACTTATATGCACATCTTCAGGGGGAGCCCTTGCAACTTATGAAGACAATTCCTTATCCTTTCCAATTTCACAGATTATATTCCCCGTTGAAAACTTCAACTAGTTTTTCATCAATCACCAAAAAGGGGGAGATTGTAAGTGCATCTAGTGCCACCCCTAGTTGGTTTTGGAGTATTGACGACAAACCTAGTTGAGGGACTAATGTGTTTGTGAGAATTGCAGGATAACACAGGTAGAAGTCCCTCATGATTCGTTTTACTACCAGAGATGACCCCAAAAAATGTATGAAGACATTGAAGTCAAAGGTGGTATATGAAGATATTCACATTGAAGACTATGACAAGAGAAGACACGATACAAAGACTATGGAGCTCGAAGACTTAGATCTTTCATAGTTCTTTTTCTTTTGTGTTGAGTCATAGGAACCACCGTACTGTTAAGTGGGGTCCAAGAGAACCAGTCAGAATGACTGAAGTGATGCCTAAACCAAAAACCTATGTCTTCGAGTGAAGACTATGAGAGCGAATCTTGTCCAGAGTCGGACAAGTCAGCTTTGCTTGTAGCCCAAGTAAAGTTGCCGTGTGAGTTTGAAATCTGACCGTTGGGAACACGTGTCAGTTCCTTAGTGACCCAGGGTCATTTCGGACAAATCAGGTCGGGTTGCCAAGTGGCTATAAATAGCCACCCCCTACAACCATAAACAGTTGGCTGCTCAGATTAAGAGTATGGCTTTTGTCGTTTGAGAGCAACCCACCTCGAAGCCTTTGAGAGAGAATTCCTTGCGAGGATAAAAGCCCTAACCACCAGAGCCAGAGAGAATTGGGCATCACTTAAGTCTTCTTGTCTGTGTGATCTGAAGACTTATTACACTTGAGGACTGTGCATCCTCCAGCCGGTTAGGCGTCGCGTTCTGAGCTTCCAAGAGACATTGTGGATTGCCAGTAAACGAAGTCTGTGAAGGTTTGGGAGTCTACCTTGAAGACTTACCAGAGTGATTGGGCGATGTCTATGTGACCTTAGCTCAAGGAGAATACGGTGAGGACTGGGTGTCCTGAGCTGCGTGTTCAGGACTGGGTGTCCGGGACTGTGTGTCCTAAGGTTTAAATACCTAGCCGCTCCGACCAGACGTACAATTGTCACAGCAACTGGAACTGGTTCAACAAATCATTGTCTTCAACGAGTCACTGGTTTCATCTTCACTTCACGTTACTTACTGTTACTCCTTGTGAAGTCATTGTATGTTTGCTCTATCATTTGTCTTCACTAAGCGACTGCGTGTTCTGTTTGACTTCACAATATCTTCCTACCTGATCCTTACTACCTAGCTGCTATTAGTCTTTGTGCTTTCACTTCATTGAATACTTGACTATGGTTTGCCTAGTGTAGTCTACCTTCCGCTGCATGGTAATAGGTTCAATTTTATCGTTTGTCTTCAAAACTCCCATGTTCTGAAGACTTTCATAAAAATCGCCTATTCACCCCCCCTCTAGTCGATATAACGCACTTTCAGGACCGCTTGCATGTTAAAAGGGGGCACCTAAGCATCGTGACTCATGGGTTCCTACTGGCTCTCCATCCCTCACCCCCTGGCCTTGATCCACGGCATCGCGACCTGTCATACCAGCGGCGGCTGAGCTCGCTCGAGGGCTGGGACCTGAGGACGTAGAGCGTTAGGGAAAGTGTGGGGGAGTGGGAAGAAGCTCGCGAGGGCCTCACCCAGCAGTACCTCGTCCACCGCCTCTCGGGCCGGGCACCTCTCCGAGGAACTACGTCAGACGCACAAGATAAGTCGCGCCCTCGCAAGAGCTAGACCAACGCAGCACTAAATCCCCGCCCAGTGCAACTCTGTCACGGCGACGCTACCTTCCTTTCTCGCCCAGCAAGGATTGCTTGAGCGCTAAAGGGGACCTCCCGAGCATCGCGACTCGGGGGCTCTTATCGGACCTTGGGCCGCTCACCTCCTGGCCTTAACCATGGCCTCGCGACCTGGCATACCAGTGATTGCTGAAGCTTGCCTGGGGACTGGGACCTGTCAGCGTAGAGCGCCAAGTCCTCGTGAGGATAGAAAGGGGGAGCTTAGCCAGGACAGAACGGACACCTCATGCCAATTCACATTAAGGATATAGAATTTACAGGAGGCACGGCAGACACCTTACATACCCCCACGGGGTGTTGCTTTAATTCCTCGCAGGGAACAAAAGGTGCTAACCCTAAGGAACGCTACTTGCTAGCACCTCCCCAAGCAACGCCATCATCGATAGTGGGCTGCCCAGTGCCGGTGCCAATCCCATCCAGATCAGTGGCGTCGGCGGCCCGATGTAGCTGCCCCACTCTGAGCGCGGTGCGAGCTCGGAGGCTCATAGCTGTCGTCACTCGTCTCCGGGGTCACGAGGAGTTCGAGGGAGCCACTGAAGCCCTCAGTCCCTCCGCTGCTGCCTGAGAGGCTGCAGGAGGACCAACGGGCGGGGCTGGTCCTCGCCAGTTCGTCACCCCTGCCGCTTCCCTTAGGGCAACATTCCAGCCGCCGTCCTTCTGCTTCAAAGACCTTGAAAAACATCAAGGAGGCACCGTCATATTCAAGATGGATCACCAAGGCGCCATCCACGCGACAGACCCAGGCAATCTCACCCCAGCCCCGGGTCATGAAGACCTTGCCCAGAGCGACGACCGCGACCTCCGCTCCGGTTGCAGGGGTGCCACAGTCGGCGTGCTGCAGCCAGAGCTCCAGGGCCCCACTCGGCGGCATCTCAAAGGCGAAGGAGGGAGGAAGGCGGATCCACGAAGTCGGAGGCATGGCAGCATGGAGCACAAGCTCACGAGAGGAGTGCTCCGCGTGGACTCCAGGGTGGACGACGCGCACCACCGTGACTCGCCGGTGTTGATGGCGACGCTGTCGGTGTTGCTCGGCGTCCTCCCCCCTGGGGCCTACGACACGGGCATACAAGGGCAGCGGAAACCCAGGCGGCGGCCGCTCGTACCATGGCCTCGACACCACCTGCCAGGCGCCTTCGTCCCGATGACATAGGATTGGCCGCTTCTTCGGCGGGAGGGGGTCAGGACCCTCTCTGGGGGCCTTTCCCTTCTCCTCAGCTGAAAACTGGCGGATCGGTGCCATTGGTGCAAGAGGAAGCAAGGATGAGGAAGAAGAAGAGGAGGAGCAACGGAAAGGGGTGAACTATCGAAGCTCACACGGCCTCGTACTTATAGCCGAGGAAGGCCAACTGCCGAGCACCATGACCTCAGGTAATCATGACCCATATCTCTGCATGCAGGGACTTGTCAAGTCGTGCAGTTGCCGAGGCGTCATGGGAAGTGCAGAAGCCCACGTCCAATCAACCGCCACGTGGCGCCCAAGGCCGCAGGATGTTGGGGCCCACGGCGCTTCGCGCTTGCCCCTTCGCTTCTCTGCTAAGCCAAGCCCGTGCGCGCCTTGGGCCCGGGGGCTACTGTCGGCATTCTAGGAACGGGGGTCCCCAGACTTGCCTGCCTGCAGCGTGGCTCAAGTGGGGGCCCAACGCGGCCCATCTTCTTCAACGCAAGCTCGAGACCCTCGCGAGGGGCCAAGCCTCGCGGGGCGGACGACATGAAGCTTCCTCAGAGGCAGCCTCATCAGGCAGGCTCGCGAGGAGGCGGAGAGATCAAGGCAGGGGTACCTCGCGAGGAACCCGTGACGCAAGCCATGACGATCGAGACCAGGCGGGCACCGGCCTGCGCAACGTCCTTGTTTCCCCTTTGGTGCAAAGGGGGCAAGCACAGGCCAAGGAATCAGGCAAAGATTACCATTTCGGTGCAACAAGACAAAGACCAGCCGGACGGCCGGACGGAGGTCACCGTGGAGCCCAAGACGGCGTCATCACCAGTGCTTTTGGTAGCCGAAGACCACCTTTGGTCAGGATAACTTGTACTAGATGTTCCCCTTCAAAATGGCCAATGGTTGGCGCCCTTCCCGCTCAATTATTCGGGGAGAGGCCCAGGGCCTCTATAAATAGAGCTAGCCTCCACAAAGGAAAAGGAAGATGAAGAAAGGAGGGACGGGAGGACAGACATTGAGAAATCTGGTAGAACCCTAGCAGAGAGAAAGAGAGGCGACGGAACTCATCCTAGCAGTTCATCGCACTAGCTCAAGAACACCTCTCGCGAGGCTGTTCTTCCCTTGTACTATTCATCATCAGCCCCAGAGGAAATCCACAACACCACACACTGGAGAAGGGTATTACACCACAACGGTGGCCCGAACCAGTATAAACCTCATGTCTCTTGTGTTGTTCATCATTTTCATCTTAGTTCGCACGAGAGGATCGGACGTAGATCGGTAGGGGAGAGATCTCCGCGCGCACCCCAGTGTTCGAACCTCAAGGGTCTGCCGGAACCCGAAATCCGACAAAAGCTGCACATAAACCACCAAGCCTAGCCAAAGCGGCTGAGGACCAATCGGACGATGTCCTTGTCACTGGAGTTGGCCACACCACCCCGGGCAATCATATCGCTTTATCAAAGCATAATGCTAAGGAAGAATTTTCTACTATGGATAAGGGCAAGTGGAAAACAGATTTATCCAGCTATGCCCACCTCAACGCCCAAGATATTCATTCCGGCTTCTTAAACCGCCTGTATACAAGCCGCGACTATGAAGCCGGTTTAGTAGGCCTGATGAAGGAGCGATATGAGGTAAACACTGTTAACTCTTCATAATTGTTTCTCTTGTGTCCAATTTCTAATATCAACTCCAGCAGCCCCCAAGGGCCGCTTTATGATATGAACGTGAACCGGGACTTCGTAATACTTCAAATTTGCCTGCGTAGCCCCCAAGGGCCGGTTTATCTTTTCAGGTTGAACCGGGACTTTAAAGTATGAATCTTGCAATTTTTGCTTGTGTATCCCCCAGGGACTGGTTTATACCTTTAGGATGAATCAGTACCTTTCTATCATGAAGCTTAAAAAATTCTTGATAACCATCTTTGTAAACCGATTTGACGAGGAAAAAATCCACAACTTTGTCTTGAGCAAATATACATTAGCCCCCAAGTGCCAAGTGTATAACTTGTTATTTGCTTGGGACTTAAAATGTCAGTTGATAAAAACCATATGCATTAGCCCCCAAGTGCCAAGTGTATAACTTGTTATGTGCTTGGGACTTCAAATATGCACTACTAACTCATTAAATGTCTTTTGCAGGCTGATCTGAGCCAAAAAGAATCTCAAATTGCTGACCTTCAGGAAAATATTAAGTCCCAGCAAGCAGAAACTTCCAATGCTAAAGAAGAGCTGACTAGCGCTTTAACAGCCATGGAACAACTGAAAGAATGCTTTAAAGGCGAACGGGCAGGATGGGACGCTGAAAAAGCAGCTCTGCTAAAACGGGCGGAGGACACTGAAACAGCCCTTAATCCGGTAGCAGAAGAACTGGCTGGCTTGAAGCAGCAAATCAATGCCATGACCAGTGTTGTGTTTGGTAAGTCCCCTTAGTATAAGCTACTAACATGTATTATCCCATAAACTGTCGGTTTACCAATATGCATGATGATGCAGGATCTCGCATTACCCATCTGGGCTCTGATATGCAGAAGAAATTGAAGGCTGCCTATACTCTTATAGAGTAGTTATATACCGGCGCATAACAGATCATTCGTACTGATGCTCATAATAAACTGCCCCCAACCTTGATCAAGGAAACATTGGAGAAGCTGTCCATGCTGCCTGCCCGGCTTGAGGAGTTAAAAAGATCGTATGGTAAAGCCGTGCCGGGTTATAATAAACACCGGATTATTCATATATCATACTAGCGATTTGTAGTCAAAGCCAGACCGGGTCAATCGACACCGGATTATAGTTGAGTATATACTGACGACTTATAATCGACAGCAAAAACGGGTCAATAGATACCAGCAATATTTTCAGTTTGCTCGGCCGACTTATAGTCAACAGCCAGTCCGGGTCAATAAACACCAGATTATATAAAACGCCTCAAAAGAAATATCAAAAAGATTTCAGAAAGAAAATATGCAAAAACTGCAAGGCTTTTCATGGGCTGCCAGGCCACTGAGTTAAACCATTTTACAAAACCTTATAAGATGGACCTCACATCAACAATCGTCATTTTAACTATGAAAAGTTCAGGGTCTTTATAAGATTGACTTGTCAAACGTTCGACGGGTCTACCAGGATTACCTGGGCGGAGTGGCTTACTTAAAAAGTCAGGATAATCCGGGGTTTTAGGTGAATACACCTAGCTTCCAAGCCTGGCCTTTATAGCCTATTACGAGGTTATAGACTCTTTGTTCTTGTAGAAGCAAAGAGCCCCCAAGTAATATTTTGAGTTGTGCTCAATGGGTGCCTGTGTTTGAGTTGTGCTTTGCAATAAACTCTCTTTGGCTCCTTTTGACTTTGGGTAGCAAGCCCCCAAGTTTTCTTATGTGTGGCTTATGAGCCGGATCACTGGGTAATTAGAACTCCGCCTTATAAACATAAGCCCCCATGTAACCAAAAACCTTTTAAGGAATAACGGCAGAGGCCCCGCTTTAGCATTATATTAATCATCATAATATATACATTGTCAATAATATGTACATAAGAGGAGCCTATGGCTCAGGTGTAGTAAGGCCGAAGATGAGCTATATTCCACGGCCGGTGGGTCTCCTCCTCTGATTTACGTGAGTCTTTATGCTCTTGAACATCGATAAGGTAGTATGGCCTGTTGTGCAGATTCTTGCTGACCACAAAAGGTCCTTCCTAAGGCGGGGATAACTTGTGCATATCAGTCTGATCCTGGATGAGCGGGAGCATCAGATCCCCTTATTGAAACGTTCTGGTTTTAACCCGACGACTGTGATAATGACGCAGATCTTGCTGGTAAATCGCCGACGCGCCGCTGCAATATCACGCTCCTCATCTAACAGGTCAAGTGCTTCCTGACGTGCCTTCTCATTGTCAGCATCAACATAAGCTGCTACACGGGGTGAGTCATGACGGATGTCACTAGGGAGAACTGCCTCTGCTCCGTAAACCATGAAAAAAGGTGTATAACACGTAGATCTGTTGGGCGTGGTATTGATGCTCCATAACACAGAAGGTAACTCCTCCACCCAACAACGTGGCGTCCGCTGTAAAGGAACCATAAGCCAGGGCTTGATGCCTCTTAGGATCTCTTGATTGGCTCTCTCCGCTTGACCATTAGATTGAGGATGAGCCGTTGATGACATGTCAAGCCGGATGTGCTCACGCTGACAAAATTCTTTCATAGCACCCTTGGACAGATTAGTGCCATTATCAGTTATGATGATGTGTGGAAAACCAAACCGGAAAATCACCTTCTTGATGAATTGAACCGCCATGGCTGCATCACACTTACTGACTGGCTCTGCCTCCACCCACTTAGTGAACTTATCAACCGCCACAATAAGGTGGGTCTTCTTATCATTGGACCTCTTAAAGGGCCCAACCATATCCAACCCCCAAGTTGCAAACGGCCAAGTGATTGGAATCATCCTCAATTCTTGAGCTGGAACATGAGCGTGGCATGAAAACTTCTGACAACCATCACATCTTTTTACCAAGTCCTCAGCATCAGCATGAGCTGTCAGCCAATAGAAGCCGTGACGAAAAGCTTTAGCTACCAAGGATTTTGAACCGGGTGGTGACCACAATCTCCTTCGTGGATCTTACGCAAAATCTCATAGCCTTCTTCGGGAGATATACAACGTTGAAACGCCCCTGTTACACTACAATGATGCAATTCTCCATTGACAATGGCCATTGACTTGTATCGCCTGATTATCTGCCTGGCCAAAGTTTCATCCTCCGGTAACTTGCCCCGGTTCATATAAGTCAAATATGGGACTGTCCAATCTGGGATAACATGAAGAGCCGCCACCAACTGAGCCTCCGGGTTGGGAACAGCCAAATCCTCCTCTGTAGGTAGCTTGACCGATGGGTTATGCAAAACATCCAGGAAAACATTGGGTGGCACAGGTTTACGTTGCCACATCCCTAGTTCTGGTAATGCCTAGTGCTAGCATCTAGAGTTGCATCATGTTTACTTTTCACAGAAATTTAAAATGCCCTTCTAAAATGTTCATCATCTTTGCCCTGGTATTAAACCTCTGACAAAAATGGTGCACAATTTTCTAGGTCATCTTAAGGTCACTCGATTAAATCATATGTTATTTGCATTTGGGCATTTAAATGCTATTAAATATTTTAAATGTCCATCTAATCCTAAACTGAAATGTTCGATGTTGGGTATATGACATGCAGTGAGCATGAGCAGTTTGGTGATTTTTAAAAGTACTTAGGTATTTTTAGAAAAGCCACAAAGTTGCAGAAAAATAGGAAATAGCAATTAAAAGAGAAAGAGAGAGAACTTACCTGGCACCCCAACCGGCCCACCACTGTAGCAGCCCAACTGGGCAAAGTCAGCCCAGCCCACCACCGCAGCTCCTCTGTCGCCTTCCTCCTCGCGCCAGTAGGCAGGGGCACGTGCCCAGCGCGCGCAGCCACACGCCAGCCACCACCACCCTGCCTGTGTGCTCCCTCATCGCCCTGGGTCTCCCTCACGACGCCACGCATCCCCCCTGGTCGCCTCTCACTCTCTCTCGAGCTCGACCCCCTTCTGTGCTCTCTCTCCCTCTTTGCCCGAGCGAAGCTCTTTGCCGCCGCTCGCCGTAGCCGCAGCCTTCATGCTCCCCTCGCCTCCCCGCCGTGTCCACAAGCATCGTCGCGCCTCCCCCGTCCTCTTTGTCCATCCACGCCCCGCTGGAGGCCCTGTATCGTCGCCATCTTCATCATATTCGTCGTCGGCCGCCAGAGATCCCCCTCGCAGCTTCGCTCGCTCCGGTGCTTCCCCGAGCACGCCGAGGCCACTCCTCCACTCCCCGTGAGCTTCTCTTCTACCCCTAGCCACGTCACCCTAGCTGCCCCCTAACCCCGTTGGCCATCACGGCCGGGAGCTTGACTCCGCCGGCCATGTCACCATCATGGCCACCGTCACCTATAGCCGCAACTGAGCGTGTCTCCGTGCTTAGTGCACCCCTAGGAGGTCGTAGCACCCCTCTGCGCCCCCTGTCGTGCCTCCTAACGCCGTTTCTGTGCACACCCGAACTCCGGCCGCCACCGTGCTCAGCTCCGGCCACCTCACGCCCTTCCACTTCCACCCCTAGATGCGCGCGACCTCCAACTAGCCGTAGAGACCAACCGCGGCTCAAACCTCAGCCTATAGGTGAAACCCGAGCCACCCTAGTGCGTCTCTGCCGCGTTTTTGGTCGTCGCTGGCGAAACTCCGGCGAGCCGACGTGGCACACTTTGTTAACACTAAAGACGCCATTAGCTAATCATTATGCCACTTACAGATGGGCCCCACGCCTTAACTAACCACAGATTAACTCATGTTTAGTATAAGTTAATCACAATGGCCCCACACGTCGGCGCTGACCACACTGACGTGGCCGTTGACCGGACACACCTGTCTGTGTCACTAACTGACACTAAGTCACTGACCAGTGGGCCTCACTGGTCAGGTTTGACCTGGATAGCGCCTGTTGACCTGCTGGCATCAGCATGACCTAATGCTAACGCAGTAATACATTTTCTGGATTTGTTAATAATCAGGAAATTCCAGAAAATATCCAAAACTTCAAAAATCCGTAGAAATTAATCTATAGCTACAAATGAAATAAGTTATATATGAAAAATGATCAGAAAAATCCAATATTTCCATCTGTACTAGTTTCATGCATGTTAGAGCAACCTAACCTTGTTGTTTAGATGAAACATGATAGTGCACTTATATGAGTTCATAGTTTAGGCTTGTATCTGAATCTTTGATTCAAATAAGCTCAAAACACCCTGGTTTTAGTTGCATTAGCCCAACACACAGCATATTGACATGTCATGATCATGCATCATATTGTGCATTGCATTGATTGTGTTTCCTTCTATGTTGCCAGTGTTTGTCTCCTCTCAGTAGACGTGGTTCTGACGACGAGATCGATGACACCGATGAAGAACTATACTATCTTTAGATGTGCCAGGCAAGCAAAACCCCCTTGTTCATTCCGATACAATCCCACTCTCTCGCTCCTGCTCTCTTTTACTGCATTAGGACAACAACAATTCATCTGTTACATGTTGTGGTAGTTGAACCCCTTTCCTTTGCATGACCTGTCATTGCCACAGTAAATAGATGAAACCCACTAGCATGGGTAGGAGTTGTTTGAGCCCTGATGTGCCTACTCATTCATGCTTGTTTGTCATGCCTGCTACTGCTTAGAGTTGAGTCAGGTCTAATTCATCGGGGATGAATTGGAATGGTGATGAACATGTCCTACTGTGTGTGAGCTAAGTGTGTGAACACGATTTGGTAAAGGTAGCGGTGAGAGGCCATGTAGGAGTACATGGTGGTTTGTCTCATTGAAACCATCCTCGGGAACTGAGTTCTAAGTTTGTGATCCATGAACAGCTACTACCACGCATTGGGCCCGAAACCAATGGACCCTCTCGACTTATTAAATGCCCTTGCCCTCTGTCTTGGAGTTTCAACTAGTTTCTGGTGTTTGTAGGATATGTGTTGTAGGCCGTGCGTAGCGCTGACCCTAGGGGTGGGCTATGATGCGGTAGATACACCATGGCCGGGTATGTCGGGCGCCCGTTTGGTGTCACGGAACCCTGTACACATCGTTTGGGGCTGTGAGCGAAACCCCGGTCGGATCTCCTCGTGGATGGAACCCGAATAGGCGATAAACCTGGACTAGAGACTTGTGTGGTTAGTTAGGTCGTGGCCGACTCCCTCGCCAGGCTTCCGCTTGACGGTTGCCGAGATACACGACATGTACATGGTGGTAAGTGGAGAGAACGTGTGTGAAGAAGTACACCCCTGCAGGTTATAAATGATCTATTCGAATAGCCGTGTCCATGGTAAAGGACTTCTGGGTTGCCTGTACAGTTCATAGACAAGTGAAAGTGGATACTCTAAAATGCTCAAGATAAGCGTGAGTGCTATGGATGGCGTTCTCGTAGGGAGACAGGAGCAGATCCATAGTGGTGTATTGATATGGTGAATATGTGGACTCGTGTGCGCCACCTCAAAAGAGTTACTTGCAGTCGTAGTTTAGGATAGCCACCGAGTCAAAGTTGGTTGCTGCAGTTAAACTCCACCACCCCCTTTGTTGATGTCGATGCATATGTAGTTAGTTCCGATGAAAGTCTTGCTCGGTACATTTGTACTCACATTTGCTTAATTTATGTTTTTGTAGAGAGACTTCAGTCTCACTAGTAGTTCCGCGTGGACTTCGACGTTTAGCTTGTTACCTCAGCTACGATCTTGTGCCCTCGGCAGGATCTTGTAGATAGTCAGGCTTCTCAGCCTTTTTCATTTGTAGTTGCCTGTACTCAGACAAGTTAAGCTTTCGCATGTGCTTGTTGCTTGTATGCTCTGTATGTGGGGTCATGAGACCCATGTTTGTAATACTTGGATCTTTGGATCCTAATGAATAAATACTTTGAGTCATAGAATTTTGTTGTGATGCCATGTTGTATTTACACATATCGGGCATATTGTGTGTATGATTGAAATGCTTGGTATGTGTGGGATCCGACAACCTAGTTGTTTATCCTTGGTAGCCTCTCTTATGGGGAAATGTAGTCTAGTGCTTCCACTGAGCCATGGTAGTCTGCTACAGCCCGGTTTACCGGTGTCCTGCTAGCCCAGTTACTACTGCTTCAGAACACCTAGACTGGTCGGCATGTGTCCCACTTCGTCCCTGTGTCTGTCCATTCGGGGAAATGTCACGCGGTGACTTCTAGAGTCCTGCTAGCCTGCTACAGCCTGGGTTCCCGGAGTCCTTTTAGCCCAGTTGCTACAGCCCGGATTCACATGCTGATGACCGACACGTTCGAGGTTGGGTCATGTATGCTTGTCCCCGTAAGTTTGCGCCACTTTGGATTCACGACTAGTCATGTCGGCCAGGGTTCTCCATCATATAGATGCTAGCGACACTATCATATGCGTGAGCCAAGAGGCGCAAACGGTCCCAGGCCAGGTAAGGTGGCACCCGTGGGAATACCGTGCGTGAGGTCACAAAGTGATATGATGTGTTACATGCTAGATCGGTGTGACTTAGGATCGGGGTCTTGACAGCTTTGGTATCAGAGCCCGACTGCCTGTAGGATTACCAAGCTAAACTGGTCGAAGTTGAGTCTAGAAATGCTTTAGTTATATAAGGGAATTGATTGTGGAAGGGAACGTAAGGCTCTTTTTACTCCTTATACCTTATGCCCTTCTGATCTGAGTCAGCCTCTTCTTTTCTACGGGGATTAAGAACTAGGCTTCTCTTCTTTCTATCAGGATCACGTGTTACTAATCCATAGACTTATAGGATTGATGGATTCAAGTCTCAGTTCAGTTTCTTCTACCTCAGTATGTTCATAGCTGGCCTCAGAACCTTGATATGGTGATGTTGAGTGGTCATGCCACTATTTTGCAGGATGTCTCAACTCTTTTTGAGCATTTACAACCATTATGATGTTCGAGTCATCCCAGGTTCCTAAATAGTCTGATGCATTTGCAAATCCTTTCCTCCCGTTCCTGATGCTCCTTTGGGTCAGATTAACCACACTAATCAGTGAGTTGGGGTACTCCATTGCCTCGGTATATAGTTTGGAGCTATTATTACGAACCTAGGCATCCTAGAGAACCACCTCGTAATCTAGCAATGCTTTATATTCCTAGTGTGATGATTCTGGCCATCATTCTCGAAAGCATTCCGTGATGCCATTTAGTTAGTAGGTATTCTATTCCTGGGTTTTGAACCCGAGATTCACTCCACTCACCTCTTGTTGATAGTATTTGCTAGTTCCTTTAGGATATTAGTAACCTTTGCGATAGTCCTCGAGGTCCGTGGTATTTCCTTCTTCCAAATACCATGAACTGCTTATGGCAGAAGTTCTTTTGAACCAAAAGATCACAACCAGAGTGCTCTTGATGAGTTCTCCATACCATATTATGACTCTGCCAGTCCTTCCTTTTCTGCATGGGTTATCCGGAAGAATTATGTTGAACTTTGCTCGACATACTGATCTATGCATCCACAACTTAGAAAGTTGTATATTCCTTTGAGTTGTCCCTCTTTTGTTATTTTCTGGCCCTCGTCTGTCAATTGATAGTCAAGAGTATGTGTGCATTCATTCATCGATGCCTATTACTCTTGTGGCCCGTCAAGCCATTCTATCTCGGAATGACTAGGAGAAACAAACTCGAGTACCTTGGGTCAAAGCAATTGTATTCCGCAGATCAAAATGCTAAACTAGCTTTTGTTCTATTCTACCTTGGAGTATTACCCCCTTTATGTCAGTATTTTCACGAGAATTGCACCACCTCTTGTGAATTTTTGACACAGTGATACTTCTTGCCATCATTGTTCATTCCTCGGTCCCTGTGTTGTTGTAACCAGAATGGCGACAGATGAATTGTGATGTGTGAAATCAATACTCCTAGCAACCTCGTTGCTTGGTAGTTAATGGACAATAGCTTCATTCTTAGTGTGCTGGTTATTGAATCATCATCCTAAGACTGATTGTGCTACCTAGTCCATTTTTTTGGTGCACTCTTTGATCGATGAGTTAGGATTGTGCCAGTCCCTCGCTCTCTTGATCATATCGTCTTGCCCTGAAAGGCGAGATTGTTCTCGAGCTTAGTAACATATAGGTGGTTCAGGATTTTCTGAATATCTTCTCGGAACTATTACCAGGCTTCTCTGTGACTGTTATGTTGAGCTCGTGATCAAGTTGGTTTTCTTATAAACCACCCCTTCTCCAAGAATCTGTGTTGGATACCCTGAGCTAGTTGGTTAAGCTAAACAACAACTTGGAGAGTTGGAAGATAAAAGGTTGCCTAAGTTAGTTCATTTAAAGGGATGTCTTGTGTTGTTTGTGTGTTAGCTAAAGAAAGATGATATCTTCATTGATTGGTCCTTGTGATCAGTTGTTACCTATTGTCTTATCAAAACTTTGATTTGAGTATGGGCTATCACCAAATCAAATCAGTACCAAGGATGTTCGTAATGTTGTCTTACTCACGGTTGTACCTCGAGCATACACCATTATATCTTTTGGGTCTGACCAATACTATCGCCTTGTTCACATAGTTGTGGAATTCCATCTTCATGGAAATCTTGATGACATATTGTTGAGCCCATCAGCAGCATTTTATCTTCTCTGTGATTCATGATGAACATTAAAGCTAGCATTGGAAACTTTGTAAGCATTGCCTTCATGTTTTGCTCATGAGGTATACGTTTGGATGAAAGAAGTGACTTCCTCTAATTCATGTGCACTTGATGCAAGTGGCCGCTGTGAATTCGAGAAAGCTTGTTTTTGCTTCCTCTAGAATCATCCCAAGTTAGTCACGCATAAGTGCGAAGTACTCTATGGTTTGATAGGTTGGCCGCCTCCACTCGATATGTATCTCCTAGTACACCAAGCCACAGACTAATTTGTTCAAGGAAAAGGAGTTCCTTCATAAGAGCTAATCCGGACTTATCAAAGGACTTCGATATCCTCAATGATGGTTCCCCACCTGAACTCGGTAGTGTTTTATTATAAGACTACCACGTGGTAATGCTTGTCTTGGACAGCATGTTCACAGGTTTGTAGCAGAACCGGCTCATGTTTTGGAGCTTGCTATCATAGTTCATTTGCCGAGAATCTCGCAACGTTATCTCGTCGATTTGTGTTGCAAATTTTCTTTTCAGACATGTTGAGTCTGAAGTATCTGTTACCAACCAGATCTGAATCTCAGGCGGATATGATGGTTCGAACATTCCCAACATTTTCATTTTGTCCCCAGCTTGCACCCGCCATTGTGCCATTTTACTATGATTCGCCTTCTCAGTAATTGTTGTTCAGGATCATCTTCAAAAGTGGTCCTATCGTGTTTCCCATCCATTTCCAATGATAAGTAGAGATCATCCATTACATTGTCTTCAACAAGGTAGTCCACATCATCCATCCTAATCCGGGTATGCCATCCCTTCGTACTCCGCCAAACGATTGTTGTGATTTGGCTTAGGCTGGTATAAAGAGTTTCAATGATCTCTGAATCAAAAGTAATTATTTTTTCCACTTAAGGGATAATTCTACGAGTCATCCTTCTCTAGGGTGTCTCATTATGGTATCATGGCAACTCAACTCCTCACTACGTTGACAACCGTTCACCACCCTCTTAAGCATGGAATTGTTGTCTACCTAGTGAACCTTCGTCATCTGCTTCACTCCATCCCTTTGGATGTGTGCTTCATGTCTCAGCTCAAGATTTGTTTCAACGTCTCATTCCGTGATTTGATCCTAGTTGTTTGATCCTCGAGAAGATCGATTCTTCTAGAGTTTTCCCTTTCCTCTCTTTGTCATGTTAGTTGGAGTACTCGAAAGCAAGGACATCAAGATCAATTTGAAGTAATGGATCAACATCTTCGAGAAGGGCAGTTGGATCGTGAAGATTGTGTTGGCTTTATGTCCCCTCTGTCTTCTTACCTCACGTCTTGAATCTCAGGACGAGATTCTTGTTTAGTGGGGGTGAGTTGTCACATCCCTAGTTCTGGTAATGCCTAGTGCTAGCATCTAGTGTTGCATCATGTTTACTTTTCATAGAAAGTTGAAATGGGGATGACAGAACCCCCGGCACCCCCTAAAACCAACTAGGGTTTACTAAAATTATTTTTCAATGAACCTGAAATGCCCTTCTAAAATGTTCATCATCTTTGCCCTGGTACTAAACCTCTGACAAAAATGGTGCACAATCTTGTAGGTCATCTTAAGGTCACTGGATTAAATCATATGTTATTTGCATTTGGGCATTTAAATGCTATTAAATATTTTAAATGTCCAAATAATCCTAAAATGAAATGTTCCATGTTGGGTATATTCCATGCAGTGAGCATGAGCAGTTTGGTGATTTTTGAAAGTACTTAGATATTTTTAGAAAAGCCACAAAGTTGCAGAAAAATAGAAAACGGGAATTAAAAGAGAAAGAGAGAGAACTTACCTAGCACCCCAACCGGCCCACCACTGTAGCAGCCCAGCTGGGCAAAGTCAGCCCAGCCCACCACCGCAGCCCCTCTGTCGCCTTCCTCCTTGCTCTAGTAGGCAGGGGCGCGTGCCCGGCGCGCGCAGCCACACGCCGGCCACCTCCACCCTGCCTGCGTGCTCCCTCATCGCCCTGGATCTCCCTCACGACGCCATGCATCCCCCCTGGTCGCCTCTTACTCTCTCTCGAGCTCGACCCCCTTCTCTACTCTCTCCCTCTCTGCCCGAGCGAAGCTCGTCGCCACCGCTCATCGTAGCCGCAACCTCCGTGCTCCCCTCGCCTCCCTGACGTGTCCACAAGCATTGCCGCGCCTCCCTCGTCCTCTCCGTCCAGCCACGCCCCGCTGGAGGCCCTGTATCGTCGCCATCTTCGTCATCTTCATCGCCGGCCGCCGGAGATCCCCCTCACCGCTCCGCTCGCTCCAGTGCTTACCCGAGCACGCCGAGGCCACTCCTGCACTCCCCGTGAGCTTCTCTTCCTTATCCCCTAGCCACGTCGCCCTAGCTGCCCCCTAACCCTGTTAGCCATCACGGACGGGACCTTGGCTCCGCCGTCCATGTCGCTGCTGTGGCCAGCGTCACCTATAGCAGCAACTGAGCATGTCACTGTGCTCAGTGCACCCCCAGGAGGCTATAGCACCCCTCTATGCCCCCAGTCGTGCCTCCTAACGCCGTTTCCGTGCACGCCTGAACTCCGGCCGCCGCTGAGGTCGACGCCGTGCTCAACTCCGGCTAGATGCACGCGAGCTCCAGCTAGCCGTAGAGACCAACCGCGGCTCAAACCGCAGCCTGTAGGTGAAACCCGAGCCACCCCAGTGCATCTCCGCTGCATTTTTGGCCGTCGCCGGTGAAACTCCTGCGAGCCGACGTGGCACACTTAGTTAACACTAATGACGCCATTAGCTAATCACTGTGCCACTTACAGATGGGCCCCACGCCTTAGCTAACCATAGATTAACTCATGTTTAGTTTAATTTAATCACAGTGGCCCCACGCGTCAGCGCTGACCTCGCTGACGTGACCGTTGACCGGACCCACCTGTCTGTGTCACTAACTGACACTGAGTCACTGACCAGTGGGCACCACTGGTCAGGTTTGACCTGAACGGTGCCTGTTGACCTGCTGTCGTTAGCATGACGTAACGCTGATGCAGTAATACATTTTCTGGATTTATTAATAATCAGGAAATTCTAGAAATATCCAAAACTTCAAAAATTCATAGAAATTAATCTATAGCTCCAAATGAAATAAGTTATATATGGAAAATGATTAGAAAAATCCAATCTTTCCATCTGTATTGGTTTCATGCATGTTAGAGAAACCTAACCTTGCTGTTTAGATGAAACATGATAATGCACTTATATGAGTTCATAGTTTAGGCTTGTATTTGAATCTTTGATTCAAATAAGCTCAAACCACCCTGGTTTTAGTTGCATTAGCCTAACACATAGCATATTGACATGGCATGATCATGCATCATATTGTGCATTGCATTGATTGTGTTTCCCTCTCTGTTGTCGGTGTTTGTCCCCTCTCAGTAGACGTGGTTCCGACGACGAGATCGATGACACCGATGAAGAACTATACTATCTTTAGAAGTGCCAGGCAAGCAAAACCCCCTTGTTCATTCCGATACAATCCCACTCTCTCGCTCCTGCTCTCTTTTACTGCATTAGGACAACAACAATTCATCTGTTACATGTTGTGGTAGTTGAACCCGTTTCCTTTGCATGACCTGTCATTGCCACAGTAAATAGATGAAACCCACTAGCATGGGTAGGAGTTGTTTGAGCCCTGATGTGCCTACTCATTCATGCTTGTTTGTCATGCCTGCTACTGCTTAGAGTTGAGTCAGGTCTAATTCATCGGGGATGAATTGGAATGGTGATGAACATGTCCTACTGTGTGTGAGCTAAGTGTGTGAACACGATTTGGTAAAGGTAGTGGTGAGAGGCCATGTAGGAGTACATGGTGGGTTGTCTCATTGAAACCGTCCTCAGGAACCGAGTTTTGTGTTTGTGATCCCTGAACAGCACTACCATGCATTGGGCCTGAAACCAATGGACCCTCTCGACTTATTAACTGCCCTTGCCCTCTGTCCAGGAGTTGCCACTAGTTTCTGGTGTTTGTAGGATATGTGTTGGAGGCCGTGCGTAGCGCTGACCCTAGGGGTGGGCTATAATGCGGTAGATACACCATGGCCGGGTATGTCGGGCGCCTGTTTGGTGTCGCGGAACCCTGTAGACATCATTTGGGCCTGTGAGCGAAACCCCGGCCGGATCTCCTCGCGGATGGAACCCGAATAGGCGATAAACCTGGACTAGAGACTTGTGTGGTTAATTAGGTCGTGGCCGACTCCCTCGCCAGGCTTCCGCTTGAAGGTTGCCGAGATACATGATATGTACATGGTGGTAAGTGGCGAGAGCGTGTGTGAAGAAGTACACCCCTGCAGGGTTATAAATGATTGAAATGCTTGGTATGTGTGGGATCCGACAACCTAGTTGTTTATCCTTGGTAGCCTCTCCTATGGGCAAATGTAGTCTAGTGCTTCCACCGAGCCATGGTAGTCTGCTACAGCCTGGTTTACCGGAGTCCTGCTAGCCCAGTTACTACTGCTCTGGAACACCTAGACTGGCTGGCATGTGTCCCACTTCATTCCTGTGTCTGTCCCTTCACAGAAATGTCACGCGGTGACTTCCGGAGTCCTGATAGCCTGCTACAGCCCCGATTCCCAGAGTCATGTTAGCCCAGTTGCTATAGCCCGGATTCACACGCTGATGACCGACACGTTCGAAGCTGGGTCATGTATGCATGTCCCCATAAGTTTGCGCCACTTTGGGTTCACAACTAGTCATGTCGGCCCGGGTTCTCTGTCATATGGATGCTAGCGACACTATATGTGAGCCAAGAGGCACAAACGGTCCCGGGCCAGGTAAGGTGGCACCCATGGGAATACCGTGCGTGAGGCCGCAAAATGATATGATGTGTTACATGCTAGATTGATGTGACTTAGGATCGGGGTCCTGACATACGTTGAGAGCCCAAATGGCTTAAAGTGTCCCCCGCTTTGTTCTTTCGCCGGTCCACATGGTCAACCTGATAACCCTTGAAATGTCCAGCCACAGTGTCCACTTCTCGTTGATACGCCGCCATGAGTGGATCCTTGGAGTCCCAAGTACCAGATAATTGCTGAGCCACCAGGTCTAAGTCACCAAAGCACTTAACCCGGCTTATATTCATCTCCTTAGCCATTCGAAGACCATGGAGTAGGGCATCATATTCAGTTGCAATGTTAGTGCAAGGGAACATTAAACGGAGAATATAACAAAACTTATCACCTCGTGGGGAAGTTAACATGACTCCAGCCCCCGAGCCCTCCAACTGCCTGGACCCATCAAAATGAATAGTCCAATAAGTGTTATCAAGCTTTTCTTCCAGCGCCTGTAATTCTGCCCATTCATTGATGACATCCACAAGCACTTGGGACTTGATTGCCGTGCGAGGCATATAGTTTAACCCGTGAGGTCCAAGCTCGATGGCCCATTTGGCAACCCGGCTAGTTGCTTCCCCGTTCTGGATTATATCTCCCAAAGGGGCAGAACTGACCACCGTGATGGGATGACCACGAAAATACTGCTTGAGCTTCCGGCTTGCCATAAAAACTCCATACACCCGCTTCTGCCCATGTGGGTACCTCTGCTTAGACTCAATAAGTACCTCACTAATATAATAAACCGGCCATTGAACCGGATACTCCTTTCCAACCTCTTTACGTTCTACCACAATGGCCACACTGACAGCCCAGGCATTGGCTGCCACATATAACAACAGCGGATCTTTATCAACTAGAGCAGCAAGGACAGGTGGCTCGGCTAACTGTTTCTTCAAGTCTTCAAACGCCGCATTAGCAGCATCACTCCAGACAAAATTGTCTATCTTTTTCATCATCTGATATAAAGGGATAGCCTTTTCTCCCAACTAGCTGATGAACCGGCTCAACGCCACAATACGACCCGCGAGACGCTGAACATCATTAATGCACGCCGGTTTAGCCAGAGACGTAATAGCTTTGATCTTTTCCGGATTAGCTTCAATGCCCCTGTTAGACACCAGAAAACCCAAGAGCTTGCCTGCTGGTACACCAAAAACACACTTGGCTGGGTTAAGCATCATCTTATAGACCCGGAGATTATCAAAAGTTTACTTCAAGTCATCTATCAACATCTCCTCCTTTCTGGACTTCACAATATCCTCCACATAAGCATGAACATTGCACCCAATCTGATTATGAAGACAATGCTGCACACAACGCTGATAAGTCGCCTGGGCACTCTTGAGCCCAAAAGGCATAGACACATAGCAGAAGGATCCAAAAGGAGTTATAAAAGTTGTCTTCTCTTAGTCCTTAACTACCATTTTGATCTGATGATAACCTGAATAAGCATCCAGAAAGCTCAAACGCTCACAACCCACCGTAGCATCAATGATTTGATCAATACGAGGGAGAGCAAAGGGGTCAGTTGGACAAGCCTTGTTCAAATTTGTGTAGTCCACACACATACGCCAAGTGCTATTCTTTTTAAGTACCAACACCGGGTTAGCTAACCACTCAGGGTGAAAAACCTCCACAATAAACCCTGCTGCTAAGAGCCGGGCTACCTCCTCACCAATGGCCTTGCGCCGTTCTTCATTGAAGCGGTGGAGAAACTGCTTGACCGGTTTAAACTTGGGATCAACATTAAGAGTGTGCTCAGTGAGTTCCCTCGGTACACCTGGCGTGTCAGAAGGTTTCCATGCAAAGATGTCCCGGTTCTCACGGATGAACTTGATGAGCACGCCTTCCTATTTCGAATCCAGGTTAGCGCTGATGCTAAACTACTTGGATGAATTGCCAGGAACAAAATCAACCAACTTGGTCTCATCAGCCGATTTAAACTTCAAAGCCAGGTCATGCTCTGTTGTTGGCATTTTCAAAGAAGTCATATCCGCTGGATCAACATTGTCCTTATAGAACTTCAACTCCTCTATCGCACAAACCGACTCAGCATAAGCCGCATCACCTTCTTCACACTCCAAAGCGATCTTACGGCTCCCATGTACCATGATGGTCCCCTTGTGACCTGGCATCTTGAGCTGCAGATAAACATAACAGGGCCTTGCCATGAACTTAGCCTAAGCCGGTCATCCGAACAGGGCATGATAAGGGCTCTTGATTTTCACCACTTCAAAAGTTAATGTCTCTGATCTTGAATTATGATCATCTCCAAAAGCAACCTCTAGAGCTATCTTACCAACTGGGTATGCCGATTTACGAGGTACCACACCATGGAAAACAGTATTCGACGGTTTAAGATTTTTATCTATCAACCCCATGCGACGGAAGGTTTCATAATAAAGGATGTTGATACTGCTCCCTCCATCCATGAGCACCTTGGTGAACTTATACCCCCCCCCCAACTTGAGGCGCCACCGCCAATAACAGATGACCCGGATTATCAACCCGGGGTGGATGACCCTCTCAACTCCACAAAATAGGTTGTTTAGACCAGTGCAAGTAACGGGGCACTGCCGGTTCAACAGAGTTTACTGCCCTCTTATGAAGCTTCTGATCGCGCCTGCATAGGCTAGTGGTGAAAACATGATATTGCCCACTATTCAACTGCTTCGGGTTGCTCTGATAACCCGATTGTTGCTGTTGTTGACTCCGCTGAGACTGTTGTTGGCTATAACCCCCTTGGTTGCCGTGATTGCCTTGATTGCCGTGAAGTCCTGAGCCAGAACTGCCTCCACCATAACCCGGCCCGTGAGAACCGGGTCCTAAACCGCCGCCCGTTCCATGACCATCTTGGAAAAGATTTGAGTTTTTGAACTCCCTCATAATAAAGCAATCCTTCCAGAGGTGCGTAGCTGGCCTTTCTCGCGTCCCGTGTTTTGGGCAAGGCTGATTTAATAGGTACTCAAGATTGATACATGATCCTCCGCTCCGCGGGGGCGGTTTACCTTTACGATGCTGACCGTTATTCTACGTGTTGGTGTTAGCCACAAAATCTAAACTGTTGTCCGCTTTACGCTTACTGTTGTTTCCATGGCCCGCCAGGTTATGCTGTTGCCCTTTGCTGTTGCTACTCTTTTTTCCCTTCCCCTACTTTTCATCGTCAGAGTCGGGATCCTTGGTACTATCAGAGTCGGCATACTTAACCAGAGCTGCCATAAGTGTTCCCATGTCACCGCAGTGATGCTTGAGTCGCCCTAACTTTAGCTTCAGAGGCATGAACCGGCAATTGCCTTCCAATGTCAAAACTGCTCTATGAGCATTGATGTGGTCTGATGAATGCAAAATTGCTGAGACCCGGCGAACCCAATGGGTTGTTGATTCACCTTCTTCCTGGACACAGGCAGCTAAGTCCACAATTGACATGGGCTGCTTGCATGTATCCTTGAAATTCTGGATAAACCAGGCCTTTAACTCGGCCCAGGATCCAATGGAGTTAGCTGGTAAACTTTTCAGCCAAGTACGAGTTGTTCCTTCCAACATCATGGTGAAGTTTTAGCACATGCCGCATCATCCACATCCAGCATCTCCATCGCCATCTCATAGCTCTCAACCCATGACTCGGGGGGTAAATTGACAGTGTAATTGGGCACCTTACGAGCACCTTTGAAATCCTTGGGCAGCCGCACGTTACGTAAAGCCGGGGTGAGACATGGCACCCCCAAAGAGCTGAAAGCAACACCTAGTTCCACCAAAGTAGTTGGACGGACCGGAGTAAGCTGAAGGGCCGCGTAGTGCGCTGCTAACTCGGCTTCTCGGCGTGCTCTACCATGATCCACCACGTCTTGAGCATTAGCACCGCCACCCGCCGGGTTATTCCCTCGAGGTGGGTTACGGTTTCGCGCGCTACTTGACACAGCCGGTTCATCAATATGCCTGCTGTAACTCCGGCTTGGGCGGGGGGTGGAATGAATCCTCTCGCGACTGTACGAATAAGACTGCTGCTGAGTCAAAGTTGTCTGAAGGAGTTCCCTAGCCCGTCATGTCTCAACCGCTACAGGGGATTCACCTTCGACTGGGAGGGCCGCTAATCGTGAAGCGGCGGCGACTATGTTATCCAAGGGTTGAAGTAATGACCCGAAGGCGTTGCCACGTGCTGCGGCGGGATATTTGGACGAGGCGGATCCATTGTGTGCGGCTGAACTAGCGCCCCCGTTCCAGGTGCATCTACCCGGTTTACCACTGGCTGGTTGTTGGTTCCTGCTCCTGGCGTGTTAAAGAGATTCCTTGGCTCATAAACCGGCGGCAGGTGGGACCGGTACCTTCTCCTCATTACATCATTTGATGCGTTCTGATCAAACATATGCCGATAAGCCTGTGCATCCAACTCGGCCCGCTCCACAGCCATCCTAGTGTTCTCGACTGCCAGGTCTGCCTTGGCTTGAGCTATCTGATCCTTCACCTTCACGACTTCTGCGTTATGCTGATCCTGATTCGCCGGGTTAACCTCAGTCGCCAGCAGTGTTGCCAAAGCATCGAATAAATCGAAAACCTGAGCCGATGGTTGCGCAGGGCCTCCTTCCCCAGCTGTTGTTGTTGCTGCCGAACCGGAGATCATTGCTGCTACGGTTGAAGAATATTGTGCTGACTGTGTACCGGCCATGAATATCGCAACTCGGCTCGGCGGATCGAAGGGGTCCGGAATACTGTCGCCATCGGAACTGCCCCCAAACCGGCCATCTTGTAGTTGGTATAATGATTCGGTCTCTCCGATGGACGACTCATCATCAGAATAAACAGTGGTTTCACCACCAGATACCGATCTATCCTCAGACTCCGCTCCGTCGATGACTCCCACGAAGGCATGCTTCATGGCAGGCTGAACCCGGGCAGATCTCGCACGCTGAGCTGTTTCGACGATGTCGGTGCAGATTTATGGCTCGGGGCTCGGTTCGCCGATCTTGCCAATGAAAATGTGAATACTGCTGAAGGGGACCCGATATCCATACTCAATTGAACCGGCCTCGGGGCCCCAGCCTGCATCGTCGATGTAGAGCTTGCCGCGACGACTCTTGGTCATCCGGCCCACAACGTATCCCTTGAGACCTTCGAAGCTCCCCTCTAAAAACTTGAAACCATCGTGCAATAGCCCCACGGTGGGTGCCAACTGTCATGGTTTTGTCATGACAGATGTCCTAGCGTGAGGACTTAGTCATGGAACCATCACGAAGGGTTAGCTTAAAGGGGTTAAAGCGGGACAAATGATGCAAGGAGTTTATAATGGTTCGGCCCCTTGCGGTGAAGGTAAAAGCCTAATCCAGTTGTGGTGGAATTGCTAGGGTTTCGATGACCAGGGAGCAAATCCGATTTGCCTGGCTCTTGATCTGTTGTTTCTTGTCCTTGAACCGCCGCTGGGTCATCCCTTTATATACATAGGTTGACGCCCGATGGTTTACAGAATCCCGGCCGGCTCATAAACGTGTCCGGCTCGGTTTCTATCCTTTCCTATCTTACAACACAAGTTACACACCTTCTGGCGGTTTATGTCTACGGGCCCTAATCCTCCTTTGGGCCCTGGGCTTTTAGATCTCTTATAGTAAAGCGCCATACTCCTTTTCCTCATGGGCTTCAATATGGATAACTCATTACAGGTATAACCCGACCCCTCCTGGGCGGTTTACACTCAGTAGTTATACCCCCAACAGGTGTGCTTAGTTTCATTTCTTTTGTGGGGCTTAGGATTTCCAATCAACCCCTTTCTTAGGGGTCTGTTGGAGTTCTATGGGATCCAGCTGCACAACCTCACCCCAGGTTCTATTCCGCACATCTCGGGTTTTGTCGCTCTCTGTGAACTGTTTTTGGGCTGTGAGGCTCATTTCGAACTATGGAGAAAGTTCTTTTGCCTTGTCCCTCGTCATCGAGGGGGGTCCATATTTGAAGTGGGCGGCACCGAAGTATGGCGCATAGCCGGATCAGGTTACCCTATCGGAGCTCCAAAGGAGGTATCCCAAGAATGGTCTTCAGAATTGTTTTACATTGAGGACGTTCCCCTTGCGGACTCAGTTCGGCGTGGTCTCCCCGTATTCTCTAGTTCTCCTTTGAAGAAACACCTCAATTGGCGCCCCGGAGTCCTAAGGAAGAAGACAGTGCAGAAGTGAAGAGGTTGGTCAGCAAGGTCAGATTACTTGCTCATTCCGAGCTCTTGATAATGGAAGTCATGGCCATCGCGATAAAGCGATGTATTCAGCCCCTCCATTCCAGAGTGACCCCTTTATGGTGTTACAACGGAGAGGATGACACATCTCATTACAGATGCAAGGGCCCAGATACCCCAGCCGAACTGACCATAATCCTGGCTGATCTTTATAAGGAGGAGAAAGAAGATTTACTTCGTTTAAATTGTCGGGAAGGTTTTTCCACGTACAACCCCATTGAATGGGTAAGTTTTTTGATTATCAGCACTGTTTTACCTCGTTATCGAGACATTCTAATCAAATTGTCTTTGTTATCTTAAAGCAGTCATGGAGGAAGGTAGTCGAGAACATCCATTGCCCTTCCCCACAGTCGGAGAATTATGCTCGCAACACAGACACCGGATTCTGTGAAGATTCAGATATATTCATAGAGTTTGATGATGGAGTCTTTTATCAAGCGAGCTTTGATGGCTCGGAAGTAGCTATTATAGCTGACTACCCCTGCCTTTTCCCTTTCTCCATTGTAAGTATTTGAAAAGCTTCCTCAAAAAGGATCCCCCACTTACATCTCACCCCATCACACTAAACTGTGCTTCCCAGGATCGGCGCTTAGCGACCCGCACTACATCAAGAGCGGTTTCTAAGAGGGCAACATCTATGCAAGGCAAGCGTTCAAAACGAAAGGAAACCAGGAGCACCGTCGAGCCCCCTCCTTCTTCGAAGAGGTATGTCCTTTGACATGTCCCTAGGCCTGAGATCGTTTTGCTAAATTTCCTCTCCACCTTATTTCAGGAGGAGTACACAACAAATCGTGGGCAAACGCCCTGCCAGCCGAGTATCAGCTAATCCGGCTCCAGGCTCATCAACTAGGACGAGAGCTGATATAGAAGCAGTGCCAGATCCGCCCCTCATGAGGATTCGGATGACATATCTGTCACGAATTCTGAGGTGGAGAGCGCGATGAATCATCAGCGACTAAAAGAGGCCATGCGCGCTCCAGTTTTCACCGAACAGGAATTTACTGCCCCCAGCTCCGTGGATGCATCTATCCGAGCTGCTCGGAATGGACTTGCTGGAGTTACTCAACTGTTTTCAAAGGATATGCAGGTAATAGCTCGTTTGAATTTAATAGATATATGCCAGTAGCCCCGAGACTTGAAGCGGTTAGGCCAACCGATTTAAGGATCATTGTGACCGCATGTTCTCAAGGAGAAGAACAACGCGCTGTCCTAGGAGCTTAAAACGAGCCAGACAAAGCTGAATGCCGCCACCACAACACTTGAAGAAAGTAAGAAATCCACAATGACCATTGATTAAAAGAAAAAACTCGAGGAGGAAAAGGATAAACAAGCCAAGGACAAAAAGAGCTTAAAGGCTCAGTTATCAGATGCGCAAAAAGAGAATAGAAAGTTGAAAGGCGGCATATTCGCTATCAGCTTTTGAACCCTCCAAAGGACACATAGTATCCCGTAATTCAGATTGTCATAATGTTATTGTTGCAGGTCTGTTAACCGGGCGGCCTGAAGAAGAAGTATCTGGATTTCGAGGTGACGTGCTAAAAGAGTTGTCCGTGGTGCATGAGCGGGCCCGGAAAGCCATGAGAAGTATGGCCAAGGCTTATGGCCATCCGGTGTCCCTCCAGAAAGTATGGAGGGGTTGGCGAACCTGTTCAAAGGTGCTCGGTGTCGTTTCAAGCTATGGAAGGCGTCCGCATGCCGGGAAGGTGCATGGGAGGCGTGGGCGATGGTGAAAACGCACTACATCGGGCTCGATCCGAATCATATGGCCCGAGTTGGACCTTAGGGACCAAGCGGAAAAGAGATTCCCGTGAACTTTGTATATGATCAAGTGATGATAGTTGTGAAATATTCACAAGAACACTGTAGCTTAGACAGTCTTATAGATGGCATAGATAAAGAGTAGGCATTTGATTCAATGTATCAATGTACTTTATCATTGAACTTATCTCCAACCAAACATATCGAATTTTGTCATCGCAGGCCTTCAGCTTCAACCTCCGAACCAAGAAGGCGGAGTGTTTCTGGATACCATGTTGGAATGTAAGAAACATCCATTATGTTGAGAAACCAGGCAATCCAGTCATATTGCTCAAACAGACAAAAATTTGTTTGGGGAGTTATGTTATATTACTATTCAACGTAAGAGACATCTTCCAAGGAAAATAGTTCCGTTAAGGGTTCCTTCCTGGGGTTAGCATGCTTAATTATGCATGTCTAGGCTTTGATCTGAATTACGGGGAGCCTATCCCATATTTGGTCGAACAGTTACAAAAACATAAACAATCCATCATTGCTTGCCAACCAATTATTCTCTTAAGAATGCTAGCCTTCGGCTTCACCCGTCTGAGGTACAGATCTAGATTTACCAGTTGTAACAATCTCAGAGGTACTCCCTTTACACCCTAGCCGAACAGTCGGGAACATAGGGTATAAAAACAGGAGCAAGGCAACCCAGCTTGGCAAAAAATTAAGTCATAGAGGTGCATATAATGGCAAAAGATGTAGAGAGGAAAATGACGTAAACAATGGAAGCAACAAGCTTCTAGTAATAAGGTTCGTCGAAGAAGCCCCCAGTTATAATGGGGTGTATACATTTAAAGATGTGTACCCCTAACAGTTCGGTAGATCCGAACATACCCTGGGATATAAAAATAAAAAAGAAAAGAGAAAAGGAGAAAAAATGAGTCTAGACAAAGAAAAAATAGAAAAGGTTCCAGCCGAACTATCTGTAGAATCGTCGGAGCCGAGTAGTGTTCCATGGATTCGGCTCAAGGCGATTATCCGATGCATTACGAAGGCGATAGGCTCCTCATGTGAGAACTTTATCAATGATGAAGGGCCCCTCCCATTTTCATTTCATCTTATCCTTCTTCTTCTCTGGGAGATGCAAGATGAGGTCGCTAACGTTGTATGTCTTGGCCTGCACTTCTCTACTTTGGTATCGCCTGGCCTGTTGCTGATAAAATGAAGAACGGGATCGTGCCATATCACGCTCCTCTTCAAGGCTGTTTAGGTCATCCTGCCGATCGAGCTCGGCTTCTCGCTCTTCGTACATGTGCACTTGAGGTGAGTCATGAATAATGTTGCAGGGCAGGACTTCTTCTGCGTCATACACTGATATGTCTCCAACGTATCTATAATTTTTTATTGTTCCATGCTATATTATATTCTGTTTTGGACATTATTGGGCTTTATTATACACTTTTATATTATTTTTGGGACTAACCTATTAACCGGAGGCCCAGCCCAGAGTTGCTGTTTTTTGCCTATTTTAGAGTGTCGCAGAAAAAGAATACCAAACGGAGTCCAAACGGAATGAAACCTTCGCGAACGTGATTTTCGGAACGAACGTGATCCAGAGGACTTGGACCCTACATCAAGACATCAACCAGGAAGGCACGAGGTAGGGAGGCGCGCCTACCCCCCCCCCCCCAGGCGCGCCCTCCACCCTCGTGGGGCCCACGTTGCTCCACCGACGTACTTCTTCCTCCTATATATACCTACGTACCCCCAAACTACCAGATGCGGAGCCAAAACCCTAATTCCACCACCGTAACTTTCTGTATCCGTGAGATCCCATCTTGGGGCCTTTTCCGGAGCTCCGCCGGAGGGGGCATCGATCACAGAGGGCTTCTACATCAACACCATAGCCTCTCCGATGAAGTGTGAGTAGTTTACTTCAGACCTTCGGGTCCATAGTTATTAGCTAGATGGCTTCTTCTCTCTTTTTGGATCTCAATACAAAGTTCTCCCCCTCTCTTGTGGAGATCTATTCGATGTAATCTTCTTTTGTGGTGTATTTGTTGAGATCGATGAATTGTGGGTTTATGATCAAGTTTATCTATGAACAATATTTGAATCTTCTCTGAATTCTGTTATGTATGATTGGTTATCTTTGCAAGTCTCTTCGAATTATCAGTTTGGTTTGGCCTACTAGATTGATCTTTCTTGGAATGGGAGAAGTGGTTAGCTTTGGGTTCAATCTTGCGGTGTCCTTTCCCAGTGACAGTAGGGGCAGCAAGGCACGTATTGTATTGTTGCCATCGAGGATAACAAGATGGTGTTTATTTCATATTGCATGAGTTTATCCCTCTACATCATGTCATCTTGCTTAAAGCGTTACTCTGTTCTCTTGAACTTAATACTCTAGATGCATGCTGGATAGCGGTCGATGTGTGGAGTAATAGTAGTAGATGCAGGCATGAGTCGGTCTACTTGTTTCGGATGTGATGCCTATATACATGATCATACCTAGATATTCTCATAACTATGCTCAATTCTATCAATTGCTCAACAGTAATTTGTTCACCCACCGTAATACATATGCTCTCGAGAGAAGCCACTAGTGAAACCTATGGCCCTCGGGTCTATTCTCCATCATATTAATCTTCCAATACTTAGTTATTTATTTTGACTTTTATTTTACTTTGCATCTTTATTTCTCTTTATAATAAAAGTACCAAAAATATTATCTTATCATATCTATCAGATCTCACTCTCGTAAGTGACCGTGAAGGGATTGACAACCCCTTTTATTGTGTTGGTTGCGAGGAGTTTATTTGTTTGTGTAGGTGCGAGGGACTCGTGTGTGGCCTCCTACTGGATTGATACCTTGGTTCTCAAAAACTGAGGGAAATACTTACGCTACTTTGCTACATCACCCTTTCCTCTTCAAGGGAAAACCAACGCAGTGCTCAAGAGGTAGCAAGAAGGATTTCTGGCGCCGTTGTCGGGGAGGCTTACGCATGGTCAAGTCAAGATTTGGACTCCCGACAACGAGCGATTTCTGGCGCCGTTGCCGGCGAGTCTACGCAAAAGTCAACATACCAAGTACCCATCACAAACCCTTATCTCCCGCATTACATTATTTGACATTTGCCTCTCGTTTTCCTCTCCCCCACTTCACCCTTGCCGTTTTATTCGCCATCTCTCTCCGTCCTCCTCCTCTTTCTCTATTTGCCTCTTTTTGCCCCTTGCACTTTCTGCAATTATGTCTGAAATTGGGGGAATTATTGTCGATATGGACAATAATAATATCATGGAAAATTCTGATGCTCCTGCCAAAGAACCCCCTATCTTACATACAAAAAAATTCTGAATTGGTAGTGCAAATATTATTGGAAAAGGAGTTATCGAAGATTTCTTTACTTGTGCCGGTGATTTGCCTTCTATGGGTAGTCCTATTCTTCATAGAACTAGTAGTCTTGCGAACGCTATCACCATGCTTGTAGTTGAACTTGAAAGACAATTTATGCACATGCATCCTTGCATACAATGGATTTTCTTAGAATTTTTAATATTGAGCATTCTTCTGTTAAGCGTGCCGCTACTATATTTTTGGCTCATGAGTTTAGATTTATAATAAAAGAGGCCAAAGAAATATTTGCGCATTATAGGGTGGACGCTGGCCGTCCCCCCATAGAGGCTATCCTTTTTGATCAAGAAGAAATAATGCATTTTCAATCTCTAGACTTTGTTGCTTTCAATAAAAATCTTAGAAAAAGGGTTCCTACCAATGTTCTAGTTGATAGAATTTTTGAACTTAATAATGATTTGGCTATTCGAAATAATGAGCTAGGATATTCTCTCGAGTATAGGCTCACAAAGTTATGTCAAAAGAATGCTTATAATGATGAATTGGTTGTGCAATATGAAGGGCCAAAGGAGGAACCTATACCTCCTAAAGTTGATCTTGGGGACTTTTGTTCCATTAAATTTATCCCTTTTGATTACTTTTGCCTGCCTCAAAGAAAACTTGCTGCCGAATGTAGAGAATATGAAATGAGTTTTAATGATCTATCCTACTATTATGGCAATACCTAGATCTATCCTTGCTTTTATGCCTAGCTAGGGGCATTAAGCGATAGTGCTTGTTGGGAGGCAACCCAAAAATTTTTATTCCTTGCTTTTTGCTCCTGTTTTGTAATAAATAATTTATCTAGCCTTTGTTTTGGTTGTGTTTTTTGTGTTTAATTAGTGTTTGTGCCAAGTAGAACCGTTAGGAAGACTTGGGGAAAGTCTTTTTAATCTTGCTGTAAAAAACAGAAACTTTAGCGCTCACGAGAATTGAAACAAACATCGTTGAGAAGAACTGATACTAGATCTTGCAAATGTTGCAATGATCGGATCCACTTGAAGAGAAGTACACCGGTGAAAAGGATTGACATGACAATCTCGATTATCATGAAGGATTGGTATTCACATCGGAGTATGAAAACACCATTTGGGGAAGGTATGGAATCAAACACTTGACATTGAAGCAACTCGAATACCACAACTCAAAACAAAACAAAGGATTGGCTTGCAAAATAAGACGGAACAAACATATGATAGAGATTTCGTCCGAAGTTTTCGTGGTGGGGCCTACACGGGCTCGATCGTACAGCACCATCATGTACAAGGCAGTGCACATGACATACAAAGCGTCCCCGAGTCGGCATAGCCAAGGACTCTTTAAGACACAACGAGACCACTGTAAAACCGACCGTGAATAGGCGGACCACTAGAAGTCGAACCCCAATTTCAAATCATACATCTGTCGGAAAGATATCCTAAGAGCTACTTGAATTCCCACCTATGAAACTCCTGAACCTTTCCGGTTATGCAATCAGGTGTTGGGCATACAGGGGAAGCATAATATCTCACCCAAACTAGCAAATCCTACATCCAGCTGTATCCATCCTTCAACACATAACCGAGAAAAACTTCGGAAACCATCTACCTCAACCTTCAAAAAGCATCTGTTATACAAGTTATGGCGATACTCCCGAACTCCCGCCCCAGTACTGGGTGGCGTCGAGGTTATCTCACCAACAACTGCATAAAAGAGATTTTCGATGTCGGCGTACTAAACTCAGGTATTCTAGAACTACAACGATAAAATTATGACGACAACACCTCGGAGCTCAACTCCCCGGGACACTTCCACAAAACCCCTGACAGGAGGCACCAAGACAATGTTCTCGTCATAAAACCATCAGAACGATTCCAAGATACCCGTGTGATCCTAAAAAAATTTAGTGAAATTTGAGAAGAGAAGAGTCAAAACTCTACGTCAGGATGCCTTACCAGAGCGATGAGGAGACTGGGGAGTAAAAAGAATTCCTAAACTCTCCGATATATAGTTCCTAAATGACTCAAAATATTTTTCTAGACACAACTCGGCCGCTAATAACGATCAAGCAATGGGGCTCCTAAGGTCGGGGAAGGCTCTGATTACCAACTTGTAACACCCTCGATGCGACTATATCTCCCACGTGTCGAGGCACGACTTAGAGGCATAATCGCATTGAAGGCATATGTCGCAAGTTAGGCAATCTTCACAACATCTCATGTAATATGATAATAAAAGGGGAGATAACATAGTTGGCTTACACTCGCCACGTCAATCAAGTACATAAATAACATTACATCAACCAAACACTCATGGCCCGACTACGGCGCCAAAATAAAAGATAACCCAACATGGGACACGATCCCAATCACCCCCAACTGGGCACCACTACTGATCATCGGGAAAGGAAACACATAAAGGAGAAGATCTTCAACGTGCTCCTCCTGAGCTTGGTTGCGTCATCTGCACGGACTCATCGGCACCTGCAAGCTGGTTTTGGAAGTATCTGTGAGCCACGCGGACTCAGCAATCTCGCACCCTCGCGATCAAGACTATTTAAGCTTATGGGTAAGGTAAAAGGTATGAGGTGGAGCTGCAGCAAGCGACTAGCATATATGGTGGCTAACATACGCAAAAGAGAGCGAGAAGAGAAGACAAAGCACGATCGATAAACTATGATCAAGAAGTGATCCTAGAACAACCTACATCAAACATAACTCCAACACCGTGTTCGCTTCCCGGACTCCACGAGAAAGAGACCATCACGGTTACACACGTAGTTGACTCATTTTAATTAAGTTAAGGTTCAAGTTATCTACAACCGGACATTAACAAATTCCCATCTGCCCATAACCGCGGGCACGGCTTTCGAAAGTTCAAATCCCTGCAGGGGTGTCCCAACTTAGCCCGTCACAAGCTCTCATGGTCAACGAAGGAATAGACCTCTTCCCGAGACGTTCCGATCAGACTCGGTATCCCGGTTCTACAAGACATTTCTACAGGGTAAACCTAAACCAGCAACACCGCCCGAATGTGCCGACAAATCCCGATAGGAGCTGCACATATCTCTTTCTCAGGGCACACTCAGATGAGCCAGACGTCGGGTAGGCCAGCCCAGAGTTGCCCCTGGTAGCCCCGGACATCGCTTAGTTGGACCAACACTCAGAGGAGCACTGGCCTAGGGGGGGGTAAAATAATGATGACCCTCAGGAGCGCGACTCCCAAGGGAAAAGAAAAGGCTAGGTGGCAAATGGTAAAACCAATGTTGGGCATCGCTGGAAGAGCTTTACTTAAGGCGAACTGTCAAGGGGTTCCCATTATTACCCAACCACGTAAGGAACGCGAAATCCGGGAACATAACACCGATATGACGGAAACTAGGGCGGCAAGAGTGGAACAAAACACCAGGCATAAGGCCGAGCCTTCCACCCTTTACCAAGTATATAGATGCATTAATTAAATAAGATATATTGTGATATCCCAACAAGTAAACATGTTCCAACAAGGAACGATCACCATGTTCCAACAAGGAACAAACTTCAATCTTCACCTGCAACTAACAATGCTATAAGAGGGGCTGAGCAAAGTGGTAACATAGCCAAACAACGGTTTGCTAGGACAAGGTGGGTTAGAGGCTTGGTTCAACAATATAGGAGGCATGATAAGCAAGTGGTAGGTATCGCAGCATAGGCATAGCAAAAGAGCGAGCATCTAGCAAAGCAAAGATAGTAGTGATTTCGAGGGTATGATCATCTTGCCTGAAATCCCGCAAGGAAGAAGAACGAGTCCATGAAGAAGACAAACGGACGTAGACGAACGATTCCTCACAAATGCGACGTTATCGGAACCAACCCGAAGAAACAACACCGGAAAAGAGCAAACAACATAGTAAACAACTATCACACGATCATGCCATGATGCACCACAAGTATGATGCATGTCCGGTTTAATTATGCATGGCATGGCAAAGTGCACAAACAACACTACAAGTTAAGTGGAGCTCAATATGCAACAGGTTGCATATTGACGGAACACCACATCAATTATTTAGTTCTCTCTTGTTTATGTACCCCAACAATATTAAATGTTGTTAAACATGGCAAGAGGGTGAAGCAAAGTAAAACTACCTATCTAGTCAAGGTTAAATGAGGGTGAAGCAAAGTAAAACTTGCATCTCATAGTGGTGGAGTGTTGTAACACCCCGAGACCATTGCGCCAGGTGTCTTCCAGTTGTTCGCCGGTGTTGCCATGTCATTTGCTTGCGTGTTGCATTTCATCATGCCATCATGTGCATGTGCATTGCATCCATTTGTTTTTCCTACCCTCCCTCCCTTTGTTTTTCTCCAAAGATTCTAACGGAGCTTCAAGTTCGTCTCTATTCACTCATTTTCACTCATTCGTTCAAATGTAACACGCAAGCAAATGACATGGCAACACCGGCGAACAACTGGAAGACACCTGGCGCAACGGTCTCGGGGTGTTACAACACTCCAACACTACGAGAGGATCTCGTCCCGAGATCTAGAATGGCACCAGAGGGACAACGGAAAAGAAAGAGAAGAGGTAAAACTAAGTTGCTTCTTTGACAAACGAGTGAAACCAAGGAACCTTGAAAAGGTTAAGCCATATCGAGAAAAAAATACAACTGAGATAAATGAAGTTGAAAGCACCCCGGTAGGGAAGAGGAACAAGGAATTACAAATTCGGACAGCACTCCAGTTGAAAAGTGATATGAAACTTGATAAGATGGAAAGAACTTGAGCAGAGGACACAACACTCTGGTTAAATGGATAAACCAAGAAAAGAGCATGATCCTGACAAAACAAGAAGATGGGTTGAAGAGAGCAACATCTCAACGACTCGGGAAGGAAGAAATAGAAAATAGATAATTGAAATAGGAGAATTGAGAAGAAAATGCCAACTTCTGTCACAAAAGAGCTTGAAGAGGCATATTTAGGGGAAAGGTCGAACAGAGTTGTTGGAAACATCAACAACGAAACGAATACGCTTGATATGGTCTTATGGAATACATCTCAAATTATGAGGTGACAACCTGCCACTCACGGGAAAAGAATTGGATTGGTATGAACAAGGAGACGAGAAAGTATTTCACCAGGAGGATAAAGAACTTGGGTCCTTTATAAGCACCATAAATAGCAACAATCCTTAGGGAAAAATTTAGGTGAAATATAACCCAAGATAACTCCAATGAAGAGATTGATGGATTTAAAATATTTCATTCTTGATAACTTGTGAATCACGAAGCACGAAGGGAAATTATCAACAATGACATAAGACCACCTCAAAAGATATGCGTGAAAGAATTGCGCTCCGAATTGCAAGATGAAGAATACTTGAGCTCCTTAGAAAACAATCTCGATGAAGAAGTTGGAGAAGGAATTAATTCCTTGATGGCCCATTATGTAGAACCTTCAAGAAGAACTCCGGTAACAAAAGGATGATCAAACAAAAGGAAAGGGAAGTTGAAAACACAAGGTGAAACCTTGTAATGATTTAGATGACTCTCCGTGGTGAAATAATTGAGAGAACTTTGAACTCCAGGAAAAGAATAGATAAAGCATCTCGAACCGAGAATTTGATATGATGAACCACTCCGGAAAAAGAATTAATCACTTGGATGGAACAAGAATAAGAATTATGTTATGCGTATCCTTCAACAATTTAATTGCTGACAAGCAACAGATTGCAAACAACTTATTCCCATTGGAAGGATTTAGAGACATATGGCGCAAACTTGAGAAAGTCTTCAACAATCCACCGGTAGAATAGAAATAACAAATGGATCGATACAATAACAAAGGAAGAGAAATCTTGAAGGAACCACCGGTAAGAATTGAAAACGAACGAAGTAAAAGGGGTGAATCACCGGTAAGAATTTGAAAATGGAATTGGAAAAAGGCACAAATCACTGGGAAGAATTATAAAATGAACGAAGATGCTTGAGAGGATTTAGATACATCAGAACGAAGAGATCACGAACTAATTAGAGGATATTTGAACGATGCACCAGTAAGATTTGGAGAATGATAACAGAAAGCTGAGAATGAATAAATCTTCTGAAATGATGGGCTTCAGAGAATCAAACTGAAAAGAATCTTGAATAGCTCTGGATGAGTGAAAAGAATTCTCACAATCAAAACAATTATGAGAGGATGGCCTCGAACTAGAACCACGAATCTCTGAGAGAACAGATAGGATATGGAGGAAAACTCTTCTTCGGTGTCGGGGAAACTGATCCACGAACACCTATGGGGATCGGCGGACCGAACCCCTTTCGGTTCGGTGAGGGCGGAGGTTGAACAAAGAGCAGATCGAGGCAGTACACGCGGGCAGTTTTACCCAGCTTCGGGCCGCACGGATGCGTAAAACCCTATTGCTGCTTGTTTGTGTGTATATAATCTTTGCTCAGGAGCGATTGACGCTATCAGACTGAGCGTGGGAGTGTTTCTGGTGTTTCGAATGAGCCGAACCAGCCGAACCCCTTCTATGTTGCGCTTGGGCCTCCTTTTATACTCTCAAGGGGTCACCCACAGGTGGCAACGTAGACTAGAAGGGTAAAAATGGAAAAAGATGCGGTAGGTGCAGCTACCGCTACTGTGGATACAGTGCTCCCTACCTAACTCTGACGGCAGGGGGCAAGGGCATTAAATGCCTGTCTGAGTCTCCTAAACAGTGCAAAAGGTGACCGTTAGGAGCGCCACCATTTGCCACGATGGGCTTCTCTTCATCTCCGCTTGCCACCACGTACCCCTAGCTGCACGGCCTCCTGCCACGTGTGCTTGGGAGAGTCCTAGAGCGACACGTTAGCAGGTGTGCTGGAGCGCGGGCACGAAGTGGGGGTTTCCCGCAGCAAGCTCCTTGCCGCGGCCGTCGTCTTGTCGCGTCCGGAAGCTTGTCGCTCGCCGGATCTTGCCGGGATGCAGGGCGCGTCGCGGCAAGCTTTCTTGGTATGCCTTGAGTGGCCTTCCCGGCAAGCTCCTCTTGCCGGGGCCTTGGTTTGTGTACTTTGTTCTTGAATGGTCTTCAAGGGAACCACGGAGGGTCTTGGCGGTCACCCGGCAAGCCTTGCCGCGGGGTGCTGCAACTGCCCGTGCACGAGTTCGGGATAATAGGGTACCCCTACTCTAGTACACCGACAGGAGCCCCCGGGCCTGGGCCATACACGGTGCCGAGCGCTGATGGGCCAGGCCCAAAACGGTGCACGGGCACGCGCGGCCTGGGTCCACACCAAATCTCGCTCCATATCCACCGCACCCCCCGCAACGGCATGCGTCAATCACGGCGTCGTGGGGGAGATCGTGGGTGGTTCTTTATTCGGAGAGAGCGCAACGTCCGCCCCTTTTCTCCTTATAAGCAGGGGAAACAGGGGTATTTCCCCTATCTTCGCCATTTGCTGCTGCAATCTCAGAAACCTCCGCCGCCCTCTTCCGCTTCCAAAGTCGAAAGAGAGCAGCGCTCCGCTCCCGTCGCCGTCGCCACCACCAGCGCCGTTGATCTCCCCCACCACCTCCGCCATGCCTCCGAAGCCCGGGAAGGGGAAGGCCACGAAGGCCGCGCCGCGAAAGCTGTGAAGTCGACCAAAGTGCAGCGGCTTGAGGCGCTGCGGAAGGAGCGGGCCACTTTCCCCCCCGAGCTCTCCGCGGAGGAGCTGAGGGAGTGGTACTATCTCTTCTGGTCGACGGAGACGCGGGCACATCCGTGCACGAAGGTACTCTCCGCCGTCGCCTCGCAAGCAGCTCCAGTTGGCGGATATCCTTTCTTCGCCGTGTTCTTCTACTGCGGGCTCTGCCCGCCATTCTCTGATTTCTTTTGCAACGTCATGAACACCTATGGACTCCACCTCCTTGACTTCACCCCCGACGCCATTCTGACCATGGCAGTTTTCGCCCATCTATGCGAAAACTTTGTCGGAGTCCACCCCAACGTAGCTCTCTTCCGCCATTTCTTTATGCCTCGTGTCGAGAGAGAGGAACCTCTTGCCGGCGGGATTGCCTGGATCTCGCGGGCCGGCAAGAAGGAGACCTATCTGGAGGGGGAGCTCCACACCAAGTGGGACGAGTGGAGAGCTGATTGGTGCTGGGTTGTAGAAGAGAGCCCGCAGCCGTTCACCGCCCTGCGCCAAGCCCCAGCAGTGCGTGGCAATGACTGGAGCGCTCTGTCCGTGGACGACGACAAGCTGACGATCGCCACCACTCAGATCTTGCGCCTCAGGCTTGCCGGGCTGACTGTAGGAGCTGTTGGCGCAGATTTCCTTCGTCGGCGGATCGCCCCTCTGCAGGCGAGGGGGAGACCCGCCTGGGAATTTGGAGGCCCGGCAGATATCATGAGGTTGCGCCCAGGCCTCAACTTCAATTTCACCGTCATAGAGTTGGACGGGATACTTAAGGAGATATTCAAGCATGACCCACAGCATCCCGAGTGGTTCAGGTTGCCGGCGGGCGTCGTTCCTCTGTGCAACAACTCCTCGCGCGACCGCATCTGCGCCATGATGCCGTTCTGTGACTCGCACGGGATTGCTCCAACTTGGCAAGAGCCCGCCGGCGACGTCGTGCAGCAGTTCTTTGACAGCCTAGTGGAGGTGGCGGTCAATGCTGACGAGAAGAAACTCCTCACCCGCGACACCACTGAGCAAGAGATGGAGCGCATCGCCACCAGGGCGGAAGAGGCGGCGGCAGCCGCGGCCGCGGGTGAATTCGGGTTCACCGTGGAGGAAGCGGACGCGGCGTTGGCGATGAGTATTGCCGAACGGGAGCAGCCCGAAGAGGAAGAAGAGCTCGCCGCGCCCGACGCCGAGTCGAACGAGCCCGCCGAGGGTGCGAGCGGCCCGCCATCTCCGAGGAGCTTGCCGCGAGCAGGGCCCGCAGCGCAGCCAAGAAGGCGCCTCCGCAGGGTTGGCGACGTAGCAGGGCGGCAAGTGGGCCAACAGCCGCAGCGTCGCGCGACGCGCTCTACCGCGGCAAGTACGGTTGCCGCGGGAGCGCCTCCTGCCGCAGCGACAACTGAAGCGGGGTCGTCTCGGGCTGGCGCCGCAGCCCCCGCCAAGCGGCCAAGGGATCCCACCCCTCCACCTCGTCGTGCCGGAGGTGGGCCGAACTTCGACCTCTCTGCGCTCAGCTCCAACGAGGAAGAGGAAGAAGAGTGAGATTCCCTTGTTGTTCTTGTAGTTCTTCAACTTGCTGGTGTTATCTTGCATCTGATCTGACCCATCCTGGACTCTCCCTTTTCAGGACTCTGGCCCAGAGGGCGGCGAAGAGGGCCAAGGCTCAGGTGGTGGTCATCGAGGACGAGCCCACTGCGACGACAGGAGGCGCGCCTGAGACCACCCTGCCGGATCCGGCCATCACTTCACAGAGCAGCCCCCAGCGCAGCCCCCAGCGTGAGCATATGGTTTATTTTCTGTTTCTGGGTGCGCGTGGTTGCTCTTTTTCCTTTGTTGACATCCGATCACTGGTTTGTTTGTGCAGGAGCAGAACGGCTTCATCAGGAGAGCGTGGTGGTCACCTCCGACTCGTCGTCTACTTCGTCTACGCCGCCAAGGACGGACTCCCCGGCAAGGGAGCGTTCTCCGGCAAGGAAGCGATCTCCGGCAAGGGAGGAGTCTCCGGCAAGGGGGGAGTCTCTAGCAAGGGACAGCGTCAACGATCCCCCGGTGGTGGAGGTCATGACAGCAGATCCCAGCACAGGTAGTCCTCCTTGTCCGAAACTTTCCTTGTAGTCTTCCGCTGATTTCTTTTCTCGGATACTTGTTTGATTTCTCCTTCTTCTCCGGTCGTCAGACCCACCCTCCGTGAATCCGATGGAGACCGAAGCGGGCGGCGAGGGGGACACGCGCGGAAATACTGATGATGTCGCGGCCACTGAAGAAGGAGCCGGTGCTGACGTGCCCGCCGGCGAAGAGGCCGCCAAGGCTACCGCCGAGGAAGCTGGCGGGGGATCTGGCGATCGCACTGACGGCCCTGAGGCCGCAGGAGCGTCAGGCGCTGCACCGACCGCCAATCCCTCCGCCGCTGCCACAGCGCCAGGCTCCGAGGAGCCCCAGCCCGGCGCCTATCTAAAGGCTGGCGAAGGCATCTTCATCAAGCTCCCCTGGACGTCGAGCTCCAGGGCGCCGGTGGAAGGAGAAGCTCTGGATGGGGAGGTGCTTGCCTCCGCTGGGTTGTCGATCATCGACGCGCCGGGAAGCAGCTGCGAGCCTGAGGAGGAGCGGCTGCTACGGAGGCTCCTGGCGCTCTACCGCGCCCGCCAGGTCAAGTTGGAGTCCCGGGAAGCGCTTGTCGCGAGGGCGAGCATGGACATAGAGAAGCACGCGGAGGAGCTCCGGGGTCTTCGCCAAGAAACTCTCCGGGCCTTGGCGGAGGAGCGGGAGCAGCTTGCTGAGGAGCGGGAGGCCTTCCTCCTCGAGAAAGCTGAGGCCGAAGAGCAGCAGCGGCTCACCGGCGAGAAGCTGTACGCGCGAGAAGGCAAGCTGACTCAGCGGAAAGTGAACCTCGACAGCCACGAAGAGGAGCTTGCCGCGCGCGAACGGGCACTTGGCGGGACGCTCCAAGAGGCAAAGGATGCGGCTGCGGCTGCCGAGGCCGCCAAGAAAGATTTGGAGGTATAGGTGGCGCAGCTAGAAGCTGATCTGAAGGTTGGTGGCGAAGAGCTTGCCGCGCTCAAGCTAGAGCGCGAGAAGGACGCCCTTGCCCACGGTGAGCTGCAGGGCGAACTCTCTGAGAAGGGCAAAGAGCTGCGTGCCGCCAAGGATTCCAATGCTGATCTAGAGCTGAAGCTGGCCACCTTGACGGAGACGTTGGACAGTGCTAGGAAACGGGAGGCAGACTTGAAGAAAGACATCAAGGCCAATGATGCGCTGCTGGCGAGGGCCTCCGAAACCCAGAATCTCCTCAGAGATATCGTGGAGCTCTGGACGGAGGGCCTCATGAATATTGCTGCAGTCATCAAAGAGGAGCTGGTGCATTTGGGGGTGGAAGGCTTCGGGTACTCCTCCGACGAGAACCTCCAACCCAGCGCCAAGCTCACTCTGTTCTTCAAAGGCGTGGCGGCGGCGCTCCAGCAACTCCAGGAACGGATCCCAAAGCAGTTGGCCGACGAGTCACGCTCGATTTGTGTCGAAGTTCTGGAGAAGGTGCTGGTGAAGGTGGCCTTCCGCAATCTGGGCCTCAACCTCACCAACGTCCTCAAGAAGCTGCCGGCGGACGCTGATCTTGACGCACTTAAGGCTCTCGTCGCACCCATTGTGGACAGGGTGAACAAGGTCAAAAGGGTTGACGGCGGCCGCGTAGATTAGGCCGTCCGTTTTCTTCTTTCCTTGTCGGTGCCAGCCATGTCATGGGAACACTTTATTAGAGGCGCGACAAGTTATTTTTGTAATATAACTCTATCTTAGGCAAAAAATTGATGTGTTACTTCCTTTACTCGACTCTTGGCCTTGTATGGTTCTGCCCTACGCTTTCTAGGGAAACTTGCCGATGCAGGCACCCTTGCCGCGAGCGCCGAGTGCGGAACTTCAGCAGCCTGCTGGCGGGGTCGCTACCGACAAGCAACCTTGTCGCAACTAGTTGCAGCTCTCTTAAGTTGTTGAGCGAACTCGAAACAAAGTAAGGGCGCTAGCAGCTCACTTAAGTTGCTGAGCGGACTCGAAGCAAAGTAAGGGCGCTAGCAGCTCACTTAAGTTGTTGAGCGGGCTCGAAACAAAATAAAGGCGCAACTAGCTACGAGTTGGTTCCTCCGCGCACAGGTTTTCCATACAAAGCACGGTCGTTCAAGGAAAATAACTCAAAAACTTAAAAAACTGATTGCTCAAGCTTTAGCAACTTAGCTTTTCTGTCGTCTGCTTCCCGGCAAGGAGAAACTTTCTTGAACGGCCTGGTCCACACCATTATCTTCTCCTCCCCCCCCCCCGGTAAATCTTGTGGGCGAGGGAACCTTCCTTCTTTTGAGAAAGAAACAGAGAAATAAAGTAATGATATGGAGCCTTGGGCTCGTTATCGCTTACCGGGGTCTGGTGCTGCACAAAGTGTCAGATAACATATGCGAAAAAGGATTATAGCATAAAAGAAAACTGACAAGATGTGCGGGGCACATGAACTTTACTAGTGCACGGGGTCTGCGCCCGGCTCTGTACAAAGGATTACATGCAAAAGCGGCAAGACTTGTACAGAAAGGTGGTTGTCGGACAGGGTCCGACAACCGCGCCTTACGGGTAAAACTTACGAAGATCCTCGATGTTCCAGGAGTTGCTCACCGGAATGCCATCTTCGGTCTCAAGGCGGACAGCGCGGCCTAGTGACTCGTTTCACCCGATAAGGGCCTTCCCACTTTGGCGTCAACTTGTTGGAATTCTTGGCCGACTGAACGCGCCGAAGAACAAGGTCGCCTTCCTCGAGACTCCTGGCATTGACTCTGCGGCTATGGTAGCGGCGCAGAGCTTGCTGGTAGCGAGCGGCTCGCATAGCAGCCTGGAGACGGTCTTCCTCAAGGAGCAGCGCGTCATCTTGCCGCAGCTGCTCTTGCTCGAGCTCATCATAAGCGAGCACTCGAGGTGACCCATATACGAGTTCCATGGGGAGAACTGCCTCCGCTCCATAGACTAGAGCGAAGGGTGTCTGGCCAGTGGCTCGATTTGGCGTCGTCCTGATCGACCAAAGAACCACCGGCAGCTCCTCGATCTAGTTTCTTCCGCACTTGTGCAGCCTGTCGAAAGTTCTGGTCTTGAGGCCTCGCAGCACTTCAGCGTTTGCCCTCTCCGCTTGACCGTTGCTTCTCGGATGAGCAACAGAAGCGAAGCAGACCTTGGCGCCAAGATCTTGGACGTACTGCATGAAGGTGTGGCTCATAAACTGCGTGCCGTTGTCGGTGATGATCCTGTTAGGGATCCCGAAACGGCAAACAATCGACCTGAAGAACTTGACTGCTGACTGTGCTGTCACCTTCCTCACTGGTTCCATTTCCGGCCACTTTGTGAACTTGTCGATTGCAACGTACAAGAACTCAAAGCCCCCGACAGCTCGGGGGAAGGGGCCGAGGATGTCGAGCCCCCAGACCGAAAATGGCCAGGATAAAGGGATCGTCTGGAGAGCTTGAGCTGGCTGGTGTATCTGTTTGGAATGGAACTGGCATGCTTCACACTTGGTTACTTGTGCAGTTGCATCCTGGAGGGCTGTCGGCCAGAAGAAGCCTTGTCGGAATGCTTTGCCGACAAGTGCTCTTGCGCCAATGTGGTGACCACATATGCCTCCATGTATCTCTGCCAACAGCTGTTGTCCATCTTCCCGGCGAATGCACTTCAATTTCACACCGTTGAGTCTTATTCTGTACAGTGTGTTGTCGACAAACTTGTACATACTTGACTGCCGGGCTACTTTTTCAGCTTCTTCTTGCTCTTCGGGAAGCTCTCCTGTCTGAAGGAAACGGACAATCTGCTGCGCCCATGCTGGAGCTTGCGGCTCGACAACAAGGACTAAAGGCATATCTGTTGCTGCGGGAACATCCGCTTCTACGGCAAGAACCTGCGGTTCTGCCGGAGCGTGATATTCCCCGGCAAGCTTGCCGGAGCAAAACTTGTCGGGAGCGTTTGCTTCGACGGAACAAACCATAAGGTTTGCGGAGCAGACTGCCCCTCAGCATCCTTGGTGTTGATCTTGGGGACTTTCTTGGCGGCGGCTTCGGGGAGCTCCACCGGAAAGTAGTCACTAGAAACCAACTTCCTCTTCTTATTCTGTCCAGTTGATGGTGTCACTGATGGTTGAGTCAGCTTGAGCACAAAGATCCCTGGTTCCACAGGCAACTTTAGTGCAGCGCATTTTGACAGGCCATCAGCAATGTCATTCTGAGCTCTTGGGATATGCTCCATTTGTAGGCCGTCAAAGCGCTCTTTTAGCTTCCTCACTTCATCAACATATGCTTCCATCAACGGACTCTGGTAGTTCTTGTTCACTTGGTGGACGACAAGCTGTGAGTCACCCCTGATAATGAGCTTCTTGATCCCAAGGTCGGCTGCGATTCTTAGACCGGCAAGCAATCCTTCATACTCTGCAGTATTGTTGGTTGCTTGCTCTTTGGGAAAGTGCATCTGGACTACGTACTTGAGGTGCTCTCCGGTGGGTGCGACAAGCAGCACGCCAGCACCGGCGCCTTGCAGCGAGAAGGCACCATCAAAGTACATTAGCCACTCTTTGTTTGTCTCTTTGACGGGGATGCTTGTCTCTGGAATTTCTTCGTCTGGGGTTGGCGTCCACTCTGCTATGAACTCTGCCAATGCTCTGCTTTGGATAGTTGAAGTGCTCTCAAACTTGAGGCCAAAGCTTGACAGTTCCAATGCCCACTTGACAATCCTGCCTGTTGCTTCTGGATTCTGCAGTATCCTCTTCAGCGGAAAGCGAGTGACAACTGTGATCTCGTGTGCCTGGAAGTAATGGCGCAGCTTTCTCGAGGCCATGAGAAGGCCGAAAAGCAATTTTTGCACACCAGAGTACCTCGACCTAGCCCCCTGGAGGAGGGAGCTGACAAAGTAAACTGGGCGCTGCACCATCTTCTTCTGCACCTCCTTGCACGTCTGCGCAGATTCATCTTTGTCGGGACCAGAGCTTGTCGGAGAAGCCCCTTGCTTGTCGCTGGATTCACTTGCCGCGGTCGCTGGCTCATCGTCCGCCTCCCTCTCCGCTACTAACGCAGCACTAACCACTTGATTGGTTGCCGCTAGGTACAGCAGCAACTTCTCTTGTGGCTTAGGTGCGACAAGTATTGGAGTAGAGGACAGGTACCTCTTCAAGTCCTGCAGCGCAGCCTCCGCTTCCGGAGTCCATTTCATTGGACCTGCCTTTTTCAATATTTTGAAAAACGGCAGGGCGCGCTCAGCAGACTTAGAGATAAACCTGCTGAGAGCAGCCACGCAACCGGCAAGCCTTCGCACATCCTTGACGCGCTTCGGTGCTTCAATCTGCTCGATGGCCTTAATCTTGTCGGGGTTGGCTTCAATTCCCCGCTGAGACACAAAGAACCCGAGAAGCTTGCCGGAAGGGACTCCAAACACGCACTTCTCAGGGTCGAGCTTGAGGTTGATCTTGCACAGATTTGCAAAAGTTTCTTCTAAATCTTGGATCAGGGTAGCCTTGTCCTTGCTCTTGACCACTATATCATCCATGTAGGCTTCCACATTTCTGTGTATCTGTGGCTCAAAAGAGACATGGACTACTCTTGCAAATGTTGAACCAGCATTCTTCAACCCAAAGGGCATCCGTACAAAACAGTATGTGCCGCAAGGGGTGATAAATGCGGTTTTTTCCTCATCCTCTTCTGCCATGAAGACTTGATGGTATCCTGAATATGCATCAAGAAATGAAAGCAAATCACATCCAGCTCTGGAGTCAACAATCTGGTCAATGCGCGGCAAGGGAAATGGATCTTTGGGACAAGCTTTATTGACATCAGTGAAGTCTATACAAAGCCTCCATTTCCCGTTCGCCTTGCGCACGACTACAGGATTGGCCAACCACGTGGGATGGAGCACTCCTCTGACAAGGCCTGCTGCTTCCAATTTCCTGATCTCTTCTGCAATGAACTCTTGGCGCTCCACTGCCTGCTTCCTGACTCTCTGCTTGACGGGCCGCGCATGAGGACAGACGGCAAGGTGGCGCTCGATTACTTTCCTGGGAACACCGGGGTTATCTGACGGTTGCCATGCAAACACGTCGACATTCGCCCGCAGGAAAGCAATGAGCGCGCTTTCCTATTTGGGGTCAAGCGTGGCACTGATGGTGAAGGTACCACCAGTGCCGTCCTCCTTGGCGGACACCTTCTTGGTCTCGGGTGGAGCTGCTATCGTCTTCTTGCACTTGCCGGTGGAGCTCGATGGTGCGTCCTCGACGGTAGCGCAGCACTCCGAAGAGGTGCGCTTGCCGGAGTGGGCATCAGAGCTCTTGCCGGACTTGGCCTTCTTCTTCCCCCCGGGAGCTTCAGCGGCAAGTGTGTGGTGATCAGCTGCGGCTGCTGCTTCCCGGTAGATCTTGTCGGCGCAGATAAGGGCATCCTTCTTGTCGCCGGGGACAGAGATGACACTTATCGGGCCTGGCATTTTGAGCACGTTGTATGCATAGTGAGAGGCTGCCATAAACTTGGCGAGCGCTGGACGGCCAAGGATCCCATTGTAGGGCAATGGAAAATCGTCAACGTCAAATGTGACCCTCTCAGTTCTGAAATTCAGCTCGCTGCCAAATGTGACCGGCAGCGTGATCTTCCCTTTCGGCTTGCTCCTTCCCGGGTTGATTCCTTGGAATGTGCCGGTCTCTTCGAGCTCGCTGTCAGGGATCTGGAGTTTGTGAAGGACCATGGAGGAGATGAGATTCAAGCCGGCCCCGCTGTCAACTAGCATCTTTGTGACCTTGAGGTTGCGGATAGTTGGTGAAACCAACATCGGCAAGCACCCGACCGCAGTTACGCTATTAGGGTGATCCCCAATGTCAAAGATGATAGGCGTGCTGGACCAATTCAGGGGCTTGCGTGACTCTATGGATGGCTCCGCTGCATTAACTTCCCGCATCCACTGCTTGAGCTGGCGGTGCGAAATATGCAGAGAGGCGCCACCGTCAACGCACAGGACCTCTGTGGCTTTCTGAAATTCCTGCTCATCGGCCTCATCATCATCCACGTCTTCGTCATCGTCGTCATCTTCATCCTTGTCGCGGCCGCGGGGAGGTCTGTCTCCTTGCCGCTGCTTGGCCTTGCCGCGGCGTCCTCCCCGGCCGGGGCGTTTCTTGCCGGATCCACCAGTTCCTTCCTGGGCCTTCTCTTTGTCGCCTCGCTCGTATTCAGCTTTCTGCTGCTCAGCAAGCTGTTCGACCTTCTTGCAGTTCTGGAGATCGTGACCCTTGGTGCGGTGAATCTTGCAATACTGCCTGCCGGAGCTGTCCTGTTTGTCGGCGGCCGCCACAGGATGGGCCTCCTTGTCGGAGCCACCAGCCTTAGCTTCCTTGGCGCCACCTCCGTTGCCGGTCTGCTCGATAGCTAGCACTTCCTTACCCTTATTCCTTCTGTTGTTCCGCCGCCGGCCTTTCCTTGCCGGGGCGGCATCCTCACTGTCAAATCCTCCTGCTCCTGTACTCTCTCCGGGGAGCCTCCTCCCCTCTTCAGCGCATGCACACTTGTCAGCCAGGGCGTAAAGCTCGCTGACGTCTCTGATCTTACACATCGCCATCTCCTCCCTCATCCTTCGGTTTTGCACATTCTGATGGAACGCGCTGATGATCGCGGCGGGGTGGACGTCTGGGATGTTGTGCTGTACACGGCTAAATCTGTGAATGTACTTGCGCAATGGCTCTCCTTCCTTCTGGGCGAGCAGATGAAGATCGCTCTCTTGGCCATGTGGCTTGTGGCCGCCTGTAAAGGCGCCGACAAACTGATGGCACAAATCAGCCCAGGAGGATATGGAGTTGTCCGGCAAGTGCATGAGCCAGGATCTGACATTGGGCTTGAGCACTAGCGGGAAGTAGTTGGCAAGGATCTTGTCATCTCGCCCCCCGGCAGCCTGCACCGCAATGGTGTAGATGCTGAGGAACTCCGACGGATGCGTCTTGCCGTCGTACTTCTCCGGCACGTCTGGCTTGAAATTCTTTGTGCTGGGCCACTGGACTTGCCGCACCTCACGGGTGAACGCAGGACAACCTACCGCGTATGGCAGATCGCCTGGTTCCCCTGGCGCATGCATGTCAATAGAGAGCCCAGCGCGCTTGTCGGATTGACGTCGCGCTTCTCTTCGGCGCTCAATGCGGGTTCGAGCGTCTTCTTGTTGTCGTTCATGGAGAACTTGGTGCTGGTCGCGACGAGCTCGTGGGTCCGACGATGCGGTGGAGCCGCTGTTGGGGTGGACCCGGCAAGTCGGCGATTTTGGCCTTCGTAGTGGAGAGTGCATGGAAGTCGCACCTCCCTCAGTCTTGTTGCCATCGGCTCGCGTCCGGCTGTCCTGCCGCGGCAGCGAGGTGCTTGGTCGCCACGCAGTGTCGCCGTTGGTGAAGCCGATGAGGCTCTGGATAGTGGCCCTCCATTCGTCGGTCTTGTCCGCCGTCGGAGGATAGTCCAGGAGCAGCTGGGCCCGCGCCAAGGCTTCTGCTGGGGTGGTGGGCGGCGGAGGTGAATGGTGCGAGGAGAGGGGCGTGCTCGGACTCCTAACCAAGTTAGAAGGAGCAGCGTCCCGTCCCAGCGACCGCACCTCACTGGGGCTGGCATGCTGGCGTGCATGCTGGTCTTGAATGCCACGCGAACCACCAGCCTGATCTTGGGTCAGCGGACGTATGGCGCTGCGAACGCTAGGACGCTGCTGGTCCCGCGCCTCCTGAGAGGGACGCGGTGCGTGCATGGACGCCGAGGTCTGTGCCGCCTTATCCTTGGACTTGGCAGCGCTGTGGGCACCCTCGTCGACGCCCATTCCTCCGCCGGCGTCCACTCCACCACCCGTTTGTTCCGGAGGCGGTGGAAGCGACGCAGACGGAACAGCTGCCTCCGAATCCTTCTTCTTCGGTGGCATGTCGATGAAGACGATGAAGATTTAGCTTGCGTGCACGCCGGATCGGGTTCGCACAATCTCGACGCCCCCTACCTGGCACGCCAAAGATGTCGGGGAAACTGATCCACGAACACATCGGCGGACCGAACCCCTTTCGATTCGATGAGGGCGGAGGTTGAACAAAGAGCAGATCGAGGTAGTACACGCGGGCAGTTTTACCCAGCTTCGGGCCACACGGATGCGTAAAACCCTACTGCTGCTTGTTTGTGTGTATTGAATCTTTGCTCAGGAGCGATTGACGCTATCAGACTGAGCGTGGGAGTGTTTCTGGTGTTTCGAATGTGCCGAACCGGCCGAACCCCTTCTACGTTGCGCTTGGGCCTCCTTTTATACTCTCAAGGGGTCACCCACAGGTGGCAACGTAGACTAGAAGGGTAAAAATGGAAAAAGATGCGGTAGGTGCAGCTACCGCTACTGTGGATATAGTGCTCCCTACCTAACTCTGACGGCAGGGGGCAAGGGCATTAAATGCATGTCTGAGTCTCCTAAATAGTGCAAAAGGTGACCGTTAGGAGCGCCACCGTTTGCCACGATGGGCTTCTCTTCATCTCTGCTTGCCACCACGTACCCCTAGCTGCACGGCCTCCTGCCACGTGTGCTTGGGAGAGTCCTAGAGCGACACGTTAGCAGGTGTGCTAGAGCGCGGGCACGAAGTGGGGGTTTCCCGCGGCAAGCTCCTTGCCGCGGCCGTCGTCTTGTCGCGGCCGGAAGCTTGTCGCTCGCCGGATCTTGCCGGGACGCAGGGCGCGTCGCGGCAAGCTTTCTTGGTATGCCTTGAGTGGCCTTCCCGGCAAGCTCCTCTTGCCGGGGCCTTGGTTTGTGTACTTTGTTCTTGAATGGTCTTCAAGGGAACCACGGAGGGTCTTGGCGGTCACCCGGCAAGCCTTGCCGCGGGGTGCTGCAACTGCCCGTGCACGAGTTCGGGATACTAGGGTACCCCTACTCTAGTACACCGACATTCGGTCTTCAAATACAGAGAATGACGACGAGAAACAACACCAAGAATTGTTAAGGTACTCCGGAATAAAGAATGGAAAAGGTTTAGCCAACGATGAAAAGAATTTGAAAGATCTTGGAGAAATACATATGACTGATGATGAATCATTCTTACGTCAAACTTGGAAAGGAATTTGAGAGTAACACCGGGAAAATAAGAAGAGTCAGGTAAGATCCTGGAAAAAGACCTGTGGGTTAGGGGCCACTCAAAAGAAACACCATTGAACGATTACTTGAAAAGGAGAATGCACCGGTTGAATAAAAAGGCTTGAATGATATAACACACTCGAAATAGCTTGAATGAAAGAAGAGTGGAAACACGAATCTTCGAGATATCTTCAGCACTCCAGAACAAATGAATAACGAAAAGTGAATTATTAAGAGGTGCAACGGCCTGAGAAGGTATTTGGAACGAGGAAAGAATACGATCACCAAAGCTTGAATTGGTTCCACCGAAGAAGAAAATGAGTGAATAGAGACGAACTTGAAGCTCCGTTAGAATCTTTGGAGAAAAACAAAGGGAGGGAGGGTAGGAAAAACAAATGGATGCAATGCACATGCACATGATGGCATGATGAAATGCAACACGCAAGCAAATGACATGGCAACACCGGCGAACAACTGGAAGACACCTGGCGCAACGGTCTCGGGGTGTTACAACACTCCACCACTACGAGATGCAAGTTTTACTTTGCTTCACCCTCTTGCCATATTTTAAGGTTCGGAACTGTTCTTCCCTAAACCATATTTTAGAGTAGTTAAACATGCAAAGTAAGGCCACCATGTTAAACTAGGCAAAATTCTACCCCATTTACATATAAAGTTTGTTAAAAACGGAGCTACGGTTATTTAGTTATGAATTAAACCATTTTAGCATGGCATATGGACAAAGTTACACAAACAGCATTTTAAACATTTTTAACATGGGTGAAAATGACATATTTATTAAACTAGACAAAATTCTGAGCAAGTTTCATATATAAATCATTTTAATCCGATGCATGAATTGTGAGTTATTATATGCATGAACATGAGGGTCTTTTCTGTAAAACTGCAGTCTCAGGATAAATGGCTAAAACGCAGATCTGAAAAAAAACAGGAACTGGACCGAAACTGGTGCAAGTCTGGGCCAACTGGAAAAAAAAGGGACGCTGCTGGTGGGGCGTCTCACCATGGGCCAAGGCCCAGTTCGGACGAGACGACAGGCTTTAGCTGGGCCTGGGAGAGGCCGTTGGGTCAACGATTGAAGGGGAGGCGGCCCAGGTACGTGCGATCGACGCAGAGGCCATGGTCGCGGGCACTGCGGCGAACTTGCCGGCAAGGAGGCACGGAGAAGAACGTGGAGCGGCGGATCCGTGCAAGGATGGATGGATCCGGTGCAGAGGGGTCCGGATCCAGCCGGAGGAGGGGCGACAGCGACTTGGGGTGGCAGCGGCGAACTCCGGCGGTCCCCTGACGAACTGCAGAATGGGAGGCAGAGAGAGATGAGCTCGGGAGAGCGAGAGGAAGGAAAAAGGAGAGGAGAAGAGACGGCGATTTGGGGCACTGGCCTGGGGTTCACCGGTGAGGGCACTCCGGTGGCCGGCGATGCGAGGCCGGCGCGGTGGATCTGATGCGCCGAAGGAGTCCAGCGGGGAGGCGTGGAGACGGGGCAGAGCGGCGGAGGAGCTCGGATCGGGATCTCCCTCTCCCGATCTGGAGCTCAGGGAGGAGGAGCGGCACGGTGCGGGCTTCAAAGCCCAGATCGGGCCCCGAGCGGGCCTGGAGCGGGCCTGGCGGCGCGGGGCGATGGAAGCGGGGCAGGGAGGCCACGTGGCACACCCTAGATGGCCAGATGCGGTGGTTGCAGCGGCGCAGGCCAATGGGGGCTCCCTAAGTGGCGCTGGTGAGGTGCCTGGCGCCGGATTTGGAGGGGAAAGGCGGCTGGTGGCACGGAATTCGAGGAGGAGGTGGGGATTGCGGCTGGCCAGAGGTAGGGGATAGGTTTAGGCTAGGTTTGTCCAAAAATGGGCTAGGGAAGGTGTATATATATAGAGAAGGGGCTAGGGTTAGGGGGGTTTCGGAGCCCTCCGATCGTAATCGAATGGTTCCGGTCGGAGGGCGGTTTAGTGGGCTGGACTCAGGCTGAGTAGGAGGGTTGGACTGAGAGGAGAGAAAAGAACTGCAGCCCGACACGGGTTTCCGAAGACCGAAAACGTCCGACGAAAATACCGGCAACGGTGCCGCTATATATATAACGGTTGGGCTATCAAACGAGCTCCGAATACGACGAAACTTAACAGGCGCTCTGTCTACACTATAATAAGACCGCACGCCAAGTTTCATCCCATTCCGAGAACATTTTCCGGCCACTTATAAAATACTATCTCGGACATGTCGCGGGCGCGTGCAAGTGTGTCTTGGCTCAGAACGGACAACGGAGAGAACGAGGAGGCCGGGACGAATGCAAGTTTTGAAAAACATGATGATGCAATGCACATGATGGCATGATGAAATGTAACACGCAAGCAAATGACATGGCAACACCGGCGAACAACTGGAAGACACCTGGCGCAACGGTCTCGGGGCGTTACACATTATTAGGCCATTGGCCCATTCAACCTGACTGTTAGTTTGAGGGTGGTAGATGGATGCATAGTCGAGCTTAATGCCCAAGTTAGCACACTAGTTTTCACTTCATCGGCTGTAAAATTGGAGCCATTATCAGTGATGATGCCGTGCGGGACACCATAATGATGTAGCACGCCGGATATAAAGTCGATCAATGGCCCTGCTTCAGCAGTTTTCACTGGTTTGGCTTCTATCCATTTAGTGAATTTGTCGACCATGACCAGCAAATATTTCTTTTGTGGCTTCCCCCTCTAAGGGGTCCGACCATGCCTAGCCCCTAGACCGCAAAAGGCCAAGTGACAGGGATTGTCTTTCAGGCAGTGGGAGGGATATGGCTTTGATTGGCGGAAAGCTGATATCCTATGCAATGTTGCACAAGGGATTGTGTGTTTGCTCGGGCCGTTGGCCAGAAGAAACCTGTTCGGAAGGCCTTGCTTACGAGGGCCCGAGCTGTGGCATGATGGCCGCCTAGACCAACATGTATTTCAGCCAAGGGTTGTCGTCCCTCCTCTTTGGAGATGCACCTTTGGAGGACTCCAGTAGTGTTTTTCTTGTATAGTTCACCTTCGTGAACTTTATATGCTTTAGAATGTCGAACTATGCGATGGGCCTCATTTTGATCATCAAGAAGCTCCTGCCTATTAAGGTAGGCCAGGAAGGGTGATACGTCTCCAACGTATCTATAATTTTTGATTGCTCCATGCTATATTATCTACTGTTTTGGACATTATTGGGCTTTATTATCCACATTTATATTATTTTTGGGACTAACCTATTAACCGGAGGCCCAGCCCAGAATTGCTGTTTTTCGCCTGCTTTAGGGTTTCAAATAAAAAGAATATCAAATGGAGTCCAAACGGAATGAAACCTTCGGGAACGTGATTTTCTCAACGAATAAGACCAGAGAGACTTGGACCCTATGTCAAGAAATAAAACAGGAGGCCACGAGGTAGGGGGCGCGCCCACCCCCACCAGGCATGCCCTCCACCCTCGTGGGCCCCCTGTTGCTCCACCGACATACTCCTTCCTCCTATATATATCCACATACCCCCAAACGACCAGATATGGAGCCAAAACCCTAACTCCACCGTCGTAACTTTCTGTATCCACGAGATCCCATCTTGGGGCCTGTTCCGGAGCTCCGCCCGAGGGGGCATCCATCACGGAGGGCTTCTACATCAACACCATAGCCTCTCCGATGAAGTGTGAGTAGTTTACCTCAGACCTACGAGTCCATAGTTAGTAGCTAGATGGCTTCTTCTCTCTTTTTGGATCTCAATACAATGTTCTCCTCCTCTCTTGTGGAGAAATATTCGATGTAATCTTCTTTTTGCGGTATGTTTGTTGTGAACGATGAATTGTGGGTTTATGATCAAGTCTATCTATGAATAATATTTGAATCTTCTCTGAATTCTTTTATGTATGATTGGTTATCTTTGCAAGTCTGTTCGAATTATCAGTTTGGTTTGGCCTACTAGATTAATCTTTCTTGCAATGGGAGAAGTGCTTAGCTTTGGGTTCAATCTTGCGGTGTCCTTTCCCGGTGACAGTAAGGGCAGCAAGGCACGTATTGTATTGTTGCCATCGAGGATAACAAGATGGGGTTTTCTTCATATTGCATGATTCTATCCCTCTACATCAAGTCATCTTGCTTAAGGCGTTACTTTGTTTTTAACTTAATACTCTAGATGCATGCTGGATAGCGGTCGATGAGTGGAGTAATAGTAGTAGATGCAGGCAGGAGTCGGTCTACTTGTCTCGGACGTGATGCCTATATACATGATCATACCTAGATATTCTCATGACTATGCTCAAATCTGTCAATTGCTCAACAGTAATTTGTTCACCCACCGTAGAATACTTATGCTCTCGAGAGAAGCCACTAGTGAAACCTATGGCCCCCGGGTCTATCTTTATCATATTGATCTCCTACTACTTAGTTATTTACTTTGTTATTTACTTTGTTATTTACTTTGTTATTTACTTTGCCTTTATTTTACTTTGCATCTTCTATCATAAAAATACCAAAAATATTATATTATCATATCTATCTGATCTCACTCTCGTAAGTGGCCCTATAGGGATTGACAACCCCTATTTGCGTTGGTTGTGAGGATTTATTTGTTTTGTGCAGGTGCGAGGGACTCGCGCGTAGCCTCCTACTGGATTGATACCTTGGTTCTCAAAAACTGAGGGAAATACTTACGTGAAAGTGCTAGTGATCGACTAGGGGGGTGAATTGGCGATTTTTATGAAAGTCTTCAAAACATGGAAGTTTCGAACACAATCGATAGAAATGAACCTATTAACATGCAACGGAAGGTAGACTACACTAGGCAAGCCATAGTCAAGTATTCAATGAAGTGAAAGCACAAAGACTAATAGCAGCTAGGCAGTATGGATCAGGATGGAAGACAGAATGAAGGCAATTAGAACAAGCAGTCACACAGTGAAGACAAATAGATAATGCAAACAGGCACTGAGTTCACAAGGACCAACTGTAAATAAAGAGATGGAAAGGATAGAACCAGTTGCTCGTTGAAGACAAGGATTTGTTGGACTAGTTCCAGTTGCTGTGACAACTGTACGTCTGGTTAGAGAGGCTGAGATTTAACTCAGAAGACCGTGTCTTCACCTTATTCCCCTTGAGCTAAGGACACCCAGTGCTCGCCCAGTCACTCTGGTAAGTCTTCAAGGGAGACTTCCAAACCTTCACAAACTTTGTTCACTGGTGATCCACAATGACTCTTGGATGCTCAGAACGTGACGCCTAACCGGCTGGAGGATTCACAGTCCTCAATTGTAACAAGTCTTCAGATCACACAGACAGGAAGACTTCGGTGATGCCTAACACTCTTTGGCTCTGGGTGTTTAGGGCTTTGTCCTCGCAAGGATTTCTCTCTCAAAGGCTTCGAGGTGGGTTGCTCTCAAACGACAAAAGTCGTGCACTAACTCTGACCAGCCAACCAATTTATGGTGTAGGGGGTGGGGTATTTATAGCCACTAGGCAACCCGACCTGATTTGTCTGAAATGACCCTGGGTCACTAAGGAACTAACACGTGTTCCAACGGTCAGATTTCAAACACACGCAACAACTTTACTTGAGCTACAAGTAAAGCTTACTCATCCAGCTCTGGATAAGATTTGCTCTCATTGTCTTCGCTCAAAGACATAGGATTTCGGTTAAGCATCACTTCAGTCACTCTGACTTTGTTCACTGGGACCCCACTTAACAGTATGGTGGTTCCTATGACTAAACAAAGAAGAAAAGGAAACAACAAAACAACTAAGTCTTCGCGCTCCATAGTCTTCACTCAATGCCTTCTCTTGTCATAGTCTTCAATGTGAATATCTTCACATACCACCTTTGTCTTCAATGTCTTCATACATTTTTAGGGGTCATCTCCGGTAGGAAAACCGAATCAATGAGGGACTACTACCTGTGTTATCCTGCTATTATCACAAACACATTAGTCCCTCAACCAGGTTTGTCGTCAATACTCCAAAACCAACTAGGGGTGGCACTAGATGCACTTACATTACGCTACTTTGCTGCATCATCCCTTCCTCTTCGGGGAAAACCAACGCAGTGCTCAAGAGGTACCAAGAAAGATTTCTGGCACCGTTGTCGGGGAGTGAAGCACCTTTGGTAGGTGGAATTTGGTAAGGAAAAATTTATATAGTGTGCTGAAATTTACTATCACTTGTTACTATCGAAAGTAATCCTCTGAGGGGCTTGTTCAGGGTATCTTCACCCCGAGAAGTAGAGCAAAGAGTTGCTCCTCAACCTACTGAACCTACTAAAAATGAAAATGCTTGCTTTGAAGTTCTTGCGGGTATGATAGAAAAACTGCTAGCTAATCCTTTTTTAGGAGATGGAACAAAACATCCTGATGAACATCTGATATATGTGGATGAAGTTTGTGGATTATTTAAGCTTGTAGGTGTACCCGGAGATGTTGTTAAGAAGAAGGTCTTCCCTTTATCTTTGAGGGGAGATGCATTGACATGGTATAGGCTATGTGATGATATGAGGTCTTGGAATTACAAACGACTGAAATTGGAATTTCATTAGAAGTTTTATCCTATGCATCTTGTTCATCGTGATCGCAATTATATATATAATTTTTGGCCTCGCGAAGGAGAAAGCATCGCTCAAGATTGGGGGAGGCTTAAGTCAATGTTATATTCATGCCCCAATCATGAGCTCTTAAGAGAAATGATTATTCAAAAAATTTATGCTCGACTTTCTGGTAACAATCGCACCATGCTTGATACTTCTTGTGCTGGCTCCTTTATGATGAAGACTATTGAATTCAAATGGTATTTATTGGAAAGAATTAAACGCAACTCTGAAGATTGGGACCTCGACAATGGTAAGGAGTCAGGTATGACACCTAGTTTTGATTGTGTTAAATCTTTTATGGATACCGATATTTTTCGTAAATTTAGCACTAAATATGGACTTGACTCTGAGATAGTAGCTTCTTTCTGTGAATCTTTTGCTGCTTATGTTGATCTCCCCAAGGAGAAGTGGTTTAAATATCATCCTCCCATAGAAGTAAAAGTAGCTGCACCTATTAAAGTTGAAGAAAAGACTATCACTTATAATGATCCTATTGTTCCTACTTCTTATGTTGAGAAACCACCTTTCCCTGTTAGGATAAATGATCATGCTAAAGCTTCAACTGTAGTTCGTAAAAGCAATATTAAAACATATACACCTCCTGAGCAAGTTAAAGTTGAACCTAATATTGCTACTGTTAAAGATCTCTTGTCTGATGATATAGATGGGCATGTTATTTATTTCTGTAATGAAACTGCTAGAATTGCTAAACCCCGTGATAAAGATAAACCTAGACCTGTGGTGTGCATGCCTGTTATTTCTGTTAAAATAGGAGATCATTGTTATCATGGCTTATGTGATATGGGTGCTAGTGCTAGTGCAATACCTTATTCCTTATACCAAGAAGTTATGCATGATATTGCACCTGCTAAGATGGAAGGTATTGATGTCACAATTAAACTTGCCAATAGGGATACTATTTCACCAATGGGAATTGTTAGAGATGTTGAAGTCTTGTGTGGGAAAACTAAATATCCTGTTGATTTTCTTGTTCTTGGTTCCCCACAAGATAGCTTTTGTCCCATTATATTTGGTACACCCTTCTTAAATACTGTTAGTGCTACCATAGATTGCAAAAGAGATGTTGTTACTATCGGTTTATATGATATGACTCATGAATTTAATTTTTCTAAATTTAGTAGACAACACCGAGAAGAGGAATTACCTAGTAAGGATGAAATTATTGGTCTTGCTTCTATTGCCATACCTCCTAGTGATCCTTTAGAACAATACTTGCTAGACCATGAAAATGACATGTTTATGAATGAAAGAAGGGAATTAGATGAAGTATTCTTTAAACAGGAACCTATTATGAAAAACAATTTACCTGTTGAAATCCTAGGGGGTCCTCCTCCACCCAAGGGTGATCCCGTGGTTGAGCTTAAACCGTTACCTGATACTCTTAAATATGCTTATCTTGATGAGAAAAGGATATATCCTGTTATTATTAGTGCTAACCTTTCAGAACATGAAGAAGAGAGATTATTGAAAACTCTGAAGAAGCATTGTGCTGCTTTTGGGTATACTCTTGATGATCTTAAGGGCATTAGTCCCACTCTATGTCAACATAAAATTAATTTGGAAGAAGATGCTAAACTAGTTCGTGATCATCAACGCCGGCTGAATCCTAAAATGAAAGAAGTGGTAAGAAAGGAGATACTAAAGCTCCTTGAGGCAGGTATAATTTATCCCGTTGCTGATAGTCAATGGGTAAGCCCTGTCCATTGTGTCCCATAAGAAGGGAGGTATTACTGTTATTCCTAATGATAAAGATGAATTTATTCCTCAAAGAGTTATTACAGGTTATAGGATGGTAATTGATTTCCGCAAATTAAATAAGGCTACTAAAAAGGATAATTACCCCTTACCTTTTATCGATCAAATGCTAGAAAGATTATCCAAACATACACATTTTTGCTTTCTAGATGGTTATTCTGGTTTCTCTCAAATACATGTGTCAGTCAAAGATCAATCAAAGACTACTTTTACATGCCCTTTTGGTACTTTTGCTTATAGATGTATGCCTTTTGGTTTATGTAATGCACCTGCTACCTTTCAAAGATGCATGATGGCTATATTCTCTGACTTTTGTGAAAAGATTTGTGAGGTTTTCATGGATGACTTTTCCGTCTATGGATCTTCTTTTGAAGATTGCTTGAGCAACCTTGATCGAGTTTTGCAGAGATGTGAAGAAACTAATCTTGTCTTGAATTGGGAAAAGTGCCACTTTATGGTTAATGAAGGTATTGTCTTGGGGCATAAAGTTTCTGAAAGAGGTATTGAAGTTGATAAAGCTAAGGTTGATGCTATTGAAAAGATGCCATGTCCCAAGGACATCAAAGGTATAAGAAGCTTCCTTGGTCATGCCGGTTTTTATAGGAGGTTCATTAAGGACTTCTCAAAAAAATCTCGGCCTCTGACTAATTTATTACAAAAAGATATACCATTTGTCTTTGATGATGATTGTGTAGAAGCATTTGAAATACTTAAGAAAGCATTGATCTCTGCACCTATTGTTCAGCCACCTGATTGGAATTTACCCTTTGAAATTATGTGTGATGCTAGTGATTATGCTGTAGGTGCTGTTCTAGGACAAAGAGTTGATAAACTAAATGTTATTCAATATGCTAGTAAAACCCTAGACAATGCTCAAAGAAATTATGCTACTACTGAAAAAGAATTCTTAGCAGTTGTGTTTGCTTGTGATAAGTTTAGACCTTATATTGTTGATTCTAAAGTAACTATTCACACTGATCATGCTGCTATTAAATATCTTATGGAAAAGAAAGATGCTAAACCTCGACTTATTAGATGGGTTCTCTTGCTACAAGAATTTGATTTGCATATTGTTGATAGAAAAGGAGCTGAGAACCCTGTTGCAGACAACTTGTCTAGGTTAGAAAATGTGCTTGATGACCCACTACCTATTGATGATAGCTTTCCTGATGAGCAATTAAATGTCATAAATGCTTCTCATACTGCTCCATGGTATGCTGATTATGCTAATTACATTGTTGCTAAGTTTATACCACCTAGTTCCACATACCAGCAAAAGAAAAAGTTCTTCTATGATTTGAGGCATTACTTTTGGGATGACCCACATCTTTATAAAGAAGGAGTAGATGGTGTTATTAGATGCTGTGTACCTGAGCATGAACAGGAACAGATCCTACGCAAGTGTCACTCTGAAGCTTATGGAGGACACCATGCTGGAGATAGAACTACACATAAGGTACTGCAATCTAGTTTTATTGGCCTACTCTCTTCAAGGATGCCCGTAAGTTTGTCTTATCTTGTGATGAATGTCAAAGAATTGGTAATATTAGTAGACGTCAAGAAATGCCTATGAATTATTCACTTGTTATTGAACCATTTGATGTTTGGGGCTTTGACTATATGGGACCTTTTCCTTCCTCTAATGGTCATACACATATTTTAGTTGTTGTTGATTACGTTACTAAGTGGGTAGAAGCTATTCCAACTAGTAGTGCTGATCATAACACCTCTATTAATATGCTTAAAGAAGTTATTTTTCCAAGATTTGGAGTCCCTAGATATTTAATGACTGATGGTGGTTCACATTTTATTCATGGTGCTTTTCCGTAAAATGCTTGCTAAATATGATGTTAATCATAGAATTGCATCTCCTTATGACCCTCAGTCTAGTGGTCAAGTAGAATTGAGTAATAGAGAACTCAAATTAATTTTGCAAAAGACTGTTAATAGGTCTAGAAAGAATTGGTCTAAGAAACTTAATGATGATTATGGGCCTATAGAACCGCATACAAAAATCCTATGGGTATGTCTTCGTATAAAATGGTCTATGGAAAAGCATGTCACTTGCCTCTCGAACTAGAACACAAAGCTTATTGGGCTATTAAAGAACTTAATTACGATTTTAAACTTGCCGGTGAGAAGAGGTTATTTGATATTAGCTCACTTGATGAATGGAGAACCCAAGCCTATGAAAATGCCAAGTTGTTTAAAGAAAAAGTTAAAAGATGGCATGATAAAAGGATACAAATGCGTGAGTTTAATGTAGTTGATTATGTATTGCTATACAACTCTCGTTTAAGATTTTTTTGCAGGAAAACTTGTCTCTAAATGGGAAGGTCCTTATGTTATCGAGGAGGTCTACTGTTCCGGTGCCATAAAAATCAACAACTTCGAAGGCACAAATCCGAAGGTGGTGAACGGTCAAAGAATTAAACATTATATCTCAGGTAATCCCATAATGTTGAAACCAATGTTATTGAAACCGTAACCCCGAAGGAATACATAAGGGACACTTTCCAGAACGTTTCAGACTCCGAAAAGGAATAGGTATGTGGTATGGTAAGTAAACCGACTCCAAAACAGTTTTTAAGGCAATATTTCTCCGTTTTGGAATATTTAGAAAAATAGAAAAATAAGCAGCAGTCCGGGAAGGACACGAGGGCTCCACGAGGGTGGAGGGCGCGCCCTACCCTATTGGGCGCGCCCCCCTACCTCGTGGGCACCTCGTGTGCTTTCCGGACTCCGTTTTCGTACACGACACGTATTTTGGTCGGTAAAAATACATTATATAATCTCCCGGGGGTTTTGAATCACGTATCACGCAAAAATCTCCTGTCTTTGTTTTGAGTTGTTTTCTATCAGGGTTGTCAAGGCCAGGCACTATGTCGTCTCCCTCCTCCTCCAACCATGAGGGCAACGATGCTTGGCTAATGAAGATAGAGCTAAAGAGAGAAGAACCTATGGAGATCAACAAGGATGAAGGGATCAAGAAGGCCATGGAGGACCAAGTTCCAGCAACAGAAGAAACCCTTCAACTGGATCATAATCTTCTTACCCCAACAGAAATCGAAGCTTTCAAGATGATTGAGTTAGCTTGTATACAAAATAAGTATCTCACACGTGAAAATATTTTGTTGAAGGAGCATATCATTGCACTCAAGGGCATTATCCGCAAGTTAGAAGACCTCCTACGCTCGATGTGCGACTATCCATCATCAACAACTCCACCTTCTTCACCAACAAAGGAGACATAATCACATGGGTATGGGCACTCCACTTGGCAACTGCCAAGCTTGGGGGAGTGCCCCGGTATCGTATCACCATCACTTTATCTTTACCGTTTTTCTTAGTTCGATCCTTTTGGTAACATCTTGATCTAGTAGAATAAAAGTTATTAGTATGATCTAGTCGTGAGTTTTGCTTTATTATCCTTCTATGTAATCGAGTCCGTGAGCTATATAATAAAGATTAGTGTTGAGTCAAGGGCTTGATTATTTTTCCATGATCTTAGATGAATAAAAGAAAAGAGAAAGAAATAAAAAGAAACAAAGAGATCATATGAGTCTTATGGAGAGTAATGAGCTCACATAGAAAGAGTATGATGAATAGAAGTTGTTGAGGGTTGACAAACACAGTTTTGGTCATCGTTGCAATTAATAGGAAGTAATAAAGAAAGAGAGGTCTTCACATATAAATATACTATCTTGGACATCTTTTATGATTGTGAACACTCATTAAAATATGACATGCTAAAGAGTTGACATTGGACAAGGAAGACAACCTAATGGGTTATGTTTTCTTACATCTGAGATGAATTATATTGTCTTGGATCTTCCAACATGATGAGCTTGCCTTTCCCCCTCATGCTAGCCAAATTCATTGCACCAAGTAGAGATACTACTTGTGCTTCCAAATACCTTTAAACCAGTCTTGCCATAAGAGTCCACCATATCTACCTATGGATTGAGAAAGATCCTTCAAGTAAGTTGTCATCGGTGCAAGCAATAAAAATTGCTCTCTAAATATGTATGATTGATTGGTGTGGAGGAAATAAGCTTTATACGATCGTGTGATATGGAAGTAATAAAAGCGACAGACTGCATAATAAAGGTCCATATCACAAGTGGCAATATAAAGTGACGTTCTTTCGCATTAAGATTTTGTGCATCCAACCATAAAAGCGCATGACAACCTCTGCTTCCCTCTGCGAAGGGCCTATCTTTTACTTTTATCTCCTACATTGCATAAGAGTCATGGTGATCCTCACCCTTCCTTTTTACATTCTATCCTTTGGCAAGAACAATATGTTGGAAAGATCCTGGTATATATGGCTAATTGGATGTGAGCTTTCATGAACTATTACTGTTGACATTACCCTTGAGGTAAAACGTTGGGATAAGCCCCTATCTTTCTCTGTGTCCGATTAAAACTCCATACCATAAGTATTGCGTGAGTGTCAGCAATTGTGAAAGATTATATGATAGTTCAGTATGTGGACTTGCTGAAAAGCTCTTATACATTGACTCTTTCCTATGTTATGATAAATTGCAGTTGCTTCAATGACTGAGATTGTAGTTTGTTAGTTTTCAATGAAGTTTACGATTCATACTTGATATTGTAATTGAATTATTACTCTAGCATTAGAGATTATATGACAATTAATTATATAAGTTGCTGTTCTAAGAATGATCATGATGCCCTCATGTCCGTATTTTATTTTTATCGACACCTCTATCTCTAAACATGTGGACATATTTTTCGATTTCGGATTTTCGCTTGAGGACAAGCGAGGTCTAAGCTTGGGGGAGTTGATACGTCCATTTTGCATCATGCTTTTATATTGATATTTATTGCATTATGGGCTGTTATTACACATTATGTCACAATACTTATGCGTATTCTCTCTCATTTCACAAGGTTTACATAAAGAGGGAGAATGCCGGGAGCTGGGATTCTGGGCTGGAAAAGGAGCAAATATTAGACACCTATTCTGCACAGCTCTAAAAGTCCTGAAACTTCACGGAAGATGTTTTCCAAATATATAAAAAATATTGAGAGCAAGAACTTCACCAGGGGGGCCACACCCTGCCCACGAGGGTGGGGACGCACCCTACCCCCCTACCTCGTGGGCCCCCTGGTGGCCCTCCGGTGGCCATCTGCTGCTATATGGAGTCTTTTGATGGGAAAAAAATCATAAGCCATCTTCTCGAACGAAACTCCGCCGCCACGAGGCGGAACCTTGGCGGAACCAATCTAGGGCTCTGGCGGAGCTGTTCTGCCGGGGAAACTTCCCTCCCGGAGGGGGAAATCATCGACATCGTCATCACCAACGCCCCTCTCATCGGGAGAGGGCAATCTCCATCAACATCTTCATCAGCACCATCTCATCTCAAAACCTAGTTCATCTCTTGTATCCAATTCTTGTCTCCAAGTCCGGGATTGGTACTAGTAGGTTGCTAGTAGTGTTAATTACTCCTTGTAGTTGATGCTAGTTGGTTTAATTGGTGGAAGATCATATGTTCAGATCCTATATGTATATTAATACCCCTCTGATTATGAACATGTTTATGCTTTGTGAGTAGTTACTTTTGTTCCTGGGGACATGGGAGAAGTCTTCTATTAGTAGTCATGTGAATTTGGTATTCGTTCGATATTTTGATGAGACGTATGTTGTCTCTCCTCTAGTGGTGTTATGTGAACGTCGACTACATGACACTTCACCATTATTTGGGCCTAGAGGAAGGCATTGGGAAGTAATAAGTAGATGATGGGTTGCTAGAGTGACAGAAGCTTAAACCCTAGTTTATGTGTTGCTTCGTATGGGGCTGATTTGGATCCATATGTATCATGCTATGGTTAGGTTTACCTTAATACTTTTGTTGTATTTGCGGATGCTTGCAATAGAGATTAATCATAAGTGGGATGCTTGTCCAAGTAAGGGCAGCACCCAAGCACCGGTCCATCCACATACCAAATTATCAAAGTACCGAACGCGAATCATATGAACGTGATGAAAACTAGCTTGACGATATTCCCATGTGTCCTCGGGAGCGCTTTACATCTTTTAAGAATTTGCCCAGGCTTGTCCTTTGCTACAAAAAGGATTGAGCCACCTTGCTGCACTTTATTTACTTTTGTTACTTGTTGCTCGTTACAAATTATCTTATCACAAAACTATCTGTTACCACTTATTTCAGTACTTGCAGAGAATACCTTGCTGGAAATCGCTTATCATTTCCTTCTGCTCCTCGTTGGGTTCGACACTCTTACTTATCGAAAGGACTATGATAGATACCCTATACTTGTGGGTCATCAAAGGGTTCGGTCCATGGAGCAATAACGGCCATGATTTCATGAGCAGAGGGTGTTATTTTGGTATCCGAACCCCCAATGATATTTGTATTTTGTTCGGCTGCTGGGGGTGTTGTCAGGTCCGGACTGGTGTTTCCACTCTCGTCCTGCCACACCACATATGGATTGAAGAGCCTTTCCACAAAGGTATTAGGCAGGACGGGGTCGCGCTTGGCGCCCATTTGAGCAAGGATGTCCGCTGCCTGGTTACTGTCTTGAGTAACGTGATGAAACTCAAGCCCCTCGAACCGAGCCGATTTTTTTAATATGGTGTTACGATATGCTGCCATTTTTGGATCTTTTGCATTGAACTCTCCATTTATCTGGGATATTGCGAGGTTTGAATCACTGCGCACCTCTAGGCGTTGTATGCCCATCGAGACAGCCATGCGGAAACCTTGTAGAAGTGCCTCGTACTCGGCTGCGTTATTGGAGTTTGTATACATGATTTTCAGCACATAGCGGACTGTGTCCCCCATAGGGGATGTCAAGATGACACCAGCCCCAGTCTGGCTAGCATTTTAGAGTCGTCGAAGTACATGACCCAGCTGGAGTATGAACTATAATTGTGAATTTGAGAAATACTTGTGAACCAAAGACAGGAGATTTTTGCGTGATACGGGAGTCAAAACCCCCGGGAGATTATATAATGAATTTTTACCGACCAAAATACGTGTCGTGTATGAAAACAGAGTCCGGAGAGCACATGAGGTCCCCACGAGGTAGGGGGGCGCGCCCAGTAGGGTAGGGTGCGCCCTCCACCCTCGTGGAGCCCTTGTGTCCTTCCCACAAGTATTTGTCAAATTCACAATTATAGTTCATACTCCAACAACAGAAGAAACCCTTCAAGTGGATCATAATCTTCTTACCCCAACAGAAATCGAAGCTTTCAAGATGATTGAGTTAGCTCGTATACAAAATAAGTATCTCACACGTGAAAATATTTTGTTGAAGGAGCATATCATTGCACTCAAGGGCATTATCCGCAAGTTAGAAGACCTCCTACGCTCGATGTGCGACTATCCATCATCAACAACTCCACCTTCTTCACCAACAAAGGAGACATAATCACATGGGTATGGGCACTCCACTTGGCAACTGCCAAGCTTGGGGGAGTGCCCCGGTATCGTATCACCATCACTTTATCTTTACCATTTTTTTAGTTCGATCCTTTTGGTAACATCTTGATCTAGTAGAATAAAAGTTCTTAGTATGATCTAGTCGTGAGTTTTGCTTTATTATCCTTCTATGTAATCAAGTCCGTGAGCTATATAATAAAGATTAGTGTTGAGTCAAGGGCTTTATTATTTTGCAATGATCTTAGATGAATAAAAGAAAAGAGAAAGAAATAAAAAGAAACAAAGAGATCATATGAGTCTTATGGAGAGTAATGAGATCACATAGAAAGAGTATGATGAATAAAAGTTGTTGAGGGTTGACAAACACAGTTTTGGTCATCGTTGCAATTAATAGGAAGTAATAAAGAAAGATAGGTCTTCACATATAAATATACTATCTTGGACATCTTTTATGATTGTGAACACTCATTAAAATATGACATGCTAAAGAGTTGACATTGGACAAGGAAGACAACATAATGGGTTATGTTTTCTTACATCTGAGATGAATTATATTGTCTTGGATCTTCCAACATGATGAGCTTGCCTTTCCCCCTCATGCTAGCCAAATTCATTGCACCAAGTAGAGATACTACTTGTGCTTCCAAATACCTTTAAACCAGTCTTGCCATAAGAGTCCACCATATCTACCTATGGATTGAGAAAGATCCTTCAAGTAAGTTGTCATCGGTGCAAGCAATAAAAATTCCTCTCTAAATATGTATGATTGATTGGTGTGGAGGAAATAAGCTTTATACGATCGTGTGATATGGAAGTAATAAAAGCGACAGACTGCATAATAAAGGTCCATATCACAAGTGCCAATATAAAGTGATGTTCTTTCGCATTAAGATTTTGTGCATCCAACCATAAAAGCGCATGACAACCACGCATGAGAAATACTTGTGTTAAGGTTTCTACATATGGGATAGATTGGTATGAACTATAATTGCTTTGCATGATAATGTAGTTGACATCGTATTTGTGGCAAAGCCACCTTTCATCATTTTTTTATACATGTCGCTCTTGAGTCATTGCACATCCGGGTACACCGCCGGAAGCATTCATATAGAGTCATATTTTGTTCTAGTATCGAGTTGTAATTTTTGAGTTGTAAGTAAATAAAAGTGTGATGATCTTCATTTTTAGAGCATTGTCCCATGTGAGGAAAAAATAAATGTGGCCAAAGAAGCCAACAAAAAAAGAGAGAGGCCAAAGAATCCAAAAAATAGAAAAAAGAGAGAAGGGGCAATGTTACTATCCTTTTTTCCACACTTGTGCTTCAAAGTAGCACCATGATCTTCACGATAGAGAGTCTCCTATGTTGTTACTTTCATAGGCTAGTGGGAATTTTTTATTACAGAACTTGGCTTGTATATTCCAACGATGGGCTTCCTCAAATTTCCCTAGGTCTTCATGAGCAAGCAAGTTGGATGCACACCCACTTACTTTTCTTTTTGAGCTTCCATACACTTATAGCTCTAGTGCATCCATTGCATGGCAATCCCTACTCACTCACATTGATATCGATTGATGGGCATCTCCATAGCCCGTTGATACACCTAGTTGATCTGTGACTATCTCCTTATTTTTTGTCTTCTCCACAACCACCATATTATATTCCACTTATAGTGCTATGTCCATGGCTCACGCTCATGTATTGCGTGAAAGTTGAAAAAGTTTGAGAACATCAAAAGTATGAAACAATTGCTTGGCTTGTCATCGGGGTTATGCATGATTTTAATATTTTGTGTGATGAAGATGGAGCATAGCCAGATAATATGATTTTGTAGTGACAAGCTTTTTTTGGCCATGTTATTTTGAGAAGACATAATTGCCTTGTTAGTATGCTTGAAGTATTATTGTTTTTATGTCAATATTAAACTTTTGTTTTGAATCTTATGGATATGCACATTCATGCCACAATAAAGAAAAATTACATGGATAAATATGTTAGGTAGCATTCCACATCAAAAATTCTGTTTTTATCATTTACCTACTCGAGGATGAGCAGGGATTAAGCTTGGGGATGCTTGATACGTCTCCAATGTATCTATAATTTTTTATTGTTCCATGCTATTATATTTTTTGTTCTGGATGTTTTATATGCATTAATAAGCTATTTTATATTACTTTTGTGACTAACCTATTAACCTAGAGCCCAGTGACAGTTTCTGTTTTTTCCTTGTTTTTTAGCTTCACGCAGAAGGAATACCAAACAGAGTCCAAACGGAATAAAATCTTCGCAATGATTTATCTTGGACCAGAAGACACCCAGGGGACTTGGAGATCAAGTCGGAAGAGCCACGAGGCGGCCACAAGGGGGAGGGCGCGCCCAGGGTGGTATGGCTCGCCCCTGCCTTGTGGGCCCCCCGTGACTCTCCTGGCCTAATTCTTTCGCCTATATATTCGCAAACCACCAAAGGCATCCACGAAAACACTTTTCCACCACCGCAACCTTCTGTACCCGTGAGATCCCATCTAGGGACCTTTTCCGACACCCTGTTGGAGGGGGATTCAATCACGGAGGGCTTCTATGTCAACTTTATTGCCCTTCCGATGAAGCGTGAGTAGTTTACCTCAGACCTACGGGTCCATAGCTAGTAGCTAGATGGATTCTTCTCTCTCTTTGGTTCTCAATACCATGTTCTCCTCGATGTTCTTGGAGATCTATCCGATGTAATATTCTTTTGCGGTGTGTTTGTCAAGATCTGATGAATTGTGGATTTATGATTAGCTTATCTATGAATATTATTTGAATCTTCTCTGAATTCTTATATGCATGATTTGATATCTTTGTAATTCTCTTCGAACTATCGGTTTGGTTTGGCCAACTAGATTCGTTTTTCTTGCAATGGGAGAAGTGCTTAGCTTTGGGTTCAATCTTGCGATGTCCTTTCCCAGTGATAGTAAGGGCAGCCATGCACGTATTGTATTGTTGCCATCGAGGATAAAAAGATGGGGTTTCATCATATTGCTTGAGTTAATTCCTCTACATCATGTCATCTTACTTAATGCGTTACTCTGTTCTTCATGAACTTAATTCTCTAGATGCAAGCAAGTGTCGATCGATGTGTGGAGTAATAGTAGTAGATCAGAATCGTTTCAGTCTACTTGACACCTACGTGATGCCTATATTTCATAATCATTACCATAGATATCGTCATAACTTTGCGCTTTTCTATCAATTGCTCGACAGTAATTTGTTCGCCCACCATATTATTTGCTATCTTGAGTGAAGCCTCTAGTGAAACCTATGGCCCCCGGGTGTATTTTCGATCATATAAGTTTCAGATCTACTATATTAGTTTCTGGTCTACTATTTTGCAATCTTTTACTTTCTGATCTATAAACCAAAAATACCAAAAATATTTACTTTACCGTTTATCTATCTCTATCACATCTCACTTTTGCAAGTGACCGTGAAGGGATTGACAACCCCTTTATCGCGTTGGGTGGAAGTTGTTTGATTGTTTGTGCAGGCTGCAGGGATTAGGTGATTTGTGCGTTTTCTCCTAATGGATTGATACCTTGGTTGTCAAACTGAGGGAAATACTTATCTCTACTTTGCTACATCACCCTTCCCTCTTCAAGGGAAAAACCAACGCAAGCTCAAGAAGTAGTAGTCTACAAGGCGGGTACTGGCCCGGCCTCTGACTCAACTACATACTGTGGGAGGCACTGGTGCATCGGCGACTAATCCGAACCTAGACGACCCTATCAAGTCACCGATGCAAGTTCTTTCGGAGTTGGTCGCATCGGTTGCAACTCTCCTCGAGTCGCCCTTAATAGCAGAAAATCAGTAAGAGCATAATGTGGAGGTGGCTAAAATCCGTGAGCAGATTACTAAAGCTTAGGAGGACATCAACGCTGCGAGTACTCGCATGGTGCAGCTCAAACACAGATCCATAATGAAGTAGAGGACCTAAGGGCAGAGGCATGGCGCTTGAGCCTCCATCAGCACGCTTCTGAGGAGTTACACACAAGACGTCATGAGACTTGCCTGTCCCCTGGCTTTCAGGGAAGACGTTTGTTCAATACGCCTGCACTAGGCACTGGGACAAGCACCCCCACAGGACCAGTAATACCCCGATTGAGCTGGGTCATACCTCAAGATTGCAATGGTGGGCGATGTCCGGCTCAGCCTCATCAGCCAGCACCACGCTTGCCGCCCGTTCGGATGACTCCGACTTGCTTCATGATGCCGGTGGGTCACTTCTCCTATTCTCCAACCCTGTTGACAACTTGACGGTGGTGACTACCAATCTCGCAGTGCTTTCAATCACAGAGAATACCCCAGTAGAGAGAGAGAGGCTCTGCACGCTATCGAGCTGTTAAAAACTGCGGTCGCTCAACACGCGAATTATTCTTACAGTCAGCAACGCCTCTACTCCACCATGCATCAAAGTCGAAGGAGGAGCCGTCATGTTGAGTCGCCGGTCGTCTCGAGCAACGCCCGACGGCAACGCGAGCACCAACGTGACCCGCCCGGGCAGGGGGCTTTTGACGCTCTAGAGATCGTTGATGCGGCTCAGACACGACGAGAGGCAAAGGCGGCCCACGCGGCGGTGTTGACACCAGATTTTGGCACGGTCAAGAACTTAATTAAGATGGTCTCAAATGGATAAGTGATATACACAAAAAAGTTCCATATTATCGAAATGAACATCTTTGAAGCTTGGGCCATCGCCATCCGTTCTCATCTCGAGGGCCGAAATGGTGCTCGAAGTACTAGGGTTTGGGCACTCGGAGTACTATTTGGTGATTACGCCCCCAAGACGGCCTCATAAGGAAAACTGATCTACACGAGTTGTCTTCGTCTCATCGAAACAGTCGATTTTGATTTAAAGTCGTCCCAATCCTAGTTCATATGAAAAGTTAGAGCTATCGGAATGCAGCCTTGTCAGGAGGCAAAATATGGCGCGCCCCACCGAACACACATGTTTGATGGGTAGCGTGAGCAATCAGATGTTCTGCACGACCGTTTTGGCCCAGAAGATGGCTTAGAATCGAAAAACGTTCAACGGGAAATTTGTTCGTCTCGTTGAAATGAGTAAATATGCTTTTGGGAGCATTTTCATCTGAGGTCGTTTACTGACTCGGATGCCTTTGTGTTCTACTTGTGCATATAACATCTATGCATGGACCTGGCTCGGATGCCACGGTTGGGGAACGCAGTAATTTCAAAAAAAAATCCTATGCACACACAAGATCCATCTAGGTGATGCATAGCATTAGAGGGGAGAGTGTTGTCCACGTACCCTCGTAGACCGTAAGCGGAAGCGTTATGACAACGCGGTTGATGTAGTCGTACGTCTTCACGATACGACCGATCCTAGCACCAAAGGTACGGCACCTCTGCGATCTACACACGTTCAGCTCGGTGACGTCCCACAATCTCTAGAACCAGCTAAGGTCGGGGGAGAGTTTCGTCAGCACAACGGCGTGTGACGGTGATGATGAAGTTACCGACGTAGGGCTTCGCCTAAGCACTACAACGATATGACCGAGGTGGAAATCTGTGGAGGGGGGCACCGCACACAGCTAAACAATCAACTTGTGTGTCTATGGGGTGCCCCTCCCCTTATATAAAGGAGGGGAGGAGGAGGGCCGGCCTCAAGCGGCGCACCCAAAGGGAGGATTCCTACTCCTAGTAGGAGTAGGTTTCCCCTTTTCCTAGTCCAAGTAGGAGAAGAAGGAAGGAGAGGGAGAGGGAGAAGGAAAGAGGGGGTGCCGCCCCCTCCTAGTCCAATTCGGACCAGCCCATGGGGGGCACGCGGCCACCCCTTGAGGCCCTTCTCTCGGTTCCCGTATGGCCCATTAAGGCCCACTACTTCCCCTAGCGAATTCTCGTAACTCTCCGGTACTCCGAAAAATACCCGAATCACTCAGAACCTTTCTGATGTCCGAATATAGACTTCCAATATATCGATCTTTACATCTCGACCATTTCAAGACTCCTCGTCATGTCCGTGATCTCATCCGGGACTCCGAACAACCTTCGGTACATCAAATCACATAACTCATAATACAAATCGTCATCGAACGTTAAGCGTGCGGACCCTACGGGTTCGAGAACTATGTAGACATCACCGAGACCATCTCCGGTCAATAACCAATAGCGGAACCTGGATGCTCATATTGGCTCCTACATATTCTATGAAGATCTTTATCGGTCAAACCGCATAACAACATACTTTGTTCCCTTTGTCATCGGTATGTTACTTTCCCGAGATTCGATCGTCGGTATCATCATACCTAGTTCAATCTCGTCACCGACAAGTCTATTTACTCGTTCCGTGATGCAAAATCCCGCAACTAACTCATTAGTCACATTGCTTGCAAGGCTTATAGTGATGTGCATTGCCAAGAGGGCCCATAGGTACTTCTCCGACAATCAGAGTGACAAATCCTAATCTCGATCTATGCCAACTCAACAAACACCATCGGAGACACCTGTAGAGCATCTTTATAATCACCCAGTTATGTTGTGACGTTTGATAGCACACAAGGTGTTCCTCCGGTATTCGGGAGCTGCATAATCTCATAGTCAGAGGAACATGCATAAGTCATGATTAAAGCAATAGCAATAAAACTAAACAATCATTTGTGCTAAGCTAATGGATGGGTCTTGTCCAACACATCATTCTCTAATGATGTGATCCCATTCATCAAATGACAACGCATGTCTATGGTCAGGAAACTTAACCATCTTTGATTAATAAGCTAGTCAAGTAGAGGCATACTAGGGACACTCTGTTTTGTCTATGTATTCACACATGTACTAAGTTTTCGGTTAGTACAATTCTAGCATGAATAATAAACATTTATCAAGATATAAGGAAATATAAATAAAAACTTTATTATTGCCTCTAGGGCATATTTCCTTCACGTGAATCCAAGCCTTTTCCTTGCACGGGAAGTCCAGCCACCTCTTATATACCTAAGGGGTGACGGCCGATTGAACAACACACAGGCGAACAAATCATCTACCACTTTTACCTTTACTTTTATCTCTCTCCCTTGTTCTTCTTCTTCCTCGTTCTTCGATCGTTCTTCTTGTTGCAGGGCGGCGAATCTCGAGGCCCTAGGGGCGATCAAGTCGACCTAGGGCAACCCATAGCTGTCCCGCGTCCAGACGGGGTCCCTCCCGGACATGTGGGGTTTCGGGTCTACAAAAGCGCCCACCGGATTGCCTGCATACCGCACTTCCGGCCTGGTGTCCTTCGACGTGAGCTATGGTGCATCACCCCTGGCGTCGAGGGTACATAGTGACATGTGCGTGTGCAAACAGCCGACTCATCAGTCACCTCCCATGACCCCCTTAGCCTCGCAAGGTGTTGGGTCAAGCATGCGAACCATCGGGATATCCTGCATGGTACCGGCTCTGCGCGACAAGCGTATTCCTGAGGATTTCAAGGACCCTCGGAAGTTCTCTAATTACACGCCTAACCTCGAACCGGTGGCGTGGATTGGAAGTTATGAAATCTCTATGGACATGCTAGATGTCAGTGACGCGGTTTGCTCCAAGTACTTGACTATGATGCTGGAAGGGTCGGCTCGCACCTGGCTGAAGAACTTGCCCCCTAACTCCATCAACACTTGGGCAAAGTTGAAGGCACGTTTCACCAAACACTTCCAGGGAACTTGCGAGCGTCCTATGAGCATTGTTGATCTACAACACTGTGTCTAATGCGAGGGTGAGTCAGCTCATCATTGGTCTCGCCGGGTTGTAGACATCATCCAGTCCTCGGATGGCATATTAGCAGCTCAAGTCGTTTTGATCCTGGAGAAAAACTACAATTTTGACCCCCTCATTCGGAAGCCCGGTCTACTAAAGCAGACAGTTACGGACATGGGCGAGCTCAAGGATGTCTTGACCCGGTATGCAGAGTCAGACACCACGAAGGATCCTAACCCGGAGGACAATCAGACTGGCAAGGGAAAGAAGAATGGTGGCGGCAACAGTCAGTGGCAGGGTAACTCGGGGTACAATGGCAACCATGGTGGTCAGGGCAATAGCGATAAGCGCAAAAACCCAGAGGGCAGTTCAGATTTTGTTGCTAACACTAACACTGGTTTCAAGGGCTAGAGGTGGAATAATTCTGGGAGACCATTCAATGCCAATAAAGCCCACAATTTTGAGGAAGCCCTCGAAGGGACTTGTCCCAAGCATAGTACTTCTGAGAAGTCAGCAAGCCATTCTTGGGAGAATTTCTATATCATGCAGCAGTTTAAAATCAAGCCTATCAGAATCACCAAGGTGGCGATGCTGGAAATCCAGGATAACCTGGCACTGGCGGCTCGGGATTCGGTTTCCCTAGGGCCGGTTCATCTGGTGGATATAATAGTCATGGCTGGTCTGGAGCTGGATATCAAGGGTCTGGAAATCATGGAGGTGGCAATCAGCATTCTGGCCAAGGTGGCAATCAACATCAGGACAACCAGACAGGTTTTCAGAGTAACTACAAGTAGTTAAACAGTGGGCAGCATCATGTCTTTACCACTAGTACCTACAAGCGAGACAACACGATTCAGAAACGTGATGTTAATCTGGTTGAGCCGGCGGTTGCTCGGTATTTGAATTGGTCAGAGCAACTAGTGACTTGGAGTAGGGCTGATCACCCGCCACGGGTTGATAACCCCGGTGGCCTGGCTTTGGTGGTGGCGCCTCAAGTTGATGGATATAAGCTCACAAAGGTATTGATGGATGGAGGAAGCAGCATCAACATCCTATATTATGACACCTTCGGGTGTATGAACTTGTCAGAAAAGCAACTCTCACCTTCTTCGAACATTTTTCACGGAATTTTCCCTGGAAAATATGCATACCCCATCGGGCGGGGAAGAAGTAGCCCGGCTCCTAGCTGTCGGGTTCATCATGGAAGTATTTCACCCTAAGTGGCTGGTGAAGGAAATATTCCCTAGAGGCAATAATAAAGTTGTTATTTATATTTCCTTATATCATGATAAATGTCTATTATTCATGCTAGAATTGTATTAATCGGAAACTTAGTACATGTGTGAATACATAGATAAACAGGGTGTCACTAATATGCCTCTACTTGACTAGCTCATTAATCAAAGATGGTTAAGTTTCCTAGCCATGGACTAAGAGTTGTCATTTGATGAACGGGATCACATCATTAGAGAATGATGTGATCGACTTGACCCATCCGTTAGATTAGCACTTTGATCATTTAGTTTACTGCTATTGCTTTCTCCATAACTTATACATGTTCCTATGACTATGAGATTATGCAACTCCTGAATATCGGGGGAACACTTAGTGTGCTATCAAACGTCACAACGTAACTATAAAGATGCTCTACAGGTGTCTCTGATGGTGTTTGTTGAGTTGGCATAGATCGAGATTAGGATTTGTCACTCCGTGTATCGGAGAGGTATCTCTGGGCCCTCTCGGTAATGCACATCACTATAAGCCTTGCAAGCAATGTGACTAATGAGTAAGTTACGGAATGTTGCACTATGGAATGAGTAAAGAGACTTGATCGTAACAAGATTGAACTAGGAATTAAGATACCGACGATTGAATATTGGGCAAGTAACATACCGATGACAAAGGGAAGAACGTATGTTGTTATGCGGTTTGACCGATAAAGATCTTCGTAGAGTATGTAGGAACCAATATGAGCATCCAAGTTCCGCTATTGGTTATTGATCGGAGATGAGTCTCGGTCATGTCTACATAGTTCTCGAACCCTTAGGGTCCGCACGCTTAATGTTCGGTGACGATCAGTATTATGAGTTTTTGTGTTTTGATATACCGAAGGTTGTTCAGAGTCCCGGATGAGATCACGAACATGACGAGAAGTCTCAAAATGGTCTAGACATAAAGATTGATATATTGGAAGGCTATGTTTGGACATCAGAATGGTTCCGGGTGAGTTCAGGCATTTACCGGAGTACCGGGGGGTTACCAGAACCCCCCGGTGAGTCAATGGGCCTTATTGGGCCCTAGTGGGAGATAAGAGGAGGCAGCCATGGGGAGGGCGCGCCCCCCAAGCACACTACGAATTGGGTGAGGGGGCGGGCCCCCTTTCATTTCTCCCTCTCCCTATTCCTTCTTTTCCTAGTGGGACTAGGAAAGGGGGGAGTCCTACTTGATGACCCACAAGTATAGGGGATCTATCGTAGTCCTTTCGATAATTAAGAGTGTCGAACCCAATGAGGAGCAAAAGGAAATGATAAGCGGTTTGCAGCAAGGTATTCTCTGCAAGTACTGAAATAAGTGGTAACAGATAGTTTTGTGATAAGATAAATTGTAACGAGCAACAAGTAACAAAAGTAAATAAAGTGCAGCAATGTGGCCCAATCCTTTTTGTAGCAAAGGACAAGCCAGAACAAACACTTATAATAGGAAAAGCGCTCCCGAGGACACATGGGAATATCGTCAAGCTAGTTTTCATCACGTTCATATGATTTGCGTTCGATACTTTGATAACTTGATATGTGGGTGGACCGGTGCTTGGGTGTTGTTTTTACTTGAACAAGCATCCCACTTATGATTAACCTCTATTGCAAGCATCCACAACTACAACAAAAGTATTAAGGTAAACCTAACCATAGCATGAAACATGTGGATCCAAATCAGCCCCTTACGAAGCAACACATAAACTAGGGTTTAAGCGTCTGTCACTCTAGCAACCCATCATCTACTTATTACTTCCCAATGCCTTCCTCTAGGCCCAAATAATGGTGAAGTGTTATGTAGTCGACGTTCACATAACACCACTAGAGGCTAGACAACATACATCTTATCAAAATATCAAACGAATACCAAATTCACATGACTACTAATAGCAAGACTTCTCCCTTGTCCTCAAGAACAAACGTAATTACTCACAAAGCATATTCATTTTCATAATCAGAGGGGTAATAATATGCATATAGGATCTGAACATATGATCTTCCACCAAATAAACCAACTAGCATCAACTACAAGGAGTAATCAACACTACTAGCAACCTACTAGCACCAATCCCGGACTTTGAGACAAGAATTGGATACAAGAGATGAACTAGGGTTTGGAGATGAGATGGTGCTGGTGAACATGTTGATGGAGATTGCCCTCTCCCGATGAGAGGAGCGTTGGTGATGACGATGGTGATGATTTCCCCCTCCCAGAGGGAAGTATCCCCTGCAGAACAGCTCTGCCGGAGCTCGAGATTGGTTCTGCCAAGGTTCTGCCTCGTGGCGGCGGAGTCTCGTCCCGAAAAATTCCTTCTGATTTTTTTCTCATCCAAAGACTTCATATAGGAGAAGATGGATGTCGGAGACCCACGAGGGGGCCCACAAGGTAGGGGGCGCGCCCTAGGGGGGCGCCCCCCACCCTCGTGAGCAGGGTGTGGCCCCCCTGGCCTTCATCTTTAGCGAGGATTTTTCTTTATTTATTTTAAGATGTTCCGTGGAGTTTCAGGACTTTTGGAGTTGCGCGGAATAGGTCTCTAATATTTGCTCCTTTTCCAGCCCAGAATTCCAGCTGTCGGCATTCTCCCTCCTTATGTAAACCTTGTAAAATAAGAGAGAATAGCCATAAGTATTGTGACATAAAGTGAAATAACAGTCCATAATGCAATAAATATTGATATAAAAGCATGATGCAAAATGGACGTATCAACTCCCCCAAGCTTAGACCTCGCTTGTCCTCAAGCGAAAAGCCGATAACAATAAATATGTCCTCATGTTTAGATGTAGAGGCGTCGATAAAAATAAAATACGTACATGAAGGCATTATGATTATTCTCATAGCAGCAACATATATAGATTTTGTCATATGATTACTTATGTTCAAGTGATGATCTATTCGTAATGCAGAAGTATAAATCATAAACCTTATTGGGCTCCGACAAACTATAATCTCAGTCATTGCAGCAATTGCAATTTATCATAACATCGGAAAGAGTCTATGTCAGAGCTAAAAAGCAAGTCCACATACTCAACTATCATTTAGTCCTCCATAATTGCTAACACTCACGCAATACTTGTGGTTACGGAGTTTTAATCGGACACAGAGAAAGATAGGGGCTTATAGTTTTGCCCCACAACCTTTTACCTCAAGGGTAATGTCAACAATAATGGTTCATGCTCCCCTACATCCAATTAGATATATATATCATGTTCTTTCCAACATGCTGAGCTTGCCAAAGGATAAAATGAAAAAGAAAAGGTGAAGATCACCATGACTCTTGCATAAGGTAGAAGATAATAATAAAGGATAGGCCCTTCGCAGAGGGAAGCAGAGGTTGCCATGCGCTTTTATGGTTGGATGCATAAAATCTCAATGCGAAAGAATGTCACTTTATATTGCCCCTTGTGATATGAACCTTTATTATGCAGTCTGTCGCTTTTATTACTTCCACATCACAAGATCGTATAAAGCTTATTTCTCCCACACCAATCAATCATACATATTTAGAGAAATTTTTATTGCTTTGCACCGATGACAACTTACTTGAAGGATCTTACTCAATCCATAGGTAGATATGGCGGACTCTCGTGGCAAAACTGGTTTAAGGGTATTTGGAAGCACAAGTAGTATTTCTACTTGGTGCTGAGAATTTGGCTAGCATGAGGGGGAAAGGCAAGCTCAACAAGTTAGAGGATCCATGACAACATACTTTATCTCAGATATAAGAAAGACATAACTCATTACATTGTCTTCCTTGTCCAACATCAACCCTTTAGCATGTCATATTTTAATGAGTGCTCCCAATCATAAAAGATGTCAATGATAATATATCTATATGTGAAACCTCTCTTTCCTTATTACTTCCTATTAATTGCAATGATGACCAAAGCTATGTCTGCCAACTCCCAACAACTTTTAATCAACATACTCTTTCTATGTGAAGTCATTACTCTCAATAAGATCAATATGAACTTTTTGTTTCTTTTTATTCTTTTCTCTTTTCTTTTATTCACCCAAGATCATGGCAAAATAATCAAGCCCTTGACTCAATACTAATCTTTATTATATATAGCTCACGGACTTGATTACAAAAAGAGATCATAAAGCAAACTCAAAACTAGATCATGCCATAAACTTTATTCTACTAGATCAAGATACTACTAATAGGATCGAACTAAGAAAATGGTAAAGATAGGAGATGTGATTGTGATACGATACCGGGGCACCTCCCCAAGCTTGGCAGTTGCCAAGGGGAGTGCCCATACCCATGTGATTGTATCTCCTTTGTCGGTGAAGAAGGTGGAGGTGTTGTAGATGATGCGGGCCTTGCGTCCATCTTCCAAGGCATAGGTTCTCCATCATAGAAATATGATCGAGTCTCCGGTATCCTCAAATCTGCAGCCAAACTCATCCTTTTGAATATATATTCATACTCACAGTTTTGGTTTTGCAGGTCATAGATTTGGGCTTGGAGGTGCTCGATCTTCTCATGAAGCTTGAAGATAGTCTCCCTGATGTTGTCAGCATCCAACTTGTGGTTGCTAGTGAACTCCGTGATCATCATGTGGTTAGAGTTGAGTCCATGTTCCACCATCCCTTGGCACTTGAAAACTTGTTTCTCCACTGCTTCAAGCCTCGTATCCATGCTTCCGGTCCCCTTTGGTCACTCTTCATTGCGGATGTGCAGCAACCCATCACGCAACTCAATGGTTTGAGGGTGTCGCAGCACCTCCGCGAGGTAAGGGTTGATGACCTTCTCAAAGAACTTGTCCTTGGAGGCGCTTGGGGCCATCATGATAACCTAGATCTGTCAGAAAAATAGCTTGAAACAAGAACAAAGGAGGTTTGCGTGATATGGGAGTCAAAACCTTCGGGAGGTTATATAATGAATTTTTATCGACCAAAATATGTATCGTGCAAGAAAACGGAGTCTGGAAGGCACACAAGGTGCTCACAAGGTAGGGGGGCGCGCCCAGAGGGGTAGGGCGCGCCCACCACCCTCGTGGGACCCTCGTGTCCTTCCCGGACTGCTACTTATTTTTCTATTTTTCTAAATATTCCAAAACGGAGAAATATTGCCTTAAAAATTGTTTTGGAGTCGGTTTACTTACCGTACCACATACCTATTCCTTTTCGGAGTCTCAAACATTCCGGAAAGTGTCCCTTATGTATTCCTCCGGGGTTACGGTTTCAATAATATTGGTTTCAACATTTATGGGATTACCTGAGATATAATGTTTGATTCTTTGACTGTTTACCACCTTCGGATTGGTGCCCTCAAAGTTGTTGATCTTTATGGCACCGGAACGATAGACCTCTTCGATAACGTAGGGGCCTTCCCATTTAGAGAGAAGTTTTCCTGCAAAAAAATCTTAAACGAGAGTTGTATAGCAATACATAATCACCTACATTAAACTCACGCTTTTGTATCCTTTTGTCATGCCATCTTTTAACCTTTTTCTTTAAACAACTTGGCATTTTCATAAGCTTGGGTTCTCCATTCATCAAGTGAGCTAATATCAAATAACCTCTTCTCACCGGCAAGTTTAAAATCATAGTTGAGCTCTTTAATAGCCCAATACGCCTTATGTTCTAGTTCGAGAGGTAAGTGACATGCTTTTCCATAAACCATTTTATACGGGGACATACCCATAGGATTTTTGTATGCAGTTCTATAAGCCCATAATGCATCATCAAGTTTCTTGGACCAATTCTTTCTAGACCTATTAACAGTCTTTTGCAAAATTAATTTGAGCTCTCTATTGCTCAACTCTACTTGACCACTAGATTGTGGGTGATAAGGAGATGCAATTCTATGATTAACATCATATTTAGCAAGCATTTTACGGAAAGCACCATGAATAAAGTGTGAACCACCATCAGTCATTAAATATCTAGGGACTCCAAACCTCGGGAAAATAACTTCCTTAAGCATTTTAATAGAAGTGTTATGATCAGCACTACTAGTTGGAATAGCTTCTACCAACTTAGTAATGTAATCAACATCAACTAAAATATGAGTATATCCATTAGAGACAAGAAAAGGTCCCATATAATTGAAGCCCCAAACATCAAACGGTTCAATAACAAGAGAATAATTCATAGGCATTTCTTGACGTCTACTAATATTACCAATTCTTTGACATTCATCACAAGACAAGACAAACTTACGGGCATCCTTGAAGAGAGTAGGCCAATAAAAACCAGATTGCAATACCTTATGTGCAGTTCTATCTCCAGCGTGGTGTCCTCCATAAGCCTCGGGGTGACACTTCCATAGGATGTATTCCTGTTCATGCTCAGGTACACAATGTCTAATAACACCATCTACTCCTTCTTTATAAATATGTGGGTCATCCCAAAAGTAATGTCTCAAGTCATAGAAAACCTTTTTCTTTTGCTGGTATGTGAAGCTAGGTGGTATAAACTTAGCAACAATATAATTAGCATAATCAGCAGACCATGGAGTACTATGAGAAGTACTTATAACATTTAGTTGTTCATCAGGAAAGCTATCATTAATAGGTAGTGGGTCATCAAGAACATTCTCTAACCTAGACAAGTTGTTTGCAACGGGGTTCTCAGCTCCCTTTCTATCAACAATATGCAAATCAAATTCTTGTAGCAAGAGAACCCATCTAATAAGTCTAGGTTTAGCATCTTTCTTATCCATAAGGTATTTAATAGCAGCATGATCAGTATGAATAGTTACTTTAGAATCAACAATATAAGGTCTGAACTTATCACAAGCAAATACAACTGCTAAAAGCTCTTTTTCAGTAGTAGCATAATTTCTTTGAGCAATGTCTAGAGTCTTACTAGCATAATGAATAACATTTAATTTCTTATCAACTCTTTGCCCTAGAACAGCACCTACAGCATAATCACTAGCATCACACATAATTTCAAAGGGTAAATTCCAATCAGGTGGCTGAACAACAGGTGCAGAGACTAATGCTTTCTTAAGTGTTTCAAATGCTTCTACACAATCATCATCAAAGAAAAATGGTATATTTTTTTGCAATAAATTAGTCAGAGGCCGAGAAATTTTTGATAAGTCCTTAATGAACATCCTATAAAATCCGGCGTGACCAAGGAAACTTCTTATACCTTTGATGTCCTTGGGACATGGCATCTTTTCAATAGCATCGACCTTGGCTTTATCAACTTCAATACCTCTTTCAGAAACTTTATGCCCCAAGACAATACCTTCATTAACCATAAAGTGGCACTTCTCCAAATTCATGACAAGATTAGGTTCTTCACATCTCTGCAAAACTCGATCAAGATTGCTCAAGCAATCATCAAAAGAGGAACCATAGACGGAAAAATCGTCCATGAAAACCTCACAAATCTTTTCACAAAAGTCAGAGAATATAGCCATCATGCATCTTTGAAAGGTAGTAGGTGCATTACATAAACCAAAAGGCATACGTCTATAAGCAAAAGTACCAAAAGGGCATGTAAAAGTAGTCTTTGATTGATCTCTAGCCGACATAGGTATTTGAGAGAAACCAGAATAACCATCTAGAAAGCAATAGTGTGTATGTTTGCATAATCTTTCTAGCATTTGATCAATAAAAGGTAAGGGGTAATGATCTTTCTTAGTAGCCTTATTTAATTTGCGGAAATCAATTACCATCCTATAACCTGTGATAATTCTTTGTGGAATCAATTCATCTTTATCATTAGGAACAACAGTAATACCTCCCTTCTTAGGGACACAATGGATAGGACTTACCCACTGACTATCAGCAATGGGATAGATTATACCTGCCTCCAGATGCTTGAGTATTTCTTTTCTTACCACTTCTTTCATTTTAGGATTCAGACGTCGTTGAGGATCACGAACTGGTTTGGCATCTGCTTCCAAATTTATTTTATGTTGACATAGAGTGGGACTAATGCCCTTAAGATCATCAAGAGTATATCCAATAGCAGCACGATGCTTCTTCAGAGTTTTCTATAATCTTTCTTCTTCATGCTCTGAAAGGTTAGCACTAATAATAACAGGATATATCTTCTTTTCATCAAGATAAGCATATTTAAGATTATCAGGCAAAGGTTTAAGCTCAAATACGGGGTCACCCTTGGGTGGAAGAGGATCCCCTAAAATTTCAACAGGCAAATTGTGTTGCAGAATAGGTTCCTGTTTAAAGAATACTTCATCTATTTCCCTTCTTTCATTCATGAACATATCATTTTCATGGTCTAGCAAATAGTGTTCTAAAGGATCACTAGGAGGTACGGCAATAGAAGCAAGACCAATAATTTCATCCTTACTAGGTAATTCTTCCTCACAATGTTGTTTACTAAATTTAGAGAAATTAAACTCATGAACCATATCATCCAAGCCAATAGTAACCACATTCTTTTCGCAATCTATCCTAGCATTAACAGTGTTCAAGAAGGGTCTACCAAATATAATGGGACAAAAGCTATCTTGCGGAGAGGTAAGAACAAGAAAATCAGTAGGATATTTAGTTTTCCCACACAAGACTTCAAGATCTCTAACAATTCCCATCGCTGAAATAGTATCTCTATTGGCAAGTTTAATTGTGACATCAATATCTTCTAACTCAGCATGTGCAATTTCATGCTTGATTTCTTTATACAAGTCATAATGTATAACACTAGCACTAGCACCCATATCACATAAGCCATGATAACAATGATCTCCTATTTTAACAGAAATAACAGGTATGCCTACCACAGGTCTATGTTTATCTTTATCACAAGGTTTAGCAATTCTAGCAGTTTCACCTTCGAACTGAATAACATGTCCATCAATATTATCAGACAAGAGATCTTTAACAATAGCAATATTAGGTTCTACTTTAACTTGCTCAGGAGGTGTATAAGTTCTAATATTGCTTTTACGAACAACAGTTGAAGCTTTAGCATGATCCTTTATTCTAACAGGGAAAGGTGGTTTCTCAACATAAGAAGTAGGAACAATAGGATCATTATAAGTGAAAGTCTTTTCTTCAACTTTAATAGGTGCAGCTACTTTTACTTCTATGGGAGGATGATATTTAAACCACTTCTCCTTAGGGAGATTAACATAAGTAGCAAAAGATTCACAGAAAGAAGCTACTATCTCAGAGTCAAGTCCATATTTAGTGCTAAACTTACGGAAAATATCGGTGTCCATAAAAGATTTAACACAATCAAACTTATGTGTCATACCTGACTCCTTACCTTCATCGAGGTCCCAATCTTCAGAGTTGCATTTAATTCTATCCAATAAATTCCATCTGAATTCAATAGTCTTCATCATAAAAGAGCCAGCACAAGAAGTGTCGAGCATGGTTTGATTATTATGAGAAAGCCGAGCATAAAAGCTTTGCATAATTATTTCTCTCGAGAGCTCATGATTGGGGCATGAATATAACATTGATTTAAGCCTCCCCCAAGCTTGAGCGATGCTTTCTCCTTCGCGAGGCCAGAAATTATATATATAATTGCGATCACGATGAACAAGATGCATAGGGTAATACTTTTGATGAAATTCCAACTTCAATCTTTTATAGTTCCATGATTTCATATCATCACATAGCCTATACCATATCAATGCGTCTCCCTTCAAAGATAAAGGAAAGACCTTCTTCTTAGCAATATCATCGGGTATGCCTGCAAGCTTAAATAATCCACAAACTTCATCCACATATATTAAGTGCTCATCAGGATGCTTTGTTCCATCTCCTGTAAAAGTGTTAGCTAGCAGTTTTTCCATCATACCCGAAGGAAATTCAAAAGGAGTTTCATTTTCAATAGGTTCAGTAGGTTGAGGAGCAACTCTTTGCTCTACTGCATGGGGTGAAGATACCCCGAACAAGCCCCTCAGAGAATTACTTTCCATAGTAGCAAATGATAGTAAATTTCAGCACACTGTATAAATTTTTCCATACCAAATTCCACCTACCAAAGGCGCTACACTCCCCGGCAACGGCGCCAGAAAAGAGTCTTGATGACCCACAAGTATAGGGGATCTATCGTAGTCCTTTCGATAAGTAAGAGTGTCGAACCCAAGGAGGAGCAGAAGGAAATGATAAGCGGTTTTCAGCAAGGTATTCTCTGCAAGTACTGAAATAAGTGGTAACAGATAGTTTTGTGATAAGATAAATTGTAATGAGCAACAAGTAACAAAAGTAAATAAAGTGCAGCAAGGTGGCCCAATCCTTTTTGTAGCAAAGGACAAGCCGGAACAAACTCTTATAATAGGAAAAGCGCTCCCGAGGACACATGGGAATATCGTCAAGCTAGTTTTCATCACGTTCATATGATTCGCGTTCGATACTTTGATAACTTGATATGTGGGTGGACCGGTGCTTGGGTGCTGTTCTTACTTGAACAAGCATCCCACTTATGATTAACCTCTATTGCAAGCATCCGCAACTACAACAAAAGTATTAAGGTAAACCTAACCATAGCATGAAACATGTGGATCCAAATCAGCCCCTTACGAAGCAACGCATAAACTAGAGTTTAAGCTTCTGTCACTCTAGCAACCCATCATCTACTTATTACTTCTCAATGCCTTCCTCTAGGCCCAAATAATGGTGAAGTGTTATGTAGTCGACGTTCACATAACACCATTAGAGGCTAGACAACATACATCTTATCAAAATATCAAACGAATACCAAATTCACATGACTACTAATAGCAAGACTTCTCCCTTGTCCTCAGGAACAAACGTAATTACTCACAAAGCATATTCATGTTCATAATAAGAGGGGTAATAATATGCATATATGATCTGAACATATGATCTTCCACCAAATAAACCAACTAGCATCAACTACAAGGAGTAATCAACACTACTAGCAACCTACTAGCACCAATCCCGGACTTTGAGACAAGAATTGGATACAAGAGATGAACTAGGGTTTGGAGATGAGATGGTGCTGGTGAAGATGTTGATGGAGATTGCCCTCTCCCGATGAGACGAGCGTTGGTGATGACGATGGTGATGATTTCCCCCTCCCGGAGGGAAGTATCCCCGGCAGAATAGCTCTGCCGGAGCTCTAGATTGGTTCCGCCAATGTTTCGCCTCGTGGCGGCGGAGTATCATCCCGAAAAATTCTTTCTGATTTTTTTCTCATCAAAAGACTTCATATAGGAGAAGATGGACGTTGGAGACCCACCAGGGGGCCCACGAGGTAGGGGGCGCGCCCCCCACCCTCGTGAGCAGGGTGTGGGCCCCCTGGCCTTCATCTTTAGCAAGGATTTTTCTTTATTTATTTTAAGATGTTCCGTGGAGTTTCAGGACTTTTGGAGTTGCGCAGAATAGGTCTCTAATATTTGCTCCTTTTCCAGCCCAGAATTCCAGCTGCCGGCATTCTCCCTCCTTATGTAAACCTTGTAAAATAAGAGAGAGAGAATAGCCATAAGTATTGTGACATAAAGTGAAATAACAGTCCATAATGCAATAAATATCGATATAAAAGCATGATGCAAAATGGACGTATCACTACTCCTACAAGGAGGAGGAGGACTCCCCCCTTGGCGTGCCTAGAGGGCCGGCCGGCCTCCCCTCCCTCCTTTATATACGTCGGGGGGCACCCTAAAACACATCAAAGTTGATCTTAGCCATGTGCGGTGCCCCTCTCCCCAGATTTCCACCTCGGTCATATCGTTGCAGTGCTTAGGCGAAGCCCTACGCTAGTAGCTTCATCATCACTGTCACCACACCGTCGTGTTGACGCAACCCTCCCTCGACCTCAGCTGGATCTAGAGTTCGTGGGACGTCACCGAGCTGAACGTGCGCAGATCGCGGAGGTGCCATACCTTCGATTCTAGGATCGGTCGGATCATGAAGACGTATGACTACATCAACCACATTGTCATAACGCTTCCGCTTACGGTCTACGAGGGTACATGGACAATACTCTCCCCTCTTGTTGCTATGCATCACCTAGATGGATCTTGCGTGTGTGCAGGATTTTTTTTTTGAAATTACTGCGTTCCCCAACAGTGGCATTCGAGCTAGGTCTTTGCGTAGATGTTGTATGCACGAGTAGAACACAAAGGAGTTGTGGGCGCGGGTATATACATATTGCTTGTCGTCACTAGTTGGTTCTTGATTCAGCGGTATTGTTGGATGAAGCGGCTCAGACTGACGTTACGCGTACACTTACGCGAGACTGGTTCTACCAATGTGCCTCGCACATAGGTGGCTAGTGGGTGTCTGCTTCTCCAACTTTAGTTGAATCGGATTCAATGAACAAGGTTCTTTCTGAAGATCAAAAAGAAATCACTATATCGCGTTGTGGTTTTTGATGCGTAGGTAAGAATGGTTCTTGCTCAGCCCGTAGCAGCCACGTAAAACTTGCAACAACAAAGTAGAGGACGTCTAACTTGTTTTTGCACGGCATGTTGTGATGTGATATGGTCAAGACATGATGCTAAATTTTATTGTATGATATGATCATGTTTTGTAACAGAGTTATCGGCAACTGGCAGGAGCCATATGGTTGTCGCTTTATTGTATGAAATACAATCGCCATGTAATTGCTTTACTTTATAACTAAGCGGTAGCGATTGTTGTAGAAGCAATAGTTGGCGAGACGACAACAATGCTTCGATGGAAGGTGTCAAGCCGGTGATGATGGTGATCATGAATGTGCTTTGGAGATGGAGATCAAAGGAACAAGATGATGATGGCCATATCATATCACTTATATTTGATTGCATGTGATGTTTATCCTCTATGCATCTTATTTTGCTTAGTTCGGCAGTAGCAGTATAAGATGATCTCCCTGAGTATGCACCGTTGCTACAGTTCGTCATGCCGAGACACCACGTGATGATCGGGTGTCATAAGCTCTACGTTTACATACAATGGGTACAAGCCAGTTTTGCACATGCAGAATACTCGGGTTAAACTTGACGAGCCTAGCATATACATATATGGCCTCGAAACACTGAGACCGGAAGATCGAGCGTGAATCATATAGTAGATATGATCAACATACTGATGTTCACCATTGAAAACTACTCCATCTCACGTGATGATCAGACATGGTTTAGTTGATATGGATCAGGTGATCACTTAGATGATTAGAGGGATGTCTATCTAACTGGGAGTTCTTAAGTAATATGATTAATTGAACTTAAATTTTCATGAACTTAGTACCTGATAGTATTTTGCATGTTTATGTTGTTGTAGATAGATGGCCTGTGTTGTTGTTCCGTTGAATTTTAATGCGTTCCTAGAGAAAGCTAAGTTGAAAGATGATGGTAGCAATTACACGGACTGGGTCCGTAACTTGAGGATTATCCTCATTGTTGCACAGAAGAATTACATCATGGAAGCACCGCTAGGTGACAAATCTGTTGCAGGAGCAACACCAGATGTTATGAACGTCTGGCAGAGCAAAGCTGATGACTACTCGATAGTTCAGTGTGCCATGCTTTACGGCTTAGAACCAGGGCTTCAACGACATTTTGAACGTCATGGAGCATATGAGATGTTCCAGGAGTTGAAGTTAATATTTCAAGAAAATTCCCGGATTGAGAGATATGAAGTTTCCAATAAGTTCTACAGCTGCAAAATGGAGGAGAATAGTTCAGTCAGTGAACATATACTCAGAATGTCTGGGCACCACAACCACTTGACTCGGCTGGGAGTTAATCCTCCTGATGATAGTGTCATTGACAGAGTTCTTCAATCACTGCCACCAAGATACAAGAGCTTCGTGATGAACTATAATATGCAAGGGATGGATAAGACAATTCCTGAGCTCTTCGCAATGCTAAAGGCTATGAAGGTAGAAATCAAGAAGGAGCATCAAGTGTTGATAGTCAACAAGACCACCAGTTTCAACAAAAAGGGTAAAGGGAAGAAGGGGAACTTCAAGAAAAACGGCAAGCAAGTTGCTGCTCAAGTGAAGAAGCCCAAGCCTGGACCTAAGCCTAAGACTGAGTGCTTCTACTACAAAGGGACTGGTCACTGGAAGCGGAACTGTCCCAAGTATTTGGCGGAGAAGAAGGATGGCAAAGTGAAAGGTATATTTGATATACATGTTATTGATGTGTACCTTACTAATGCTCGCAGTAGTGCCTGGGTAATTGATATTGGTTCTGTTGATAATATTTGCAAGTCAAAACAGGGGCTACGGATTAAGCAAAGATTGGCTAAGGACGAGGTGATGATGCGTGTGGGAAATGGTTCCAAAGTCGATGTGATCGCCGTCGGCACGCTACCTCTACATCTACCTTCGGTAGTAATTTTAGACTCGAATAATTGTTATTTGGTGCCAGCGTTAAGCATGAACATTATATCTGGATCTTGTTTATTGTGAGACGGTTAGTCATTCAAATCAGAGAATAATGGTTGCTCTATTCATATGAATAATATCTTTTATGGTCATGCACCCTTGATGAGTGGTCTATTTTTACTAAATCTTGATAGTAGTGATACACATATTCAAAGTATTGAAGCCAAAAGATATAAGTTTAATAATGACAGTGCAACTTATTTGTGGCACCGCCGTTTAGGTCATATTGGTGTAAAGCACATGAAGAAACTCCATGGTGATGGGCTTTTGGAATCACTTGATTATGAATCAGTTGATGCTTGCGAACCATGCCTCATGGGAAAGATGACTAAGACTCCGTTTTCCGGAACAATGGAGCGAGCAACAGACTTGTTGGAAATAATACATACCGATCTATGCAGTCCGATGAGTGTTGATGCTCGCGGCGGGTATCATTATTTTCTGACCTTCATAGATGATTTGAGCAGATATGGGTATATCTACTTGATGAAACATAAGTCTGAAACATTTGAAAAGTTCAAAGAATTTCAGAGTGAAGTGGAAAATCATCGTAACAAGAAAATAAAGTTTCTACGATCTGATCGTGGAGGAGAATATTTGAGTTACGAGTTTGGTCTTCATTTGAAACAATGCGGAATAGTTTCGCAACTCACGCCACCCGGAACACCACAGCGTAATGGTGTGCTCGAACGTCATAATCGTACTTTATTAGATATGGTGCGATCTATGATGTCTCCTACTGATTTACCGCTATCATTTTGGGGTTATGCTTTAGAGACGGCTGCATTCACGTTAAATAGGGCACCTTCTAAATCCATTGAGACGACACCTTATGAACTGTGGTTTGGCAAGAAACCCAAGTTGTCATTTCTTGAAGTTTGGGGTTGCGATACTTTTGTGAAAAAGCTTCAACCTGGTAAGCTCGAACCCAAATCGGAGAAATGTGTCTTCATAGGATACCCAAAGGAAACTGTTGGGTACACCTTCTATCACACATCCAAAGGCAAGATATTCGTTGCTAAGAATGGATCCTTTCTAGAGAAGGAGTTTCTCTCGAAAGAAGTGAGTGGGAGGAAAGTAGAACTTGACGAGGTAATTGTACCTACTCCATTTTTGGAAAGTAGTTCATCACAGAAATCGGTTACAGTGATTCCTACACCAGTAAGTGAGGAAGCTAATGATGATGATCATGAAACTTATGATCAAGTTTCTACCGAACCTCGTAGGTCTACCAGAGTAAGATCCGCACAACAGTGGTACGGTAATCATGTTCTGGAGGTCATGTTACTTGACCATGACGAGCCTACAAACTATGAGGAAGCGATGATGAGCCCGGATTCCGCAAAATGGCTCGAGGACATGAAATCTGACAAGGGATCCATGTATGAGAAAAAAGTGTGGACTTTGGTTGACTTGTCCGATGATCGGCAAGCCATAGAGAATAAATGGATCTTCAAGAAGAAGACTGACACTGACGGTAATGTTACTGTCTACAAAGCTCGACTTGTTGTGAAAGGTTTTTGACAAGTTCAAGGAGTTGACTACGATGAGACCTTCTCACTCGTAGCCATGCTTAAGTCCGTCCGAATCATGTTAGCAACTGCCGCATTTTTTTATTATGAAAGTTAGCAAATGGATGTCAAAACTGCATTCCTTAATGGATATCTTAAAGAAGAGTTGTATATGATGCAACCAGAAGGTTTTCTCGATCCAAAAGGTGCTAACAAAGTGTGCAAGCTCGATCGATCCATTTATGCACTAGTGCAAGCCTCTCGGAGTTGTAATATACGCTATGATACTGTGATCAAAGCATATGGTTTTATAAAGACTTTTGGAGAAGCCTGTATTACAAGAAAGTGAGTGGGAGCTCTGTAGCATTTCTGATATTATATGTGGATGACATATTGCTGATCAGAAATGATACTAAATTTCTGAATAGCGTAAAAGGAGACTTGAATAAGAATTTTTCAATGAAAGACCTTGGTGAAGCTGCTTATATATTGGGCATGAGGATCTATAGAGATAGATCAAGACGCTTAATTGGACTTTCACAAAGCACATACCTTGATAAAGTTTTGAAGAATTTCAAAATGGATCAAGCAAATAAAGGGTTCTTGCTTGTGTTACTAGGTGTGAAGTTGAATCAGATTCAATGCCCGACCACTGCAGAAGAAAGAGAGAAAATGAAAGTCATTCCCTATGCTTCAGCCATAGGTTCTATCATGTATCCAATGCTGTGTACCAGACCTGATGTGTGCCTTGCTATCAGTTTAGCAGGAGGTACCAAAGTAATCCAGGAGTGGATCACTGGACAGCTGTCAAGAACATCCTGCAATACCTGAAAAGGACTAAGGATATGTTTCTCGTTTATGGAGGTGACAGGGAGCTCGTCATAAACGGTTATGTCGATGCAAGATTTGACACTGGTCCGGATGGTGCAATTGCCTTGGCAAAGGAATCCATATTTCACAAGAGAACCAAGCACATCAAGAGACGCTTCAATTCCATCCACGATCAAGTCAAGGAGGGAGGCATGGAGATTTGCAAGATACATACGGATCTAAATATTGCATACCCGTTGACTAAGCCTCTCTCACGAGCAAAACATGATCAGCACAAAGACTCGATGGGTGTTAGAATCATTACAATGTAATCTAGATTATTAACTCTAGTGCAAGTGGGAGACTGAAGGAAATATGCCCTAGAGGCAACAACAAAGTTGTTATTTATATTTCCTTATATCATGATAAATGTTTATTATTCATGCTAGAATTGTATTAACCGGAAACTTAGTACATGTGTGAATACATAGACAAACAAAGTGTCACTAGTATGCCTCTACTTGACTAGCTCATTAAACAAAGATGGTTAAGTTTGCTAGCCATGGACAAAGAGTTGTCATTTGATGAACGGTATCACATCATTAGAGAATGATGTGATTGACTTGACCCATCCGTTAGCTTAGCACTTTGATCGTTTAGTTTACTGCTATTGCTTTCTCCATAACTTATACATGTTCCTATGACTATGAGATTATGCAACTCTTGAATACCGGAGGAACACTTAGTGTGCTATCAAACGTCACAACGTAACTGGGTGACTATAAAGATGCTCTACAGGTGTCTCCGATGGTGTTTGTTGAGTTGGCATAGATCGAGATTAGGATTTGTCACTCCGTGTATCGGAGAGGTATCTCTGGGCCCTCTCGGTAATGCACATCACTATAAGCCTTGCAAGCAATGTGACTAATGAGTTAGTTACGGGATGTTGCATAACAGAATGAGTAAAGAGACTTGCCGGTTACAAGATTGAACTAGGTATTAAGATACCAACGATCGAATCTCGGGCAAGTAACATACCGATGACAAAGGGAAGAACGCATGTTGTTATGCGGTTTGACCGATAAAGATCTTCGTAGAATATGTAGGAACCAATATGAGCATCTAGGTTCCGCTATTGGTTATTGACCGGAGATGAGTCTCGGTCATGTCTACATAGTTCTCGAACTCGTAGGGTCCCCACGCTTAACGTTCGGTGACGATCGATATTATGAGTTTATGTGTTTTGATGTACCGAAGGTTGTTCGGAGTCCCGGATGAGATCATGGACATGACAAGGAGTCTCAAAATGGTCGAGACATAAATATCGATATATCGGAAGGCTATGTCTGGACATCGGAATGGTTCAGGGTGAGTTCGGGCATTTACCGGAGTACCGGGGGGTTAGCGGAACCCCCGGGGAGTCAATGGGCCTTATTGGGCCCTAGTAGGAGAGAAGAGGAGGCAGGGAGGTGGAGGGCGCCCCCCCAAGCGCAATCCGAATTGGGTGGGGGGGTGGCCCCCCTTTCCTTTCTCCCTCTCCCTCTTCCTTCTTTTCCTAGTGGGACTAGGAAAGGGGGAGTCCTACTCCTACTAGGAGGAGGACTCCTCCCCCCTTGGCGTGCCTAGAGGGCCGGCCGGCCTCCCCCTCCCTCCTTTATATACATCGGGGGGCACCCTAGAACACATCAAAGTTGATATTAGCCATGTGCGATGTCCCCCTCCACAGATTTCCACCTCGGTCATATTGTTGCAATGCTTAGGCGAAGCCCTGCACTGGTAGCTTCATCATCACCGTCACCACACTGTCGTGTTGACGTAACTCTCCTCGACCTCATCTGGATCTAGAGTTCGTTGTATGTCACCAAGCTGAACGTGTGCAGATCGCGGAGGTGCCATACCTTCGGTGCTAGGATCGATCGGATCGTGAAGACGTATGACTACATCAACCGTGTTGTCATAACGCTTCCGCTTACAGTCTACGAGGGTGCGTGGACAACACTCTCCCCTCTTGTTGCTATGCATCACCTAGATGGATCTTGTGTGTGCGTAGGAATTGTTTTGAAATTACTGTGCTCCCCAACAGCTGGCCAATTCAGTACTTGTCCTCAATAAGAAAGGCACTTGGCGTATGTGTGTTGATTACACATATCTCAACAAGACTTGTCCCAAAGACCTGTTGGCCCTCCCCGCATTGATCAGATCATTGATTCCACCACTGGGTGTGAGAGTCTCTGTTTCTTGGATGCTTACTCTGGTTATCACCAGATAAAGATGGTCGTTGAGGATCAAGAAGACGGCCTTCATCACACCATTTCGAGCTTTTTGCTATGTCTGTATGCCTTTTGGGCTTAAGAGCGCGGGGGCTACTTATCAGCGATGCATACAGAACTGTTTTCATAATCAGATCGGGCGCAACATTCATGCTTATGTCGATAATATTGTGGTCAAGTCTCGAAAGAAGGAAATGTTATTGGCAGATCTCAAGGAGACATTTGACAATCTTTAGGTGTACATGATGATGCTTAACCCAGCCAAATGTGTTTTTTGTGTTCCCACAGGCAAGTTGCTAGGATTCTTGGTGTCTGAACAAGGCATAGAGGCCAACCCAGATAAAATCAAGACAGTGACCTCCATGGGTAAGCCGGCCAATATCAATGATGTGCAGCGCATGGCGGGTCGAATCGCCGCCTTAAGCAGGTTCATAAGCCGCTTGGGCGAGAAGGCCATTACTTTATACCAGATGCTGAAGAAAACATATAACTTCGTCTGGATGATGCTGGCAATGACGCTTTTGAAGCTCTCAAGAAACAGTTGGCTGAGCCACCCATTTTGGCCGCTCCTATTGATAAAGAGCCTATGCTCCTGTACATTGCTGCTAATAACAAAGTGGTAAGTGTTGCAGTTGTCATGGAGTGCAAGGAGGCTGGGAAAGAAATCATGTTCAACGACCAGTCTACTATGTCAGTGAGGTTTTGACGGAGTCCAAGAAGAGATATCCACATTGGCAGCAACTGGTATCTACCTGGTGTCTTCATGGCTAGTTGCAAGCTGAAGCATTATTTCCAGGAACACCCCATCATTGTGGTCAGCTCTGCCCCATTGGGAGATATCATCCAGAACAACGAATCCACTGGTCAGATTGCTAAGTGGGCAATTGAGCTCGGGCCACGTCATCTGAAATATGTGCCCTGGACAGCGATCAAGTCTCAAGCATTGGTGGACTTCATCAAAGATTGGACTGAACTTCAAGTCCCCAGAGAAAACCGGACAACACTTATTGGACTATTCACTTCGATGGTTCCAGGTAGTTGGAGGGCTCGGGGGCTGGAGTTATCTTATCTTCCCCATGAGGTGATAAATTTTTTACGTTCTAAGGATCATGTTTCCCTGTACCAACAATGCAGCTAAGTACGAAGCCCTCCTCCATGGTCTCCAAATGGCTAAGGAGATGAATCTTAGCTAGGTCAGATGCTTGGGCAACTCAGATTTGGTTACTCAGCAAGTTTCTAGAAAATGGGACTCCAGGGATCCCCTCAGGGTGGCTTATCAGCAGGCGGTGACTAACAGTGCAGGTCACTTCAAGGGTTATCAAGCGGGCCACATTGACAGGCGGTTAAATGAGGCGTCTTATGCATTGTCATGTCTTGGCTCTTAGCGTAAGCCGGTGCCCTCCAATGTTTTCCTTGATGTCCTTCATAATCCTTCTATCAAATTGCCATCCGAGGAAGACCTGGCTATACCTGACCCAGAGGCATAGTTGGTAGCGGCTCTTCGTGCCACCCCAGACTAGACGGTTCCTTATTTGGCCTATCTAACACAAGGCGAGCACCCTGAGGATGAACTTATTGTTCGTCAGATCATCTGTCGTTCCAAGTCGATGACTATTGTCCATGGCGAGTTACACATAAGAAGCATCACTGGTATTTTTCTATGCTGCATCTCCCATGATGAGGGCTGAGAGATCCTCAAAGAGATCCACTCCGGTGATTGTGTTCATCTTGCCAGCTCAAGATCCTCACTTGCGAAGGCGTTTCGACACGGTTTTTATTGGCTCACAGCTCATGCAAATGCTGAGGATATCGTGCGTAGATGTGATGGATGTCAGAAGTTTGCATGTCAGGCTCATGTACCAGCTCAGGTGTTGGGATCTACGGTAGGGTGCGTCGACTGCAAACTAAAATTTCCTACACGCAGAACAACCAAGAACATGCTACGGGAGATGGATCACAGTTCGTTACCACTAGACACGCAGTGCCGTGCAGTGGAAGAAGAGTTGGGGCAGCGCGTCCGCGTAGATCGTCTCCTCCTCGTCTGATCTCCCTCGTACAATCGGTGGTCGGTTCCCACGTACAGGTTCGCCGGAGCGGCGCAAGTGCACCGCCTCTAACGGTATCCGCGCATGCAGGAGGAACATCGTGCGGCGGACTGCTAGGTCCGATCACACAACCGGCGGCGGGTGGAGGTGTCTATTCGCAACACATGCAAACCCTAGTGACAGCGCCGAAGCGATCAACCGTGTGAGTGTGCGGCACCTCCACTATATATAGGCGTCCATCGCGGGCTCAACACTTGGGCCTCGCACGGACCCTAAAGCCCATAAGTCTACTCGGACACAATCCAAATACAGTTCGGATCACATCCGACCAGTGTCCTCGGATCCGACCTCGTAGGTTCCTTCCCTTAAGCGCGCGACCCCTTAGGTTCAAGTCGGCTTGGTCGATCCGAACTGCACGTTTGGTAGCGGCCTCTAGCAAGGCATGTCGAACACCAAGTAGACTATGAAGCTGGTTAGCGAACCTGTACATCACACTTCCATTCCTTTTGCCACACGATATATGTTGTCGAGCTCAAGGCGAGTCTGTCATCCTTGTGCTAGCCCGACCTCTTTCTCGTTCTCGTGATGTCGACCACAAACCGAATTATCTCATAATCCTTGTCACATGGCCAAGCTTACCCTGGTTGGATCACACGAGGGGCCTAGAGTATATCTCTCTTGATCGGAGGGTAAAATCCCATCTTGCTCGACCACGTCTCGCAGCATGGTTCTGGACAAACCCAAAACCTACCTTTATAACTACCCAGTTACGGAGTAGCGTTTGGTCGGCCCAAAGCAAGTCTGTCACCATCCCGAGTACATGCGTCAGCTCAGGCCTTAGGACATAGAACATATGTTGTACTAGAGACTCACAGATGACATATCATTGCGTCTCATAATTGGGTCTGACCGACTTGGACCTTATCTCGACTCGGATCCGACTACGTCGAATCTGACCAGATCCTTCCAAGTCATATTATCCGGTTAGCATCCAATGCTCCACGGCTAGTGAGACCAAGCCATCGACCGTGTCATATGCTAGTCTAGTTGGTTGCGCGTCCACACAGCCCTTTCGACTAGGGACCTTTTAGGACAGTCATCATACAATGCATGGTCCCACAAACAAGTCACATACTTGCTGATACACATCATTGATAATGTCCAAGGACTATCTTTATTCATAAACACATAGGAAATATCATCATACATGATTGCCTCTAGGGCATATCTCCAACATCAGGAACTTCAGATGATTCCCATCACTTGGCCTTTTGCAGTATGGGAACTTGATATGGTTGGTCCATTCAAATGGACTAAAGACAAGAAAATTCATATTCTTGTGGCTGTTGATAAATTCACCAAATGGGTTGAAGCAGAGCCTATCAGTAATTGCGACACAGAAAGAATAGTCAAGTTCATGAAGAAGTTGATCTTTCGCTTTGGTTATCCGCATAGCATTATCACTGATAATGTCACTAATTTGTTGAAAGGATCCATGAAGAAGTTTTGTCAGCAAGAACACATCGGGCTTGACACGGCCTCTGTGGCACACCCACAATCCAATGGCTAGACAGAACATGCTAACCAGGAGATTTTATGAGGTATCAAGCCTAGACTTATGGTTCCTCTTGAGCGTACTCCAGGCTATTGGGTTGAAGAGCTTCCTTCTGTCCTTTGGAGCATACGAACCACCCCCAATAGACCAACTGGTTATACACCTTTCTTCATGGTTTATGGTGTTGAAGCAGTGCTCCCAAGAAATATTCGTCACGATTCCCCTAGAGTGGCGGCCTATGTTAAAGAACATAATGACAAGGCTCGACAGGATTCCCTCGATGCTCTAGAGGAGGAACGCGACTTTGCATCATCAAGATCAGAAATCTATCAACAAGACCTACGTCGCTATCACAGTCGTAGAGTTCGTAGCCATACTTTCTAGGAGGGCGACTTAGTCCTCCAATTGATTCAAGATCAAACCGGTATGCATAAGCTTTCACCTCCTTGGGAAGGGCCTTTTGTCATCAGCAAGAACCTCAACAACGGGTCATATTATCTGATTGACATACGTGAACACAAGAAGTCACGTACATCTGAGGAGGACACCAACAGGCCTTGGAATATCACTCATTTCTGTCCTTACTATACTTAGTCCACTGGCTCCAACTTTTGTACATGCCTATGTATATATATACCTTTTATGATTAATGTTAATAAAGTTGGCATCCATAAATCTTGGGGTGTAACACCCCAGATGTAATTTACCTTATATGTATCTCAACTCTTGCCATTTCCGGCGCTAAGTTATTTTATTTTCCTCGGGTTCGGGTTTTTGTCTCCGTGTGTTGTTGCCTTTGTCATGCATCTTATATCATGTCATCATGTGCATTGCATTTGCATACGTGTTCGTCTCATGCATTCGAGCATTTTCCCCGTTGTCCATTTTGCATTCCGGCGCTCATATCTCCTCTGGTGCCCCTTTCTACCTCTTTTCGTGTGTGGGGGTTAAACATTTCTGGATTGGACCGAGACTTGCCATGCGGCCTTGGTTTACTACCGGTAGACCGCCTGTCAAGTTTCATGCCATTTGGACTTCGTTTGATACTCCAATAGTTAACCGAGGGACCGAGATGGCCTCATTTGTGTTGCATCCCAACACCCTTCAAATTTGTCCCAAAACCCACCAAAACCTCTTCCATCACCTAGAGTGTTCGATCACGATCGCGTGGCCGAAAACCGCACCTCATTTCGAGCTTCCTAGCTCCCTCTACCTCTATAAATAGATCCCCCATGAAAAATCCCGGATCCCCTCCTTCCAAACCCTAGGTTTTTCCCTCGCGCCGCGTCAGACATGTCCGATTCCGTCCGGACACGTCCGATCTGCTTCCCCGCCGCCACGTGTCACACCGTGACTCGCCCACGCGCCGCCCCACATCGCCGGCCCAGAGAGCCCAGGGAGGGCCTGCGCGCACCCGCCGCTGCCATCCCTCGCCCGCGGATCCAGCCGCCCGCGCCCGCAGTCTTCGTCCTTGCGGCCGGCCGCTCGAGCAACCTGGTGCCGCCGTGCACCATCGTCGACGACGGCCACCGCCGCCGCCTCACCGGACGGTGCCGCCCCGGTCCGGCCGCCCCGCGCCGCTGCGACCTCACAGTCGTCCTCCTCCGCAGGCGCCGCGCCGCCCGGCCCCTCTCCTTCCTCCTCCTCGGAACGCGTCATGTCCGGCGACTCTCCGGCAAACCTCGGGAATCGAGCTCCGGTGAACAGTGCACGAGCCAGATCTGGGAGTTCTAGGGTCGACTTTCCCCCTCTCCCCTTATTTTTTTGCAAACTTCATCATGTCGTAACTCTGCATCCGTAGCTCTGATTTGCGCGTGTAGCATATCAGAATGTTCATCTAAAACAGTACATGATTTCATATCATTGCATCATTTTCATTTCAGCTCATCTGGATGCCCGAAATGTTGTTGGAAAAGGGCTATGGATAATTTTGGAAGATCTGTTTCATCAAATAGCTTTTTGTCATTTTTGCCATGATTAATGTGTGCATGCTATGCCCCTGAGCTCTACATGAGTTTTGTTACATGCCATGCCATCTTTACAGAGGTGCTTACCATGTATTTTTGAGATATGTTTGGTGACTAGCACAAGCTTGCAAAGTAGTGTAATCAGTAATGCTGATTTCAGGGACTTAGCATTTCACTAAGTCCTTGTTCTGTTTTTGTCGGTATGCCATATGTTCATGTTCTTTCCTAGTGATCCGTGCCTCTTTTGAGGATGATAAGTAAGGATGTTTTGTTAACATTGTGGCGCTCTATCCATCCATGTCCTTTTTTGCATTTATTGAGCAACCTAGCTTGAGTCAATCGAGCTCTACTTTTGCTATTTCGTGAATCTTGGCAGATTGTTGACTTGTTAGCGATTTTGCCGAGGATGTTGCTATTGATCCGTGCATGCTATGATGTTGTTCTTGCCATGTCTAGCTTCTATGCCATGTATTCTTGCGGGTGTATGCTTAGTTTGTCATGCCATGCTCTGTAGTGAGTGCTTCGAGCTCGCAAACATGCCTACTCGTTAACTGATTTGCATACTTCAGTTTTTCACTAAGTCTGAGATCTGTTTATGTTTTTGCCACGTTCACATGCTTGCAATTGTATTTTCTGATCCCTTTTGGCTCAAGGTCACTAAGGGACTTTTGTTAAGTGCTTTGAGTAGCTTCGTGTCATGCCTTGCTTTGCCATGTTAAGTGCCTGTAGCATATAGTTTTCATGCTCTAAAGTGGGCTTCCTGATGATAAATTCCAGACTTGTGTTAATTTCACTAAGTCTGAAACCTGTTATCATTTGCATTTTTGCCATGCTAGTTTGAACCTGTTAATGGATGATTTAGCCATAGCTCAGTGTTGATCTTTTGTTAAGCTTCATGAGTGGTTCCTGCCATGTATTTTGTTGTCATGTTTGAGTGTTGTAGCATATTTATCTTGATGCATTTAGATGGCTACTTGCTGATTATCGCAGACCGGTGCCATATTTGTTTTGCTTGCCATTTCCAAACCGTGCATCTGATTCCGGTGATCATTAGATCGATTTCAACCGAAATCACCTCACCTTTCCAGTGGCACTCTTAGATTCTCAAGTTGAGCCAGGTTCAGTCATTCCTTGTCAAATCTTGCATATGCATCACATATCGCGTCCCGCATAGCATACCATGTTTGCATCATGTTGTTTGAGCATTGCACGTGGTTGATTGTGTTCCTTTTGCTTGTTTGTCTTGTTTGGGTAGAGCCGGGAGACGAGTTCACGAACAAGGAGCCCGCTGAGTTTGCTTACGAGGATCAAGTCAACTCTGACAACTTTGCAGGCAAGATGATCATACCCTCGAAATCACTTCTATCTTTGCTTGCTAGTTGCTCGTTCTTTTGCTATGCCTATGCTATGATGCCTACCACTTGCTTATCATGCCTCCCAAATTGCCATGTCAAACCTCTAACCCACCATGTCCTAGCAAACCGTTGATTGGCTATGTTACCGCTTTGCTCAGCCCCTCTTATAGCGTTGCTAGTTGCAGGTGAAGATTGGAGATCGTTCCTTGTTGGAACATTGTTTATTGTTGGGATATCACCATATTATCTTGTTATCTTAATGCACCTATATACTTGGTAATGGGTGGAAGGCTCGGCCTTTTTCCTAGTGTTTTTTTCCACTCTTGCCGCCCTAGTTTCCGTCATATCGGTGTTATGTTCCCGGATTTTGCGTTCCTTACGCGCTTGGGTTATAATGGGAACCCCTTGATAGTTCGCCTTGAATAAAACTCCTCCAGCAATGCCCAACCTTGGTTTTACCATTTGCCACCTAGCCTCTTTTTCCCTTGGGTTCCCGAGCCCGAGGGTCATCTTTATTTAAACCCCCCCGGGCCAGTGCTCCTCTGAGTGTTGGTCCAAACTAGAGCCCTGTGCAGCACCCCCTCGGGGAAACTCGAGGTTTGGTTTTAGTTGTATGGAGAGCTCATCTGAGTGTGCCCTGAGAACGAGATATGTGCGGCTCATATCGGGATTTGTCGGCACATTCGGGCGGTGTTGCTGGACTTGTTTTACCATTGTCGAGGATGTCTTGTAAAACCGAGATGCCGAGTCTGATCGGAATGTCTCGGGAGAAGGAATGTCCTTCGTTGACCGTGAGAGCTTGTGATGGGCTAAGTTGGGACTCCTCTGTAGGGATTTGAACTTTCGAAAGCCGTGCCCACGGTTATGGGCAGATGGGAATTTGTTAATGTTCAGTTGTAGATAACATGAAACTTAACTTAATTAAAATGAATCAACCGCGTGTGTAACCGTGATGGTCTCTTCTCGGCGGAGTCCAGGAAGTGAACACGGTGTTGGAGTAATGCTTGATGTAGGTTTTTCTAGGATCACTTCTTGATCATAGTTCTTCGTTCGTGCTTTGCTTTCTCTTCTCACTCTCTTTTGCAAATAGGTTAGCCACCATATATCCTAGTCGCTTGCTGCAGCTCCACATATTACCTTGCCTTTACCTATAAGCTTAAATAGTCTTGATCGCGAGACTGCGAGATTGCTGAGTCCCCATGACTCAAAGATTACTTCTAAACCAGATGCAGGGACCGATGATACCGTTCCAGACGATGCGCTTGAGCTTGAGTGGGAGTTCGATGAAGACTCTCGCCGTTACTATGTGTCTTTCCCAGATGATCAGTAGTGGTGCCCAGTTGGGGCGATCGGGGACCGTGTCGCATGTGGGGGTTGATCTTTTATTTTGGTACCATAGTCGGACCATGAGTGTATTGGATGATTTTAATGTTATTAATGCATTTGTGTGACGTGGCGAGTGTAAGCCAACTATGTATACTTTCCCCTTTTATATATTTGCATGGGTTGTTGTGAAGATTACCTTACTTGCGACATTGCTTTCAATGCGGTTATGCCTCTAAGTCGTGCTGCGACACGTAGGAGATATAGCAGCATCGAGGGCGTTACAAGTTGTAACACCCCGGATGTAATTTACCTTATATGTATCTCAACTCTTGCTGTTTCCGGCGCTAAGTTATTTTATTTTCCTCGGGTTCAGGTCTTTGTCTCCATGTGTTGTTGCCTTTGTCATGCATCTCATGTCATGTCATCATGTGCATTGCATTTTCATACGTGTTCGTCTCATGCATCCGAGCATTTTCCCCGTTGTCTGTTTTGCATTCCGGCGCTCCTATCTCCTCCGGTGCCCCTTTCTACCTCTTTTCGTGTGTGGGGGTTAAACATTTCCGGATTGGACTGAGACTTCCCATGCGACCTTGGTTTACTACCGGTAGACCGCCTGTCAAGTTTCGTGCCATTTGGACTTCGTTTGATACTCCAACGGTTAACCGAGGGACCGAGAAGGCCTCGTTTGTGCTGCAGCCCAACACCCTTCAAATTTGGCCCAAAACCCACCAAAACCTCTTCCATCACCTAGAGTGTTCGATCATGATCGCGTGGCTGAAAACCGCACCTCATTTGGAGCTTCCTAGCTCCCTCTACCTCTATAAATAGATCCCCCATGAAAAATCCCGGATCCCCTCCTTCCAAACCCTAGGTTTTTCCCTCCGCCGCGCCGGACGTGTCCGATTCCGGCCGGACACGTCCGATCTGCCTCCCCGCCGCCACGCGTCGCGCCGCGACTCGCCCGTGCGTCGCCCCACATCGCCGGCCCGGAGAGCCCAGGGACGGCCCTCCCGGCCCCCGCGCGCCCGCCGCCGCCATCCCTCGCCCGCGAATCCAGCCGCCCGCGCCCGCCGTCTTCGTCCTTGAGGCCGGACGCTCGAGCAACCCGGCACTGCCACGCACCATCATCGACGACGGCCACCGCCGCCGCCTCACCGGACGGCGCCGCCCCGGTCTGGCCGCCCCGCGCCCCTGCGACCTCACCGTCGTCCTCCTCCGCAGGCGCCGCGCCGCCCGACCCCTCTCCTTCCTCTTCCTCGGAACGCGTCAAGTCTGGCGACTCTCACGCGAACCTTGGGAATCGAGCTCCGGTGAACAGTGCACGAGCCAGATCCGATCCATATCTGGGAGTTACAGGGTTGACTTTCCCCCTCTCCCCTTATTTTTTTGCAAACTTCATCATGTCGTAACTCTGCATCCGTAGCTCCGATTTGCGAGTGTAGCATATCAAAATGTTCGCCTCAAATTGCATCTTTTTCATTTGAGCTCATCTAGATGCCCGAAGTGTTGTTGGAAAAGGGCTATGTGATAATTTTGGCAGATCTGTTTCATCAAATAGTTTTTTGTCATTTTTGCCATGATTAATGTGTGCATGCTATGCCCCTGAGCTCTACATGAGTTTTGTTACATGCCATGCCATCTTTACAGAGGTGCTTACCATGTATTTTTGTGATATGTGTGGTGACTAGCACAAGCTCGCAAAGTAGTGTAATCGGTAATGCTGATTTCAAGGACTTAGAATTTCACTAAGTCCTTGTTCTGTTTTTGTCGGTATGCCATATGTTCATGTTGTTTCCTAGTGATCCGTGCCTCTTTTGAGGATGCTCAGTAAGTATGTTTTGTTAAAATTGTGGTGCTCTATCCATCCGTGTCTTTGTTTGCATTTATGGAGCACCTAGCTTGAGTCGATCGAGCTCTACTTTTTCTATTTCGTGAATCATGGTAGATTGTTGACTTGTTAGCGATTTTGCCGAGGATGTTGCTATTGATCCGTGCATGCTATGATGTTGTTCTTGCCATGTCTAGCTTATATGCCATGTAATCTTGATGGGTGTATGCTTAGTTTGTCATGCCATGCTCTGTAGTGAGTGCTTCGAGCTCGCAAACATGCCTACTCGTTAACTGATTTGCATGCTTCAGTTTTTCACCAAGTCTGAGATCTGTTTATGTTTTTGCCATGTTCACATGCTTGCAATTGTATTTTCTGATCCCGTTTGGCTCAAGGTCATTAAGGGACTTTTGTTAAGTGCTTTGAGTAGCTTCATGTCATGTGTTGATTTGCCATGTTAAGTGCTTGTAGCATATAGTTTTCATGCTCTAAACTGGGCTTCCTGGTGATAAATTCCAGACTTGTGTTAATTTCACTAAGTCTGAAACTTGTTATCATTTGCATTTTTGCCTTGCTTGTTTGAACCTGTTAATGGATGATTTAGCCGTAGCTCAGTGTTCATCTTTTGTTAAGCTTCATGAGTGGATCCCTTCCATGTATTTTGTTGTCATGTTTGATGCCGTTGCATATTTATCTTGATGCATTTAGATGGCTACTTGCTGATTATCGCAGACCTGTGCCATATTTGTTTTGCTTGCCATTTCCAAACCGTGCATCCGATTCCGGTGATCTTTAGATCGATTTCAACTGAAATCACCTCACCTTTCCAGTGGCACTATTGGATTCTCAAGTTGAGGCCAGGTTCAATCATTCCTTGTCAAATCTTGCATATGCATCACATATCGCGTCCCACATAGCATACCATGTTTGCATCATATTGTTTGAGCATTGCACGTGGTTGATTGTGTTCCTTTTGCTTGTTTGTCTTGTTTGAGTAGAGCCGAGAGACGAGTTCGTGAATAGGAGCCCGTTGAGTTTGCTTACAAGGATCAAGTCAACTCTGACAACTTTGCAGGCAAGATGATCATACCCTCGAAATCACTTCTATCTTTGCTTGTTAGATGCTCGCTCTTTTGCTATGCCTATGCTACGATGCCTACCACTTGCTTATCATGCCTCCCAAATTTCCATGTCAAACCTCTAACCCACCATATCCTAGCAATCCGTCGATTGGCTATGTTACCGCTTTGTTCAGCCCCTCTTATAGCATTGCTAGTTGTATGTGAAGATTGGAGATCGTTCCTTGTTGGAACATTGTTTATTGTTGGGATATCACCATATTATCTTGTTATCTTAATGCACCTATATACTTGGTAAAGGGTGGAAGGCTCGGCCTTTTGCCTAGTGTTTTGTTCCACTCTTGCCGCCCAAGTTTCCGTCATATTGGTGTTATGTTCCCGGATTTTGCGTTCCTTATGCGGTTGGGTTATAATGGGAACCCCTTGACAGTTCGCCTTGAATAAAACTCCTCCAGCAATGCCCAACCTTGGTTTTACCATTTGCCACCTAGCCTCTTTTTCCTTTGGGTTTCCGGAGCCCGAGGGTCATCTTTATTTAAACCCCCCCCCTCCCCCCCGGGCCAGTGCTCCTCTGAGTGTTGGTCCAAACTAGAGCCCTGTGCAGCGCCCCCTCAAGGAAACTCGAGGTTTGGTTTTAGTTGTATGGAGAGCTCATCTGAGTGTGCCCTGAGAACGA
>NC_041382.1:221035557-221068621 GCF_002162155.2 Triticum dicoccoides
GTCATATTGGTGTTATGTTCCCGGATTTTGCGTTCCTTATGCGGTTGGGTTATAATGGGAACCCCTTGACAGTTCGCCTTGAATAAAACTCCTCCAGCAATGCCCAACCTTGGTTTTACCATTTGCCACCTAGCCTCTTTTTCCTTTGGGTTTCCGGAGCCCGAGGGTCATCTTTATTTAAACCCCCCCCCCCCCCCCCGGGCCAGTGCTCCTCTGAGTGTTGGTCCAAACTAGAGCCCTGTGCAGCGCCCCCTCAAGGAAACTCGAGGTTTGGTTTTAGTTGTATGGAGAGCTCATCTGAGTGTGCCCTGAGAACGAGATATGTGCAATGGTACCCTGAGACGAACAAGGAGATAGGTGCTCTGATACCAACTTGTAACGCCCTCGATGCGGCTATATCTCCTACGTGTCGAAGCACAACTTAGAGGCATAACCGCATTGAAAGCAATGTCGCAAGTAATGTAATATTCACAACAACCCATGTAAATATATAAAAGGGGAAAGGATACATAGTTGTCTTACACTCGCCACGTCACACGAATGCATGAATAACATTACAATCATCCAATACACTCATGGTCCGACTACGGTACCAAAATAAAAGATCAACCCCCACATGCGACACGGTCCCCGATCGGCCCAACTGGGCACCACTACTAATCATCTGGGAAAGACACATAGTAACAGCGAGAGTCTTCATCGAACTCCCACTTGAGCTCAAGTGCGTCGTCTGGAACGGTATCATTGGTCCCTGCATCTGGTTTAGAAGTAATCTATGAGTCACGGGGACTCAGCAATCTCGCACCCTCGCGATCAAGACTATTTTAGCTTATAGGTAAAGGTAAGGTAATATGTGGAGCTGAAGCAAGCGACTAGCATATATGGTGGCTAACCTATTCGCAAAAGAGAGCAAGAAGAGAAGGCAAAGCACGAACGAAGAACTATGATCAAGAAGTGATCCTAGAACAACCTACGTCAAGCATTACTCCAACACCGTGTTCACTTCCCAGACTCCGACGAGAAGAGACCATCACGGTTACACACGCGGTTGATTCATTTTAATTAAGTTAAGTTTCATGTTATCTACAACCGGACATTAAGAAATTCCCATCTACCCATGACCGCGGGCACGGCTTTCGAAAGTTCAAATCCCTGCAGGGGAGTCCCAACTTAGCCCATCACAAGCTCTCACGGTCAACGAAGGACATTCCTTCTCCCGAGACATTCCGATCAGACTCGGCATCCCGGTTTTACAAGACATCCTCGACAATGGTAAAACAAGTCCAGCAACACCGCCCGAATGTGCCGACAAATCCCGATATGAGCTGCACATATCTCGTTCTCAGGGCACACTCAGATGAGCTCTCCATACAACTAAAACCAAACCTCGAGTTTCCCCGAGGGGGCACTGCACAGGGCTCTAGTTTGGACCAACACTCAGAGGAGCACTGGCCCGGGGGGTTTAAATAAAGATGACCCTCGGGCTGGCCGACCCAGGGAAAGAAAAAGGCTAGGTGGCAAATGGTAAAACCAATGTTGGGCCTTGCTGGAGGAGTTTTATTTAAGGCGAACTGTCAAGGGGTTCCCATTATAATCCAACCGTGTAAGGAACGCAAAATGCGGGAACATAACACCGATATGACAGAAACTAGGGCGGCAAGAGTGGAACAAAACACTAGGCATAAGGCCGAGCCTTCCACCCTTTACCAAGTATATAGGTGCATTAATTAAATAAGAGATATTGTGATATCCCAACAATAATCCTGTTCCAACATGGAACAAACTCCAATCTTCACCTGCAACTAACAACGCTATAAGAGGGGCTGAGAAAAGCGGTAACATAGCCAAACATCAGTTTGCTAGGACAAGGTGGGTTAGAGGCTTGGTTTAACAATATGGGAGGCATGATAAGCAAGTGGTAGGTATCGCAGCATAGGCATAGCAAAAGAGCGAGCAACTAGCAAGCAAAGATAGAAGTGATTTCGAGGGTATGGTCATCTTGCCTGAAATCCCGCAAGGAAGAAGAACGAGTCCATGAGGAAGACAAACGGACATAGACGAACGGGTCCTCACAAACGCGACGTTATCGGAACCAACCCGTAGAAGCAACACCGAAAAGAAGCACACAACATGGTAAACAACCATCACATAATTATGGCATGATGCACAATCAAGTATGATGCATGTCCGGTTTAATGAAGCATGGCATGGCAAAGTGCACAAACAACCCTACAAATTAAGTGGAGCTCAATATGCAACAGGTTGCATATTGACGAAACACCACATGACTTATTTAGTTCGATCTCGTTTATGAACTCAACAATATTAAATGTTCTTTAGCATGGCAAGGGGTGAAGCAAAGGAAAACTACCTATCTAGGCAAGTTTAAATGAGGCTAGAACAACAAACAAAAAACTCCTCATGCGCATATTTTAAGGTTTGGTACTGATCTGCCCTAAACACAATTTTAGAGTTGTTTAACATGCAAAGTAAGGTCACCACGTTAAACTAGGTATTTTCCACCCCATTTACATATAAAGTTTATTAAAATCCGAGTTACGGCATGATGAAGTTTGCAAACAAAATAAGGGGAGAGGGGGAAAGTCAACCCTAGAACTCCCAGATCTAGATCGGATCTGGCTCGTGCACTGTTCACCGGAGCTCGATTCCCGAGGTTCGCCGGAGAGTCGCCGGACTTGACGCGTTTCGAGGAGGAGGAAGGAGAGGGGCCGGGCGGCGCGGCGCATGTGGAGGAGGAAGGCGGTGAGGTCGCAGCGGCGAGGGGCGGCCGGACCGGGGCGGCGCCGTCCAGTGAGGCGGCGGCGGTGGCCGTCGTCGACGATGGTGCGCAGCGGCGCCGGGTTGCTCGAGCGTCCGGCCGCAAGGACGAAGACGGCGGGCGCGTGCGGCTGGATCCGCGGGCGAGGGATGGTGGCGGCGGGCGTGCGCGGGGCCTGGAGGGCCCTCCCTGGGCTCTCCGGGCTGGCGATGTGGGGCGGCGTGCGGGTGAGTCGCGGCACGACACGTGGCGGCGGGGAGGAAGATCGGACGTGTCTGGCCGGAATCGGACACGTCCGGTGCGGCGCGGGGGAAAAACCTAGGGTTTGGAAGGAGGGGATCCGGGATTTTTCGTGGGGGTCTATTTATAGAGGTAGAGGGAGCTAGGAAGCTCCAAATGAGGTGCGGTTTTTGGCCACGCGATCGTGATCGAACGCTCTAGATGATGGAAGAGGTTTTGGTGGGTTTTGGGCCAAATATGAAGGGTATTGGGCTGCAACACAAACGAGGCCTTCTCGGTCCCTCGGTTAACCGTTGGAGTATCAAACGAAGTCCAAATGGCACGAAACTTGACAGGCGGTCTACCGGTAGTAAACCAAGGCTGCATGGCAAGTCTTGGTCCAACCCGGAAATGTTTAACCCCCACACATGAAAAGAGGTAGAAAGGGGCACCGGAGGAGATAGGAGCGCCAGAATGCAAAACAGACAACGAGGAAAATGCTCGGATGCATGAGATGAACACGTATGCAAATGCAATGCACATGATGACATGATATGAGATGCATGACAAAGGCAACAACACACGGAGACAAAAACCCGTACCTGAGGAAAATAAAATAACTTAGCGTCGGAAATGGCAAGAGTTGAGATACATATAAGGTAAATTACATCTGGGGTGTTACAACACTCCACCACTACAAAAGGATCTTGTCCCGAGATCTAGGACTGGAAAAATGCCGGGTACTTAGAACGGAGGTGATCCTCGCATTCCCAAGTCGCTTCACGGTTGGAATGGTGTGACCACTTGACTTTGAGGAATTTGATTGACTTATTGCGAGTCTTGCGTTCAGTCTCTTCAAGAATAGCAACGGGGTGCTCACGATAACAAAGGTCTTCTTGGAGATCAATGTCTTCGAAGTTGACGGTGCGGTCAGGGGTCTTGAAGCAATTGCGGAGCTGAGAGACATGGAACACGTCGTGCACGTTTGCAAAGTTTGAAGGAAGCTCGAGTTGATAGGCGAGATCGCCTCTCTTGCTGACGATCTTGAAAGGACCCACGTATCTAGGGGCAAGCTTCCCTTTGATACCGAAGCGACGAGTACCTTTCATTGGAGAGACGCGGAGGTAAACATGGTCTCCGATCTCGAAAGCCAAATCACGATGCTTACTATCATAGTAGCTCTTCTGGCGCGATTGCGCTACTTTGAGGTTATCACGAATGACTTTGCACATCTCTTCTGCCTCTGTGATCAAGTCATTTCCAAGAAGTTGACGTTCACCGGTCTCTGACCAGTTAAGAGGAGTACGGCACTTCCTGCCATAGAGAATTTCAAATGGGGCCTTGCCCGAACTCGCTTGAAAGTTGTTGTTGTAGGAGAACTCGGCATATGGATGACAATCTTGCCACTTCATACTAAAGGAGATAACGCAAGCCCTGAGCATATCTTCGAGAATCTGATTGACACGCTCGACTTGACCGCTAGTTTGAGGATGAAAAGTTGTGCTGAAACGGATGTTGGTGCCCATGGCCTTCTGAAAAGAATCCCAAAACTTGGAGGTAAAGATGCTGCCACGGTCTGAAGAAATCAACTATGGAATGCCGTGCAGAGAGACAATCCGAGAGGTATAAAGCTTCGCCAATTGAGCTGCAGTGATAGACTCTTTGATAGGCAGGAAATGAGCCACTTTAGTGAGTTTGTCGATGACACCGAATATAGCATCATTGCCACGCTTGGACTTTGGAAACCCAGTCACGAAGTCCATCTCAATGTGGTCAAACTTCCATTCTGGAATGGCAAGAGGTTGGAGGAGACCAGCTGGTCGTTGGTGTTCTGCCTTCACTCTTCTGCAGACATCACATTCATTCACGAACTGAGCAATCTCTTGCTTCATTCGAGTCCACCAATACGCCTGCTTGAGGTCCTGGTACATCTACGTACTCCTAAGGTGGATGGAGAGGAGTGAATTGTGAGCCTCGTTCATAATGACTTTACAAAGGTCACCTTTAGGCACAACAATGCGATCCTCGAAGAAGAGAGTATCCTTGTCATCAAGGAGATAGCACTTGTACTTGGGTAGACTCTTGGCAATCCCAATCTTCACCATCTTCACCATAGCATCAACAAGTTGAGCCTCACGAATCTGATCTTCCAAAGTAGGAGAGACTTGAAGGTTGGCGAGGAAACCTTGTGGAACAACTTGTAGATTGAGTTTGCGGAAAGCTTCACAAAGCTCAGGTTGGTAAGGCTTGAGAATCAAACTGTTGCAGTAAGCCTTCCTACTCAATGCGTCAGCAATCACATTGGCCTTGCCTGGAGTATATTCGATGCTCGGATTATACTCTTGAATCATTTCGACCCAACGAGTCTGCCTGAGGTTGAGATTAGGCTGAGTGAAGATGTACTTGAGACTCTTGTGGTCAGTGAAGATGTCCACTTTTCTTCCCAATAAGAGATGTCTCCAAGTCAAAAGAGCATGCACAACTGCCGCCAACTCGAGGTCATGAGTGGGGTAGTTCTTCTCGTTGGGCTTCAACTGGCGAGAAGTATAGGCCACAACTTTCTTCTCTTGCATCAACACTGCACCAAGACCTTGAAGAGAGGCATCGCAGAAGACCTCGAATGGTTTGGATTCATCAGGAGGAGTCAGAACTGGAGCAGTGACTAATTTCTCTTTCAGGGTGTTGAAAGAGATGTCACATTCAGGAGACCAAACGTACTTGACGTGTTTCTGGAGAAGGTTTGAAAGAGGCTTTGCGATCTTTGAGAAGTTCTCAACGAACCTTCGACAATAGCTTGCGAGACCAAGGAAGCTGCGGAGTTGCTTCACGTTCTGAGGTGGTTCCCAATTCACAATTGCAGACACCTTCTCAGGATTCACCGCTATGCCCTTGGCAGAGATGATATGCCCAAGATATAAAACCTCATCGAGCCAAAACTCACACTTTGAGAACTTGGCGTAGAATTGATGTTCTTTGAGCTTATCGAGCACCAAACACAAGTGCTTGGCATGATCTTCCTTGTTCTTCGAAAAGACCAAATTGTCATCGAGGTAGACCAAGACAAAGTCATTTGTGTAGGCGTTGAAGATGAAGTTCATCATGCGAGAGAAAGTCGGAGGAGCGTTGACGAGGCCAAAAGACATGATAGTGTATTCATATGAACCATAGCTTGTTCTGAAAGCCGTCTTGGGAATATCTTGCTCACGGATTCGAATCTGAATCTGGTGATAGCCCATACGGAGATCAAGCTTGGAGAATACTTGAGCACCTTTCAGTTTTTCAAACAGCTCGTTGATGTTGGGAAGTGGGTACTTGTTCTTTATAGTCTTCTTGTTCAATGGACGGTAGTCAACATAAAGTCGGTCCGTTCCATCCTTCTTCTTCACAAAAAGAACTCCACAACCCCACGGAGAAGAACTAGGTCGGATGAGACCCATTCGCTCTTGAATATCGAGTTGCTTCTTCAGCTCCTTCAACTCTTCAGGTCCAAGCTTGTAAGGATGTTTGCAAACAGGTTCTGTGCCAGGCTCAAGATCGATGACGAATTCAACTGGCCGGTGCGGAGGCATTCCTGGAAGCTCTTCTGGAAAGACGTCTTGATATTCACAAATGACTGGAATTTGAGAGATGGCATCCAGTTCACCCTTCTCATTGAGAGAAAACAGACGGATGGTATCATCACGAGCGGCAAAGACAATTACATCCTGAGACGAATGAGTCAATTGAATCTGCCTGGCAGCACAATGAAGATGAGCCTTGTGCTTATAAAGCCAAACAATTCCAAGAATAAGATCGATATCCGAGTCGCCCAGAACAATAGGAGAAGCTAGAAATTTGTAGTCGCCCAACATGATAGAAATATCCAGGACGCAGAAATTAGCTGTCATATGCTTGCTCGGTGACACGATTTGCAAAGGTCTTTGCAAAAGCTGATAATCGCACTCATACTTTGATGCAAAAGGTTTAGAAATGAAGCAATGCGATGCACCAGTGTCAAAAAGAACTTTTGCAGGAACATTGTTAACGGGAAGGTTACCCATGATGACATCTGACGAGTCCTCTGCCTGAGCTGCATTCATCCAATTGACCTTGGCGTGCTTGGGGTTATGCTTGACCAAAGCTGTACTTGCAGATCTCACAGGAGGAGGAGGAGGAGGGAGACGCCTCTGATTGAAGCATTTGTTGGCATAGTGACCCTTCTGTTGGCACTTGTTTCATGTGACATCCGAGAGCGGACGTTGATACGGAGCACTTGATCTTGGAGCTTGAGACGAAGTCTTGTTCTGAAAGCCAGGGTTGGGTGGGTGGGAAGATCCACTGCCACCTTTGCTCTTCTGCTGATAAGGCCGAAGGAACGGAGGAGGAGGAAGCCAATACTTCTGCTGCTTAGCCACTTGAGTTGAGGAAGAAGGAGTAGCATCTCTGACTCGCTTCTTGGAAGCATCACACTTCAGTTGAGCAGTCTCTTGCTTCATTGCCATGTTGTAGAACTCATCGTACCTCTTGGGCTCAAAGAGGACGAGAGCTAGCTGGATTTCTTCTCTAAGACCACCCCTAAACTGGTATATCATGCTCTTCTCGTCAGGGACGTCTTGCTTAGCAAAACGGGCGAGCTTCTGAAACATCTTGTTGTACTCGTAAACAGACATAGAGCCTTGCTTCAGGTTGCGGAATTCCTCACGCTTGCTTTCAACCACGCTCTGAGGAATATGATGAGCTTTGAAGTCTTGACGGAATTCATCCCAGGTAATCACACGGCCTCCTCTGGAATCTTTGTACTGCTGAAACCATTCTGCAGCTTGGTCTTTGAGTTGGAAGGAAGCGAACTTCACAAAGTCCTCAGGCCTGATGTTACTGCACTCGAAATGCTTGCACATGTCCACGAGCCAATCATCAGCGTCTGTTGCCTCAACACAATTACTGAAGGTCTTTGGCTGGTTAGCAAGGAACTGGTTGAGTGTAGCAAAGTGATTCTGATTGTTGCCTTGGCCCTGGTTCCCTTGATTGCGCTCTTGAAGAAGTTGCATGATCAGCTGCGTGTTTGCATTGGTAGCGGCCATCACAGCTTGCCATGCCTCCGGAGGTGGAGGTGGTGGTGGCGGATCAGGATTCGGAGTCGTGCGCGTTGGAGGAGCCATCCTGAAGAGGTTGACATCCATTAGCACACAGATGGACAAATATTGAAGCTGAATCAAACGGGTTGAAATTGCAACATATAATCTTCACATCCGAACAAAATGAACGAATGCATTCCAATTGAAATGGTAACATATCCATAAATTGAGAAGCCACTTAGAATTAAAGAAGAAGATTAAAAACAAGGTACGGAACAAGAACGAATACTTGGTGAGGATTACCCAATCCAAAACCAAATACCCACGGAAGAAGAACTAGAGCTACAAGAATTCCCACCTATGAAACTCCCGAACCTTTCCGGTTATGCAATCAGGTGTTGGGGATACAGGGGAAGCATAATATCTCACCGAAATCTAGCAAATCCTACATCCAGCTATATCCATCCTTCAACACATAACCGAGAAAAACTTCGGAAATCGTCTACCTCAACCTTCGAAAAGGATCCGTTATACAAGTTATGGCAATACTCCCGAACTCCCGCCCCAGTGCTGGGTGGCGTCGAGGTTATCTCACCAACAACTGCATAAAAGAGATTTTCGATGTCAGCCAAACTCAGGTATTCCAGAATCTCAATGATAAAATTGTGATGACAACACCTCGGAGCTCAACTCCCCGGGACACTGCCACAACCCCTAAATGACAGGAGGCACCAAGAACAATGTTCTCGTCACAAATCGATCGGAACGATTGCAAGATACCCGCGTGATCCTAAAAAAATAGTGAAATTTGAGAAGAGAAGAGTCAAAACTCTACGTCAGGATGCCTTACCAGAGCGATGAAGGGACTGGGGAGTAAAAAGAATTCCTAAACTCTCCGATATATATAATCCTAAATGACTCAAAACATTTTTCTAGACTCAACAACGCCAACGATTCGATCAAGCATGGGGCTCCTAAGGTCGGGGAAGGATCTGATTACCAACTTGTAACGCCCTCGATGCGGCTATATCTCCTACGTGTCGAAGCACGACTTAGAGGCATAACCGCATTGAAAGCAATGTCGCAAGTAAGGTAATCTTCACAACAACCCATGTAAATATATAAAAGGGGAAAGGATACATAGTTGGATTACACTCACCATGTCACACAAATGCATGAATAACATTACAATCATCCAATACACTCATGGTCCGACTACGGTACCAAAATAAAAGATCAACCCCCACATGCGACACGGTCCCCGATCGCCCCAACTGGGCACCACTACTGATCATCTGGGAAAGACACATAGTAACGGCGAGAGTCTTCATCGAACTCCCACTTGATCTCAAGCGCATCGTCTGGAACGGTATCATCGGTCCCTGTATCTGGTTTAGAAGTAATCTGTGAGTCACGGGGACTCGGCAATCTCGCACCCTCGAGATCAAGACTATTTAAGCTTATAGGTAAAGGCAACGTAATATGTGGAGCTGCAGCAAGCGACTAGCATATATGGTGGCTAACCTATTCGCAAAAGAGAGCGAGAAGAGAAAGCAAAGCACGAATGAAGAACTATGATCAAGAAGTGATCCTAGAACAACCTACGTCAAGCATTACTCCAACACCGTGTTCACTTCCTAGACTCCGCCGAGAAGAGACCATCACGGTTACACACGCGGTTGATTCATTTTAATCCGAGCATCGAATATACTGCAGGCAAGGCCAATGTGATTGCTGACGCATTGAGCAGGAAGGCTTACTGCAACAGTTTGATTCTCAAGCCTTGCCAACCTGAGCTTTGTGAAGCTTTCCGCAAACTCAATCTGCAAGTTGTTCCTCAAGGTTTCCTCGCCAACCTTCAAGTCTCTCCTAGTTTGGAAGATCAGATTCGCGACGCTCAACTACTTGATGCTATGGTGAAGAAGGTGAAGATTGGGATTGCCAAGAGTCAACCCAAGTACAAGTGATATCGCCTTGATGACAAGGATACTCTCTTCTTCGGGGATCGCATTGTTGTGCCTAAAGGTGACCTTCGTAAAGTCATTATGAACGAGGCTCACAATTCACTCCTCTCTATCCACCCTGGGAGTACGAAGATGTACCAGGACCTCAAGCAAGCGTATTGGTGGACTCGAATGAAGCGAGAGATTGCTCTGTTCGTGAATGAATGTGATGTCTGCAGAAGAGTGAAGGCAGAACACCAATGACCAGCTAGTCTCCTCCAACCTCTTCCCATTCCAGAATGGAAGTTTGACCACATTGAGATGGACTTCGTGACTGGGTTTCCAAAGTCCAAGCGTGGCAATGATGCTATATTCGGTGTCATCGACAAACTCACTAAAGTGGCTCATTTCCTTCCTATCAAAGAGTCTATCACTGCAGCTCAATTGGCGGAGCTTTATACCTCTCGGATTGTCTCTCTACACGGCATTCCACAGTTAATTTCTTCATACTGTGGCAGCATCTTTACCTCCAAGTTTTGGGATTCTTTTCAAAAGGCCATGGGCACCAACATCCGTTTCAGCACAGCCTTTCATCCTCAAACTAGCGGTCAAGTCGAGCGTGTCAATCAGATTCTCGAAGATATGCTTAGGGCTTGCGTTATCTCCTTCGGTATGAAGTGGGAAGATTGTCTTCCATATGCCGAGTTCTCCTACAACAACAGCTTACAAGCGAGTTCGGGCACGGCCCCATTTGAAATTCTCTATGGCAGGAAGTGTCGTACTCCTCTTAACTGGTCAGAGACCGGTGAACGTCAACTTCTTGGAAATGACTTGATCACAGAGGCAGAGGAGATGTGCAAAGTCATTCGTGATAACCTCAAAGCACCACAATCGTGCCAGAAGAGCTACTATGATAGTAAGCATCGTGATTTGGCTTTCGAGATCGGAGACCATGTTTACCTCCGCGTCTCTCCAATGAAAAGTACTCGTCACTTCGGTGTCAAAGGGAAGCTTGCCCCTAGATACGTGGGTCCTTTCAAGATCGTCAGCAAGAGAGGCGATCTCGCCTATCAACTCGAGCTTCCTTCAAACTTTGCAAACGTGCACGACGTGTTCCATGTCTCTCAGCTCCGCAAGTGCTTCAAGACCCCTGACCGCACCGTCAACTTCGAAGAAATTGATCTCCAAGAAGACCTTTCTTATCGTGAGCACACCGTTGCTATTCTTGAAGAGACTGAACGCAAGACTCGCAATAAGTCAATCAAATTCCTCAAAGTCAAGTGGCTACACCATTCCGACTGTGAAGCCACCTGGGAACGCGAGGATCACCTCTATTCTGAGTACCTGGCGTTTTTCCAGTCCTAGATCTCGAGACGAGATCCTTTCGTAGTGGTGGTGTGTTGTAACACCCCGGATGTAATTTACCTTATATGTATCTCAACTCTTGCTGTTTTCGGCGCTAAGTTATTTTATTTTCCTCGGGTTCGGGTTTTTGTCTCCGTGTGTTGTTTCCTTTGTCATGCATCTCATATCATGTCATCATGTGCATTGCATTTGCATACATGTTTGTCTCATGCATCCGAGCATTTTCCTCGTTGTTTGTTTTGCATTTCGGCGCTCCTATATCCTCCGGTGCCCCTTTCTACCTCTTTTCGTGTGTGGGGGTTAAACATTTCCGGACTGGACCGAGACTTGCCATGCGGCCTCGGTTTACTACCGGTAGACCGCCTGTCAAGTTTCGTGCCATTTGGATTTCGTTTGATACTCCAACGGTTAACCGAGGGACCGAGAAGGCCTTGTTTGTGTTGCAGCCCAACACCCATCAAATTTGGCCCAAAACCCACCAAAACCTCTTCCATCATCTAGAACGTTCGATCACGATCGCGTGGCCGAAAACCGCACCTCATTTGGAGCTTCCTACCTCCCTCTACCTTTATAAATAGATCCCCCACGAAAAATCTCGGATCCCCTCCTTCCAAACCCAAGGTTTTTCCCTCGCGCCGCGCCGGACGTGTCTGATTCCGGCCGGACACGTCCGATCTGCCTCCCCGCCGCCACGTGTCGTGCCGTGACTCGCCCGCGCGCCGCCCCACATCGCCGGCCCGGAGAGCCTAGGGAGGGCCCTCCCGGCCCGCGCGCGCTCGCCGCCGCCACTCCCTCGCCCGCGGATCCAGCCGCCCACGCCCGCCGTCTTCGTCCTTGAGGCCGGCCGCTCGAGCAACCCGGCGCCGCCGCGCGCCATCATCAACGACGGCCACCGCCGCCGCCTCACCGGACGACGCCGCCCCGGTCCGACCGCCCCGCGCTGCTGCGAACTCACCGTCGTCCTCCTCCGCAGGCGCCGCGCCGCCCGGCCCCTCTCCTTCCTCCTCCTCGGAACGCGTCAAGTCCGGCGACTCTCCGGCGAACCTCGGGAATCAAGCTCCGGTGAACAGTGCACGAGCGAGATCCGATCCAGATCTGGGAGTTCTAGGGTTGACTTTCCCCCTCTCCCCTTATTTTTTTCCAAACTTCATCATGCCGTAACTCTGCATCCGTAGCTCTTATTTGCGCGTGTAGCATATAAAAATGTTTGTCTCAAAGAGTAAATCATTTCATCTCATTGCATAATTTTCATTTGAGCTCATCTGGATGCCCGAATGCTGTTGGAAACGGGCTATGTGATAATTTTGGCAGATCTGTTTCATCAAATAGCTTTTTGTCATTTTTGCCATGATTAATGTGTGCATGATATGCCCTTGAGCTCTACATGAGTTTTGTTACATGCCATGCTATCTTTACAGAGGTGCTTACCATGTATTTTTGTCATATGTGTGGTGACTAGCACAGGCTTGCAAAGTAGTGTAATCGGTAATGCTGATTTCAGGGACTTAGAATTTCACTAAGTCCTTGTTCTTCTTTTGTCGGTATGCCATATGTTCATGTTGTTTCCTAGTGATCCGTGCCTCTTTTGAGGATGATCAGTAAGGATGTTTTGTTAACATTGTGGTGCTCTATCCATCCGTTTCTTTGTTTGCATTTATGGAGCACCCTAGCTTGAGTCAATCGAGCTCTACTTTTGCTATTTCATGAATCCTGGCAGATTGTTGACTTGTTAGCGATTTTGCCGAGGATGTTGCTATTGATCCGTGCATGCTATGATGTTGTTATTGCCATGTATAGCTTCTATGCCATGTAATATTGATGGGTGTATGCTTAGTTTGTCATGCCATGCTCTGTAGTGAGTGCTTCGAGCTCGCAAACATGCCTACTCATTAACTGATTTGCATGCTTCAGTTTTTCACTAAGTCTGAGATCTGTTTATGTTTTTGCCATGTTCACATGCTTGCAATTGTATGTTCTGATCCCTTTTAGCTCAAGGTCACTAAGGGACCTTTGTTAAGTGCTTTGAGTAGCTTCATGTCATGCCTTGCTTTGACATGTTAAGTGCCTGTAGCATATAGTTTTCGTGCTCCAAAGTGGGCTTGCTGATGATAAATTCCAGACTTGTGTTAATTTCACTAAGTCTCAAACCTGTTATCATTTGCATTTTTTGCCATGCTTGTTTGAACCTGTTAATGGATGATTTAGCCATAGCTCAGTATTCATATTTTGTTAAGCTTCATGAGTGGATCCCTGCCATGTATTTTGTTGTCATGTTTGAGTGTTGTTGCATATTTATCTTGATGCATTTAGATGGCTACTTGCTGATTATCGCAGACCAGTGCCATATTTGTTTTGCTTGCCATTTCCAAACCGTGCATCCGATTCCGGTGATCTTTAGATCGATTTCGACCGAAATCACCTCACCTTTCGAATGGCACTCTTGGATTCTCAAGTTTGGGCCAGGTTCAATCATTCCTTGTCAAATCTTGCATATGCATCACATATCGCGTCCCGCATTACCATTGTCGAGGATGTTTTGTAAAACCGGGATGCCGAGTCTAATCAGAATGTCTCGGGAGAAGGAATATCCTTCATTGACCGTGAGAGCTTGTGATGGGCTAAGTTGGGACTCCCCTACAAGGATTTGAACTTTCAAAAGCCGTGCCCGCGGTTATGGGTAGATGGGAATTTCTTAATGTTCGGTTGTAGATAACATGAAACTTAACTTAATTAAAATGAATCAACCGCGTGTGTAACCGTGATGGTCTCTTCTCGTCGGAGTCCGGGAAGTGAACACTGTGTTGGAGTAATGCTTGACATAGGTTGTTCTAGGATCACTTCTTGATCATAGTTCTTCGTTCGTGCTTTGCCTTCTCTTCTCGCTCTCTTTTGTGAATAGGTTAGCCACCATATATGCTAGTCGCTTGCTGCAGCACCACATATTACCTTGCCTTTACCTATAAGCTTAATTAGTCTTGATCACGAGGGTGCGAGATTGCTGAGTCCCCGTGACTCACAGATTACTTCTAAACCAGATGCAGGGACCGATGATACCGTTCCAGATGATGCGCTTGAGCTCAAGTGGGAGTTCAATGAAGACTCTCGTCGTTACTATGTGTCTTTCCCAGATGATAAGTAGTGGTGCCTAGTTGGGGCGATCGGGGACCGTGTCGCATGTGGGGGTTGATCTTTTATTTTGGTACCGTAGTCGGACCATGAGTGTATTGGATGATTGTAATGTTATTCATGCATTTGTGTGATGTGGCGAGTGTAAGCCAACTATGTATCCTTTCCCCTTTTATATATTTACATGGGTCGTTGTGAAGATTACCTTACTTGCGACATTGCTTTCAATGCGGTTATGCCTCTAAGTCGTGCTTCGACACGTAGGAGATATAGCCGCATCGAGGGCGTTACATGGGGCCTCTGTCGTTTCATCCAATATATTGTGTACGAGTCTTTATTTTCTGATCATAGGTCACTTGGGGGCATCCAACTCATCGAATTTAGCTATTAACATCCCTCTTGACCAGGCATATGCCACCATATCATGGTTAAACCTGCATGTTTGCTCGATGCTCATCCGCTAAGATGACCCGACGTACTCTTGACAGTCAATCTATTATGACCCTGAACTTGTCAAGGTTAAAACACTAGCTTGAGTCACGTGAGAGCCGCCCTATAGAAAGCTAGGACAAACCATAGGCTATCAAGCCAGCTTCATTGAAGCAAGACTCGAGCCTCGAAAGTCGGTCTTTTTGTCGAGCCTCAAAAGCCGATTTATACTTATGTGTTTATTTAACCTATTTGTTTTACATGACTATATTCTTCGATCACAAATTGATATTGGCCATGAGTCGTCGGGTCATTAATACACAGGTTTATTTTGATCATACACATTGATTATGACCATGAGTCACCTGGTAAATAACACAACGGGTTATGATGATTATCACTTATGGATCAGTCGACAGTGAAGGATCAAATATTGACTCGCCATACTATTACTTAAATAAGAAAATATTTCAAAAGATATTGGGCGGGTCAGCATAACTCCACACCAGGTCCAATTTTTTTCTCCCAAAATAACCTTCAAAGTGTTACGGTGCATAAAGGTAACACATATGAGGCAAAAAGTTTTACTATGCTATTACATCACCATAGCTGGGCTCATAAGTCATTAAGTTATTTCGGAGTCATCTACTCCTACAAGTTGGCCCTTGTACTCTCCGGGTTGACCTGATCCGAGTTGACGCCTTGGCAACCTCTGGCGATTGATGTCTTTGGGTTATTCCACACCAGCTCATCTTTATTTTTGATTTGAAGGTTGTCCAGATCCCAATCGATGGTTGTTAAATCTTGGAATACAACATCATCTTGCATGATAATTGATGGGTCAACATCAGGGACAAATATATGCTTACGTTGTGCCGGAGTCAAATCGAAAGGCTTAAAGGTTGGCGGGTCCACCTGCATGTTCTCTTCATCATAAGCCGCCTGATACTTCTTAAGATCAAGGTCTTTGACCAGTTGACTCGCCAAGACATGAGTTTCCTTCATACAATGGGCATAGTATTTTGTAGTAAACTTACTACCGTCCATGTTGAACTCCGAAAACCCGTCGGCCATCTCAGAAGGATCCATGTTTGGCACGTAAGCTTTGGCCTGGCTTAGAGACATCACTGTGGCTGTCCGGGCGGTTGATTTTTTTCCACTCCTTGATTTGTTTGGGGATGTTTCAGAGTTGTTTCAACACATCTCCCATGAATCATGGTGGGTCATTTTTACCCATCACAACTGTAATGGTAAACATGCTTCTAGCATACAACTGCTCTAGGAAGCTGTAAATGGCCTTTAGCTTCACAAGGGGTTCTTGCCGGAGATTGTGACTTCTGCTACCCGTGAAATTTGGCAAAGTATGATTACAACAAGAGTCGCTAGGCGAGTTTGTCATACATATTTAAAGAGAGACTTGCCAAAAATAGCGTAACTCATCTTGTTGATGTGGCGTTTCAACCCGTCCAGTTCCTCGGCAACTGGTTTAAGATGGCCCTCAACGTCCTCTCCACGTGTGATTAAGGTGGCCTTTTCAGTCTCAAAGGCGGCTCGTTCAGTATCAAAAGTTGCCTTGATTTTCTCCAATCCTTCTAAGGAGGAGTGCAGGCTAGACTCCTCCTTGATTCACAGCGTTTGTTCCGTATCAAAAACTTTCTTTAAGCCAGCCAATCTTGACTCGGCCATGTTCAATGTTTCTTGCAAGATAATGTCATTCAAGTCCTAAGCTGGTAATGCATGACTCGACACTTGGGGGCTACAGAAGGTAAATTTATTCATATTACGAAATTCCCAAGTAGTTGCAAGCAACTAACATGGCACTTGGGAGCTAATGCAAGTCGCTTTTCAATATTACCATATTACCAGAAGCCCAGCTATCACACAGATGAGTCGGCCCTTGGGGGCTACAGGACGCCTTTTTCTTCAAGTATGAATACAAGTCGTTCTTGTACATAAGGCTATCATGAGAAGACACGACTCATCTCATGAAGATGAGCTGACCCTTGGGGGATACATGGATTTTTATTCCTTGATCAGAGCCTAAGGAGTTATAATTGAAGAGCCTGCTTGTTATTCACATAATAACACGGCCCTTGGGGGCTACACGACATTATTTTCAAATTTTGGGCTAAGGTTCCCTACTTGAAGAACCAGCTTGTCATTTTTGCATAACAACCCGGTCCTTGGGGGCTATGCATAAATATATACATACATGTTGGGAAGGCGAGTCATTCCCTACCTCATGTTTCTTCCTTAGCATGTTGATTATGTTCGTTTCAATATCTTGGCTTTCAGACAGTCGAGTCAGAAACTCATGATGCAGCTATTTAGCACTCATCCTCTCGAAGCCAGGCAGCTCCAACTTGGTCTTCCCCTTGTCTTGCAAGACAGGCTCATATTTGGTTGGGATTTTGACCAAGGTATTTGAAGCATCAGGACCACTTTGGCCTTCTCTAGTAATGGCCACTTCAGTATCAACCATCATCTGGTTAACATTTTCAGCCTCTTGATGAGGGCTAAGAGCATGAGTTGGGCTTGGTGATTGAAGATGGTCAACTCGCTCGTCTAGCTTGGCCTGCTCATCAATAAGTTTGCCTCTTCATCCGTTGGCGGCTTATCAGTTATAATTGGCTCTCGAATCTCCTCAGGTTCATGGTTCGGGTTATCCTATGGGTGGTCTTGAGCTTCGATGGTAGTGCGGGCTGATGACCCACAAATGTAGGGGATCTATTGTAGCCTTTTCAATAAGTAAGAGTGTCGAACCCAACGAGGAGCAGAACGAAATGATAAGCAGTTTTCAGTAAGGTATTCTCTGCAAGCACTAAAATTATCGGTAACATATAGTTTTGTGATAAGGTAATTTGTAACGAGTAGCAAGTAATAAAAGTAATTAAGGTGCAGCAAGATGGCCAAATCCTTTTTGTAGCAAAGGACAAGCCTGGACAAACTCTTATATGAAGGAAAGCAGTCCCGAGGACACATGGGAATTATCATCAAGCTAGTTTTCATCATGTTCATATGATTCGCGTTCGGTACTTTGATAATTTGATATGTGGGTGGACCGGTGCTTGGGTACTGTCCTTACTTGGACAAGCATCCCACTTATGATTAACCCCCATTGCAAGCATCCGCAACTACAACAGAAGTATTAAGGTAAACCTAACCATAGCATGAAACATATGGATCCAAATCAGCCCCTTACGAAGCAACGCATAAACTAGGGTTTAAGCTTATGTCACTCTAGCAACCCATCATCTACTTATTACTTCCCAATGCCTCCCTCTAGGCCCAAACAATGGTGAAGTGTCATGTATTCAACGTTCACATGACACCACTAGAGGGATGACAACATACATCTCATCAAAATATCGAACGAGTACCAAATTCACATGACTACTTATAGCAAGACTTCTCCCATGTCCTCGGGAACAGGCGTAACTACTCACAAAGCATATTCATGTTCATAATCAGAGAGGTATTAATATGCATAATGGATCTGAACATATGATCTTCCACCAAGTAAACCAACTAGCATAACCTACAAGGAGTAATCAACACTACTAGCAACCCAGAGGTACCAATCTGAGGTTTGGATACAAAGATTGGATACAAGAGATGAACTAGGGTTTGAGATGAGATGGTGCTGGTGAAGATGTTGATGGAGATTGACCCCCTCCCGATGAGAGGATCGTTGCTGATGACGATGGTGATGATTTCCCCCTCCCGGAGGGAAGTTTCCCCGGCAGAACAGCTCCGCCGGAGCCCTAGATTGGTTCCGCCTCGTCGAGGCAGAGTTTCATCCCGTGAGCTTTCTTATGATTTTGTCCTCGACGAAAGACTCCATATAGCCAAAGATGGGCATCAGAGGGCCACCTGGGGGCCCACGAGACAGGGGGCGCACCCTCGTGGACGGTGAGTGGCCCCCTCTGGTACTTCTTTCGCCCAGTATTTTTTATATATTCTAAAAATAATTCCCGTGGAGTTTCAGGACTTTTGGAGATGTGTAGAATAGGTCTCTAATATTTGCTCCTTTTCCAGCCCAGAATTCGAGCTGTCGGCATTCCCCCTCTTCATGTAAACCTTGTAAAATATGAGAGAATAGGCATCAGTATTGTGACATAATGTTTAATAACAGCCCATAATGCAATAAATATCGTTATAAAAGCATGATGCAAAATGGACGTATTAACTCCGCCAAGCTTAGAACTCGCTTGTCCTCAAGCGAAAGCCGAAATCGACAAATATGTCCACATGTTTAGAGATAGAGGTGTCGATAAAATAAAATACGAACATGAGGGCGTCATGATCATTCTTAGAACAGCAACATATATATATATATATATATATATATATATATATATATATATATATATATATATATATTGTCATATGATCTCCTATGTTAAAGTAACATTTCATTCACATACTCTAGCATGAATCAGAAACTTCATTGAAAACTAACAAACTATAATCTCAGTCATTGAAGCAATTGCAATTTATCATAACATAGGAAAGAGTCAATATAAGAGCTTCTCAGCAAGTCCACATACTCAACCATCTTTTAGTCTTTCACAATTGCTAACACTCACGCGATATTTATGGTTATGAAGTTTACACAGAGAAAGACAGGGGCTTATAGTTTTGCCTCCCAATGTTTTACCTCGAGGGTAATGTCAACAATAATTTCATGAAGACCCACATCCAATTAGCCATATATATCAGGATCTTTCCAACACATTGTGCTTGCCAAAGGATAAAATGTAAAAAGGAAAGGTGAAGATCACCATGACTCTTTGCAAGAAGTATAAGACAAAAATGAAAGATAGGCCCTTCGCAGAGGGAAGCAGAGGTTGTCATGTGCTTTTATGGTTCGATGCATGAAATCTTAATGCAAAATAACGTCACTTTATATTGCCACTTGTGATATGGACCTTTATTATGCAGTCTGTCGCTTTTATTTCTTCCACATCACAAGATCGTATAAAGCTTATTTTCTCCACACTAATAAGTCATACATATTTAGAGAGCAATTCTTATTGCTTGCAACGATGACAACTTACTTGATGGATCTTACTCAATCCATAGGTAGATATGGTGGACTCTCATGGCAAAACTGGGTTTAGGGATATTTGTAAGCACAAGTAGTATCTCTACTTGGTGCAAAGAAATTGGCTAGCAAGAGAGGGAAAGGCAAGCTCAACATGTTGGATGATCCATGACAATATAATTTATCTCAGATGTAAGAAAGCATAACCCATTATGTTGTCTTCCTTGTCCAACGTCAACTCTTTAGCAGGTCATACTTTAATGAGTGCTCACAATTATAAAAGATGTCCAAGATAGTATATTTATATGTGAAAACCTCTCTTTCTTTATTACTGCCTATTAATTGCAATGATGACCAAAACTATGTTTGTCAACTCTCAACAACTTTTATTCATCATAGTCTTTATATGTGAGCTCATTACTCTCCATAAGATCCATATGATCTCTTTATTTATTTTTATTTCTTCTCTTTTATTTTATTCCCTCAAGATCATAGCAAAATAATCACGCCCTTGACTCAACACTAATCTTTATTATATATAGCTCACGGACTCAATTACATAGGAAGATCATAAAGCAAAACTCACAACTAGATCATACTAAAACTTTATTCTACTAGATCAAGATATTATCAAAATGATCGAACTAAGAAAAATGGTAAAGATAAAAGTGATGGTGATACGATACCAGGGCACTCCCCCAAGCTTGGCAGTTGCCAAGGGGAGTGCCCATACCCATGTGTTTATGTTTCTTTCCTCGGAGGTGGTGATGAAGAAGTTGTTGATGGCGTGCGCTTCTTCCTTAATTTGCGCTTGAGGACAGAATTCTGCTCCTTTAGGTCTTCGATCTCCCGCTCAAGGCTTAGTACCTTTTTGCATAGTTCTTGTTTGTTCTCCTGCAAGAGATGAAAAGGGATAAACTCGATCTTAGGTTTCTTTGCTCTATTGGGGAGGCTTGACTTTTTGAACTCCACATGCATGTCCCCAAGTTGAGGTAATGGGACTTCATCTTCATCTCAGCTCGTCTCCTCCTTTCCCTTAGGCTCATTGTCTTCTTCTTCCTCTGTGGTCCAACCACAATGCTCCAAGTCCCCGTAGATCTTATGATCTGCAAGGTAATCAGCCACATAGCTTTCTTCCTCCGAATCTTGGGATGACATATTGCTCTAATCTGCAGCAGAAACAGCTCGAAACAAAAACAGAGGATATTTGCGTGATACGGTGGTCAAAACCTTCGAGAGACTATATAATGATTTTTTACCGACCAAAAGAAGTATCGTGCAAGAAAACGGAGTCCAGAGAGCACACGAGGTGCCCATGAGGCAGGGGGCGCGCCCTCCACCCTCGTGGAAGCCTCGTGTCCTTTCTGGTCTCCTTCTATTTTCTTATTTTCTTAAATATTCCAAAACAGAGAAAATTTGCCAATAGAACTGTTTTGGAGTCGGTTTACTTACCATGCCACGTACCTATTCCTTTTCGGAGTCTGAAACATTCTGGAAAGTGTCCCTTATGTATTCCTCCGGGGTTACGGTTTCAATAACATTAGTTTCAACATTTACAGGATTACCTAAGATATAATGTTTGAATCTTTGATCGTTCACCACCCTCGTATTTGTGCCTTCGAAGTTGTTGATTTTTATGGCACCGGAACGGTAAACCTCCTCGATGATGTAAGGACCTTCCCATTTAGAGAGGAGTTTGACTGCAAAAAACTTAAACAAGAGTTGTATAACAATACATAATCACCTACATTAAACTCACATTTTTGTATCCTTTTGTCATGCCATATTTTGACTTTTTCTTTAAACAGTTTGGCATTCTCATAAGCCTGAGTTCTCCATTCATCAAGTGAGCTAATGTCAAAAAGCCTCTTCTCACCGGCAAGTTTAAAGTCATAGTTGGGCTCTTTAATAGCCCAATATGGGGACACGCTTTACCATAAACCATTTTATATGGAGACATACCCATAGGATTTTTATATGCAGTTCTATAAGCCCACAATGCATCATCAAGTTTCTTGGACCAATTCTTTCTAGATCTATTAACAGTCTTTTGCAAAATTAATTTAAGCTCTCTATTGCTAAGTTCTACTTGACCACTATATTGTGGATGGTATGGAGATGCAATTCTATGATTAACATCATACTTAGCAAGCATTTTACGAAAAGCACCATGAATAAAATGTGAACCACCATCAGTCATTAAGTATCTAGGGACTCCAAACCTTGGAAAAATAACTTCTTAAAGCATCTTAATAGAGGTCTTATGATCAGCACTACTAGTTGGAATAGCTTCTACCCACTTAGTAACGTAATCAACAACTAAAATATGAGTATACCCATTAGAGGAAGGAAACGGTCCCATATAATCAAAGCCCCAGACATCAAATGGTTCGATAACAAGTGAATAATTCATAGGCATTTCTTGACGTCTACTAATATTACCAATTCTTTGACATTCATTACAAGACAAGACAAACTTACGGGCATCTTTGAAGAGAGTAGGCCAATAAAAACCAGATTGCAATACCTTATGTGCAGTTCTATCTCCAGCGTGGTGTCCTCCATAAGCCTTAGAGTGACACTTGCGTAGGATATGTTCCTGTTCATGCTCAGGTACACAACGTCTAATAACACCATCTACTCCTTCTTTATAAAGTTGTGGGTCATCCCAGAAGTAATGTCTTAAATCATAAAAGAACTTTTTCTTTTGCTGGTATGTGAAACTAGGTGGTATAAATTTAGCAACAATCTAATTAGCATAATCAGCATACCATGGAGCAGTACGAGAGGCATTTATGATAGCTAATTGTTCATTAGGAAAGCTATCATCAATAGGTAGTGGGCCATCAAGAACATTCTCTAACCTAGACAAGTTGTCTGCAATGGGGTTCTCAGCTCCCTTTCTATCAATAATATGCAAATCAAATTCTTGTAGCAAGAGAACCCATCTAATAAGTATAGGTTTAGCATCTTTCTTTTCCATAAGATATTTAATAGCAGCATGATCGGTGTGAACAGTTACTTTAGAATCAACAATATAAGGTCTGAACTTATCACAAGCAAATACAACTGCTAAAAATTCTTTATCAGTAGTAGCATAATTTATTTGGGCATTGTCTAGAGTTTTACTAGCATATTGGATAACATTTAATTTCTTATCAACTATTTGTCCTAGAACAGACCCTACAGCATAATCACTAGCATCACACATAATTTCAAATGGTAAATTCCAATCAGGAGGCTGAACAATAGGTGCAGAAACCAAAGCTTTCTTAAGTATTTCAAATGCTTCTACACAATCATCATCAAAGACAAAAGGAACATCTTTTTGTAAGAGATTAGTGAGAGGCCGGGAAATTTTAGAAAAGTCCTTAATGAACCTCCTATAAAAACCAGCATGACCAAGGAAACTTCTTATACCTTTAATGTCCTTGGGACACAGCATATTTTCAATAGCATCAACCTTAGCTTTATCAACTTCAATACCTCTTTCAGAAATTTTATGCCCCAAGACAATACCTTCATTAACCATAAAGTGGCACTTCTCCTAATTCAAGACAAGATTAGTTTCTTCACATCTCTGCAAAACTCAATCAAGGTTGCTTAAGCAATCATCAAAAGAAGTCCCATAAACAGAGAAATCATCCATGAATACCTCAACAATCTTTTCACAAAAGTCAGAGAATATAGCAGTCATACATCTTTGAAAGGTAGCAGGTGCATTACATAAACCAAAAGGCACATGTCTATAAGCAAAGGTACCGAAAGGGCAAGTAAAAGTTGTCTTTTCTTGATCCTCTTTTGACACAGGTATTTGAGAGAAACCAGAATAACCATCTATAAAGCAAAAAATGTGTATGCTTGGATAATCTTTCTAGCATTTGATAATGAAAGGTAAAGGGTAATGATCCTTTTTAGTAGCTTTATTTAATTTACGGAAATTGATTACCATTCTATAACCTGTAATAATTCTTTGTGGGATCAATTCATCTTTATCATTAGGAACAACAGTAATACCTCCCTTCTTAGGGGCACAACGGACAGGACTTACCCACTGACTATCAGCAACGGGATAAATTATACCTGCCTCTAGAAGTTTTAGTATTTCTTTTCTTACCACTTCTTTCATCTTAGGATTTAACAGTCGTTGGTGATCAACAACTGGTTTAGCGTCTTTCTCCAGATTTATTTTGTGCTGGCATAGACTGGGACTAATGACCTTAAGATCATGAAGAGTGTATCCAATAGCAGCATGGTGCTTCTTCAGAGTTTTCAATAATTTCTTTTCTTCATGCTCTGAAAGGTTAGCACTAATAATAACAGGATATATCTCTTTCTCATCAAGATAAGAATATTTGAGAGTATCAGGTAAAGGTTTAAGCTCAAACACGGGATCACCCTTAGGTGGAGGGGGATCCCCTAGGATTTCAACAGGCAAGTTGTGTTTCAAAATAGGACCCTGTTTAAAGAATACTTCATCTATTTCCCTTCTTTCATTCATAAACATATCATTCTCATGGTCTAGCAAATATTGTTCTAAAGGATCAGTAGGAGGCACGGCAATAGAAGCAAGACCAATAATTTCATCTTTACTAGGCAATTCTTTATCATGGGGTTGTCTACAAAATTTAGCAAAATTAAACTCATGAGGCATATCCCCTAAACCAACAGAAACAATATCCTTATTGTAGTCTATCTTAGCATTAACAGTATTCAAGAAGGGTCTACCAAATATAATGGGACAAAAGGCATCTTGTGGGGAACCAAGAACAAGAAAATCAGCAGGATATTTAACTTTCCCACACAAGACTTCAACATCTCTAACAATCCCAACTGGTGAAATAGTATCTCTATTGGCAAGCTTAATTGTAACATCTATCTCTTCTATCTCAGCAGGTGCAATATCATGCATAATTTCTTGGTATAAGGAATGAGGTATTGAACTTGCACTAGCACCCATATCACATAAGCCATGATAGCAATGATCTCCTATTTTAACAGAAATAACAGGCATGCCCACAATAGGTCTATGTTTATTTTTAGTATCAGGTCTAGCAATTCTAGCAGATTCATTGCAGAAGTAAATAACATGCCCATCAATATTATCAGCCAAGAGATATTTAACCATAGCAACACTAGTTTCAACCTTAATTTGCTCAGGGGGTTTGGGTGTCTTAATATTACTTATGTTAACCACGGTTGAAGCTTTAGCATGATCCTTTATTCTAACAGGGAAATGTGGTTTCTCAATATAAGCAGTAGGAACAACAGGATCATTATAAGTGATAGTCTTTTCTTCAACTTTAATAGGTGCAACTACTTTTACTTCAATGGGAGGATTATATTTAAACCACTTCTCCTTAGGGAGATCAACATGAGTAGCAAAGGATTCATAGAAAGAAGCTACTATCTCAGAGTCGAGTCCAAATTTAGTGCTAAATTCACAGAAAGCATCGATATCCATAAAGGATTTAACACAATCAAACTTAGGTATTATACCTGACTCCTTACCTTTGTAGAGGTCCCAATCTTTAGAGTTGCGTTTAATTCTTTCCAATAAATCCCATTTGAATTCAATAGTCTTCATCATAAAAGATCCAGTACAAGAAGTATCGAGCATGGAGCGATTACTGAGAGAAAGCCAAGCATAAATTTTTTTGAATAGTCATTTCTTTTGAAAGCTCGTGATTGGGGCATGAATATGACATTGACTTAATCCTCCCCCAAGCTTGAGCGATGCTTTCTCCTTCGCGAGGCCAAAAATTATATATATAATTACGATCACGATGAACAAGATGCATAGGATAAAACTTCTGATGAAATTCCAATTTCAATCATTGGTAGTTCCATGATTCAATCATCACATAGCCTCAACCATGCCAATGCATCTCCCTTCAAAGATAAAGGGAAGACCTTCTTCTTGATAACATCCTCGGGCATACCTGCAAGTTTAAATAATCCACAAACTTCATCCACATAGATTAGGTGCAAATCGGGATGTAATATTCCATCACCTGTGAAAGGATTAGCTAGTAGTTTCTCTATCATACCCGAAGGAATTTCAAAGTAAACATTTTCAGTAGGTTCAGTAGGTTGACGAGCAACTCTTTGCTCTACTGGTCGGGGTGAAGATACCCCGAACAAGCCCCTCAAAGGATTATGTTCCATAGTAAAAAGTGAAAGTAAATTTCAGCACACTATATAAATTTTTCCTTACCAAGTTCCACCTACCAAACGCACTTCACTCCCCGGCAACGGCACTAGAAAAGAGTCTTGATGACCCACAAGTGTAGGGGATCTATGAAAGTGCGTTATATCGACTAGAGGCGGGAGAATAGGCGATTTTTATGAAAATCTTCAAAACGTGGAAGTTTCGAAGACAAACGATAGAGATAAACCTATTACCATGCAGCAGAAGGTAGACTACACTAGGTAAACCATAGTCAAGTATTCAATGAAGTGAAAGCACAATGACTAATAGTAGCTAGGTAGTAAGGATCAGGTAGGAAGATATTATGAAGCCAAACAGAACATGCAGTTACTCAGTGAAGACAAAAGATAGTGCAATCATACAATGACTTCACAAGGACCAACAGTAAGTAAAGGGAAGGGAAGGATGAAACCAGTGACTCGTTGAAGACAATGATTTGTTGGACCAGTTCCAGTTGTTGTGACAACTGTACGTCTGGTTAGGGCAGCTAGGTATTTAAACCTGAGGACACACAGTCTCGGACACCCAGCCCTGAACACGCAGCTCAGGACACCCCGTCCTCACTGTATTCCCCTTGAGCTAAGGTCACACAGACCTCGCCCAATCACTCTGGTAAGTCTTCAAGGTAGACTCCCAAACCTTCACAGACTTCGTTCACCGGCGATCCACAATGTCCCTTGGACGCTCAGAACGCGATGCCTAACCAGCTGGAGGATTCACAGTCCTCAAGTGTAATAAGTCTTCAGATCACACAGACAAGAAGACTTAAGTGATGCCTAACACTCTTAGGCTCTGGGTGGTTAGGGCTTTATCCTCGCAAGGAATTCTCTCTCAAAGGCTTCGAGGTGGGTTGCTCTCAAACGACAAAAGCCGTACTCTAACTCTGAGCAGCCAACCGTTTATGGTTGTAGGGGGTGGGCTATTTATAGCCACTAGGCAACCTGACTTGATTTGTCCAAAATGACCCTGGGTCACTAAGGAACTGACACGTGTTCCAACGGTAAGATTTCAAACTCACACGGCAACTTTACTTGGGCTACAAGCAAAGCTAACTTGTCCGACTCTGGACAAGATTCGCTCTCATAGTCTTCACTCGAAGACATAGGTTTTGGTTAAGCATCACTTCAGTCATTCTGACTAGTTCTCTTGGACCCCACTTAATAGTACGGTGGTTCCTATGACTCAACAACGAAGAAAAAGAACTACGAAGGATCTAAGTCTTCGAGCTCCATAGGCTTCATGCGATGTCTTCTCTCGTCATAGTCTTCAATGTGAATATCTTCATATACCACATTTGACATCAATGTCTTCATACATTTTCAGGGGTCATCTCTAGTAGGAAAACCGAATCAATGAGGGACTTCTACCTGTGTTATCCTGCAATTCTCACAAACACATTAGTCCCTCAACTAAGTTTGTCGTCAATACTCCAAAACCAACTCGGGGTGGCACTAGATGCACTTACAATCTCCCCCTTTTTGGTGATTGATGACAAACTAGTTGAAGTTTTCAACGGGGAATATAATATGTGAAATTGTAAAGGATAATGTATTGTCTTCATAAGTTGCAAGGGCTCCCCCTGAAGATGTGCATATAAGTAATTTGCTTTTGGAATGCAAATGCACATGGCAGGTTGTACTTGTGGAGATCCTCTTCAACTTATTGATGACAATTCATTATGCATGAGAAGGTATGCGAAGATAATGACATGCATAATGGAAAATGGACGTCTGCCAAAATGATCTAAGTGCGGAATTTATCGTCGCACATGCGGAATTTATCATCGCATCACACAGTGGCAACTAAGTAGCAGACGACCATCGAGTTTAAGTGTTACAACTCAAAGAACCAAATGTATCAAAATGAGGGTTGTAAACACGAAGCAAAACATAAAGCAACCGCCCATATGGACCCGCTTGAAGACTATCAAACTCATATGCTTCTCCCCCTTTTGTCAGTAAGGACCAAAAAGGTTTGAAGACATAGAGCATCTACTCGTTCCCACAAAGAGTAGGTGAAGCAGTAGGGTCGTCGGTGGTGTTCGGCGGTGCAGAAGAACTTGGAGCAGTGTCGAAGCGTGCTGAAGGAGGTGGAGGTGAAGTAGCATCATCTTCATCCTCGATCACTCTGGCATTCACAGTTGCAGTAGAGGAAGAGAACTCAGAGTCTTCAAGAGATGGAGTTCGTCGCAGCACTGCCCTTCGAGGAGGTGTGGAGTCAAACTTGAAGCGTTCAGAGAAGCCATCCTCTTGAAGATCATCTTCAGAGCACATCAGCATCAGCCCTTTCTATGTGCGTCCAGAGGTTTCATGGGCAACAAAGGCATTCTTGGTGGCAAGATTGCGAATGCGGTTGACATCCACCAAGAGGCTTTGCATTTGGCGCTTCAGCCAGTCATGATGCCTATCCTGTTTCTGATGAAGAGCCACCAGAAGCTCTCGGTCATTGAGAACGCTAGTGCGCTTCTTGGGTCGTTGGGCAATTGTGCTATCGGTGGCTTCAGTAAGGGCAGGATGTGGTGCACGTGTAGTTCCAGCCAAAGGATACACACGAGTGACTGCTTCAACTCCTTCAATGTTCTGAGAAAAACTTTGATGCTCCGCATTCTGAAGACTTAGAGGTTCCTTGGCAGGCTCAGGATAAATGGCTTCAATAGACATATCCACATCAGGCAGAAAGATCTGATGATTGCGAGCAGATGGTTGATATGAGATAGCGGAGTGGAGTTTAATCAGCCGCATTATCCATGCAGCATAGAACTTCAAGCCAAAAAGATCAGAGCCTGATGCAGCAAGTTGGCGGATGAAGAAGTCTTGTGCATTGAAGCATTTGCCATGAAGAATATAGAAGACCAAAGTCTTCATTGCACCTTCCAGCTTGGCATGTGGAAAATGTCCTTTGATGGGCCAGAGAGTTCGCCTTATGATGTGATAAATGGTCCTTGGCAGATACTCAAGGTCTTCAACAAGGAACTCCTTAGGATATTCAGCATCGTGTGGCAATGGCTTCATCATGCTGAGCATCTGACTCATGTTAGGTTCAGGCTTCTGAAAGATGCTCTCCACAGCTTCACTGTGAAGTTGACAGCCAGATTCGTAGAGATCGCCAGGAGTGGGTAGACCAGTGAGCTCAATGATATCAAAGGCTTTGACTTCGTGATGAACATTTCATGTCATCCACTCCAGGACCCAAGTCTTCGGATCTCTGTTGTACCCACGGATGTGAAGTGTGGCATAGAATTGGAGCAGCAACTCTTCATTCCAATGCTCTTGTTCAGTAACGAACGGCAGCAATCCAACCTCTTTGAAGCAATCCAGAGCTTCTTCCAGACAGGGCAGACCAGCTATTGCTTCAATGTGAAGACGCTTACGTGGGAAGATGCGACCTTGATTGTATAGAATGCAGGAGTAATAGCTTCGCTGCGGATAGCTCCAGAACCGATTAGAAGATATTCTTTCCCTTGAGTAGGGGTTCCTGGAGCTATTGAAGAAAGTGTTGTCTGCTTTGAAGCTATTGACATTGAAGGATCCAGGTGCTGATGCAGGACCTGGAAACCTGGGCAATCTTGGGATTGGCTTCTGTACCTGAGGCCTGTGCTCAACATGATAGTCAAACTAAGGACCAGCAGCAGGTGCAGGAACAGAAGCAGTAGCATCAGTGGCTTCGCTGACTTCTGGTGCTTGGGTTGGTGAAGGCTCCACATTAGCTTCAGCCATGACGGCGTCAGTGGCTTCATTGGTGTTGCTGGTGGTAGCCTCAAGATTCTCAACCTCCACTTGACGAGCTGGAGGGTCGGTCACTGTCACGTTCTCCTCGAGAATAGCTTCTTGGTGGGACGGGGGCGTAACATCTTTTGGGGTTTCTTCTTCATCGGCTGATGCAGCCGGAATGTCTTCAGCAGCTTTAGCTTTAGACTCAGAGACTGGAGGCCTTGGTCCTTTGCGAAGCCTGCGTAATGCTGGCGACGCCTGTGGAGTTGGAGTTGACTGGGCCTCAAAGTCTTCCTCCTCTTGTGCTTGTGGGCGATCAGCCCATGATGCATCCTGAGCAATTGGCGTCAGAGGACGACCAATGCTGATGAGCTCGTTGTGCGTTAGCACAGGCGATGATACCTGTTGGTGCTCGAGCTGAGGAAGAACTGCATCATCTTCAACACGGTCATGGTGACCAATGTCTTCAGCAGCGATGGGATCAGCTGCTGGAAAGTCTTCAGCTTCATGAGCCCCTGTGAAAGCAGGCTCATGGACAGTCAGTTGGCGCTCTTGAGGTTCAGCGTCAGGGCGAACCATGGAGATGGGTTCAACAATCAAGGTCTCTGTGGGAGCAGCCTATTCCTTCTTGGTCTTTCGCTTCTTCTTGGAGGGAGCAGCATCAGAGGCTTCGGGATATTTTCTCTTTCTGGCTTCAGCCTCAGCAGTCCTCGTCTTCTTCAGTTCTGAAGCGGTATACCTGGCTTTTGGCTTCGAGCTAGTCATGCTAGTCGGGAAGACAATGGGATCTGCTTCCTGCCTTGGTGCATTGGGTTCGGCCACAGTGGGCTTCTTCTTCTGCTTGGCAGCCATCCTGGGATCAATGCCCGGACGCCCAAGCGCCTTGCGCTTCTCAGCCTCGTTGTAGCCTTGCACACACTTGTCAGCCAGGCTCTTCATGCGCTCACGAGAACCCTGAGCTTCTGCACGTTTCTTGAGAAAAGCTTCCTTGAGCTTGTGCAGCATAATCTTGAAGTTCTTCACCTCTTGCACGCTGAGCTTGGCCATATGATTCTTGAACTGAGTTTTCTCAAAGTCAATATTCTGCTTCAGTTCAACAATGCGCTGGACGACAACTAACTCTGAAGCAATGGCACCATGGAAGGCGGCACTGAGGCCAATTGGAAGTTGCAGATCGTCGAAGCTGAGGTTGGGCGTGTCAAACCACTCATCAATGAAGTTCTGGATGATTGTCACGTCAAAGAGAGGTAGATCATTGAAGATTTCTGCTTCTTCTTTGCTCTTGATCAGTTGCTCAAGAGCATCATCTGCCAGATCTTCATCACTGGACAGATCAATGGCATCATTGCGCAGAATGGCAGCAGCAGTTAGTTTTTGGCTGGTGTGTGGAAGAGGCATCTTGACTCTCTGGGGCTTGGAGATGCGTGACAGATCTTCAGACTGCACACTGTCTTCAGGAGGTGCAGTAGCCAGTGGCTTCGCCCGTGAGATCTTTGGCGGAGCAGCTGATTTTGAATCCTTAGCCTTCTTTGGCTTCTGTGGCTTTGGAGTAGGGGCTTCATCAGTGTCAGCATCATCATCAGAATGATACACTTTGGCACCTAGAACAGAAATGTGAGTAATGAGGCCATCCAGGTTGTAGAACGGACCGATGACATTGGGTTCTGCATCACGTGTGCGTCAGCACGGGGAGCAGAGGGACCAGGGTTGAAGTCTAGTCCCAAAGACTTCTTGTTCTGCTTCGCTGAGTTCTTGGCAAACTGGAAGTTGCGCTTGAACAGATTGTCGTCACGACACCATAGTAGTGACAATGGGTGTGCATCTGCAGGCTGTGGTCCACGGACCATGCAGGGATAGAAGCCTTGTTCAATGGCTTCATCTCTGGACTTGGGTTGAAGATTTTTGTATAGGATGTCTCCCCAAGGTCACTTGATGGCATTTTTCTCAGCATATTCCTGGGTCACAAACCGGTATTTGAACCATTGTTCTGCCCAATATCTTCGAATCCACTAGATTTGGGTCTTGCGCTGATTATAATCCTCTTCAGGATCTGTCTTGTAAAGTTCTGAGAGGTCATCTGGCAGATCTCTTGATGTTCCGCCACGACGCTGTCTGCCTCCCTTCCTTGCAGATTTCTCTGAAGCCATGAATTTTAAACTGAAAGGCTTCAATACGTTCAAAGGATTCAAAGGTTTTCGCTTGCTGGACAAACAGGAACTGGCTTCGGGAGAATTTATATGATGCTGTAAAAATTCTGCAAATGAATGCAGACTATGAGAACCAAGGGATTCTCCCATGGACATGTACCTGTGACAGCATTAAGGTGCGAGGGAAGGGGAAGAGGTCATATGCATTCTCAGAAGATTGTGAAGATAAATCAGTTTAGAAGACATTGACCTCATCGTGCGAAGACATTCACTCATAGATAAGGAGTTGGTTCCAGATTTGTACGAATCCATGGATCAGTACAAGTGAGGAATCTAACTACTTTGTAAAGCATAAGTGAATATACTAGGCATGTTATGAGATGCACTATGAAAGAGATCCAACTTGTGTGAATAGAAACTGCTTGTGGTAGAAAGTGACAAAGCTATAGGATCAAAGGGGCTGTAAAAAGGAAGTTTTATTTACCACACGAGGAACTGCTAGACGGAGTGGAAGAGGAGGCCGAGCAGTTCGATCGTCCGTGCCCTAACTTGGCGACGGAAGACACCTATGGCGACGGCGGAGAGGACGATGTCCGCGGTCGGCGTGAAGACGGGGTCGGAGAGGTTGCGGCAGCGAAGCGCTTCGTCGCCGGCGTCGTCGAGAGCTAGCGGTGGCGCTAGGGTTCGTGCGAGAGTGGAAGAAGAGATAATGACTGTGGTGAGGCGTGTATTTATAGGGACAGGGGCGGCACAACATTATTACACAGGTGCCCCTGGCGATTCACATCTGAGGAACACGTGGTCATCATGCAGCATATCGGAGGTTGTTCCACGTCCCACGCATGCCTGGATTGTCGGGTGGTCGTTCCCACTTCTCCGGGTTTCAGGTGAAGGAATGAGCATTGAAAACGGACTTAATGTTTGTCTCTGTATCTTCTGCTGACAAGGACGCAGAGAAGACATTCGACAGTTTCAATAGAATGCATATGATTTGGAGAGATAGAGTTTGAGATAGAAAGCATAGAGAGGTTAGG
>NC_041382.1:221068927-221113409 GCF_002162155.2 Triticum dicoccoides
CTGACAAGGACGCAGAGAAGACATTCGACAGTTTCAATAGAATGCATATGATTTGGAGAGATAGAGTTTGAGATAGAAAGCATAGAGAGGTTTAGGGTCCAATCACATTCACTTAGTTCAAAAGATTCAACAAGAAGACATAGCTATAAGTGAATGTTGTAGAGGACAGAACACTAGTATGTATGTATGTATGTATATATATATATATATATATATATATATATATATATATATATATATATATATTCAACATAGTGAAGATAACCATGAAGACATATTGAAGTTGAAGCCAAACCAAATGTGAAGACATAGCAAATGTAACGCCATGGGTAAAACACTTCAAATGGAAGAATTTGGTGGTGGCGTTACCCACCGTATAGGAAGTATTAGACCCAGACACGGCGCACAATTATCATGGCGCTCTGAAGTCAAATTCCACATTAATGTATTCACACTTAGAATGTATATCTTCATTGATTGAAGATATACTCCACTTCGTGTGTTGCACATCTAAGTCATCAATATGCATAAGTGTTAGGATGTGTGCCTGATCACATGACATTTGAGGATTCCAAGATATTTAGCTCACACCGTAACTTGCAAAATCTCTTCTCATCCAAGGGCTTGGTGAAGATATCTGCCAATTGCTCTTCAGTGTTGACGTGTATGATTTCAATATCTTCCTTCACAACATGATCTCTGAGAAAGTGATGACGAATTTCAATGTGCTTTGTCTTCGAGTGCTGAACTGGGTTGTTGGCAATCTTGATGGCGCTTTCGTTTTTGCAGTAGAGTGGCACTTTCTTCAGATGAATGCCATAGTCCTTGAGTGTTTGCTTCATCCACAAAAGCTGAGCGCAGCAAGATCCAGCAGCAATGTATTCAGATTCAGCAGTGGAGAGAGATACACAGTTCTGCTTCTTTGAAGACCAACATACAAGTGATCGTCCCAAAAAATGACATGTGCCTGATGTAGACTTGCGATCCACCTTGTCACCAGCATAATCAGCATCGGAGAATCCAACCAGATCAAACTCTGAGCCCTTTGGAACCATAATCCTAGAGTTGGGTTGTGAGCCAAATATCGAAGAATTCGCTTCACAGCTAAGTGATGCGACTCCTTTGGTGCCGCTTGGAATCGAGCACACATGCAAACACTAAGCATAATATCTGGCCTAGATGCACATAGATAAAGTAAAGAACCAATCATGGAGCGGTATACCTTTTGATCGAACTCTTTACCAGTGTCGTCGGGACCCATATGATGTTTTGCTGGCATTGGCGTCGTGAAGCCTTTGTAGTCTTGCATACCGAACTTCTTCAGGCAATCTTTGAGATACTTCTCTTGTGATATGAAGATGTCATTGCGTTGCTGTCGTATTTGAAGACCGAGGAAGAACTTTAGCTCTCCCATCATGGACATCTGATATTGCTCCTGCATCATGTATCCAAACTCATCACTGTATTTCTGATTGGTGCAGCCGAAGATAATGTCATCCACATATATTTGGCACACAAACAGTTCACCATCATATGTCTTCATGAAGAGAGTGGGGTCGAGGGAACCAGGTATGAAGCCTTTGCTCTTCAGGAAGTATTTGAGTGTGTCATACCAAGCCCGAGGGGCTTGTTTGAGGCCATACAGTGCCTTGTTGAGCTTGTATACCATGTCAGGATGTTTTGGATCTTCAAAGTCAGGCGGTTGTGTAACATACACTTCTTCTTCAATCTTGCCATTGAGAAAAGCACTCTTCACATCCATTTGATATATAAGTATGTTATGATGATTTGCACAGGCCAGCAGTATGCGTATGGCTTCAAGCCGAGCCACAGGAGCAAATGTTTCATCGAAGTCAATGCCTTCCACTTGAGTATATCCTTGAGCAATGAGACGAGCTTTGTTTCTGACAACTTGACCATGCTCATCTTGCTTGTTGCGGTATATCCATTTGGTGCCAATTATGTTGTGCTTCCGAGGATCAGGACGCTTAACCAGTTCCCATACATTATTCAGCTCAAACTGTTGAAGCTCTTCTTGCATAGCTTGAATCCATTCAGGTTCCATGAAGGCTTCTTCAACTTTCTTGGGTTCTGTTATTGAGACGAATGCAAAGTGCCCACAGAAATTTGCCAGCTGAGTAGCCCTTGAACAAGTAAGTGGACCAGGTGCATTGATGCTATCAATTATTCTCTCAATCTGCACTTCATTGGCAACACGAGGATGTACAGGGCGAAGATTTTGCTCTTGCTGATCATTGTCATTGTTAGTGGGATTGTCTTCAGGCTGAGCATTGTCTTCAGGTTGATCAGGTGCGGAGATGATAAGTTCCTCTTCAGGTTGAGCTTCAGAGGGTATGATTTCTCCAGTTCCCATAAGTTTGATTGATTCACTGGATGGAACTTCATCTAGCACATTTGGTAGGTGCTCTCTTTGTGAGCCATTAGTCTCATCGAACTGCACATCCACTGTTTCAACCACTTTATAATGAAAGAGATTGAAGACTCTGTAGGAGTGCAAATCCTTTCCATATCCAAGCATAAAACCCTCATGTGCCTTCGGTGCAAATTTTGAAGTGTGATGTGGATCCTTGATCCAGCACCTGGCGCTAAATACTCTGAAGTAACTGACATTTGGCTTCTTGCCAGTAAGGAGCTCATAAGATGTCTTGTTCAGAAGCTTGTGAAGATAAACATGGTTGATTGTATGGCATGTAGTATCAATGGCTTCAGGCCAGAATTTTCTTGGAGTCTTGTATTCATCAAGCATCGTTCGGGCCATCTCAATGAGTGTTCTGTTCTTGCGTTCGACGACGCCATTCTGATGTGGCGTCTATGGAGCTGAGAATTCATGTGTGATGCACAAAGTATCAAGATATGTATCAAGGCCAGTGTTCTTGAATTCAGTGCCATTGTCACTTCTGATGTGCTTTATCTTGGCGCCATAGTTGTTCATTGCTCGATTGGCGAAGCGTCTGAAGACATCCTGCACTTCAGTCTTGTAGAGGATTATGTGCACCCAAGTATATCTAGAATAATCATCAACAATGACAAAGCCATAGAGACAAGCAGTAGTAGTAAGAGTTGAATAATGAGTGGGACCGAAAAGATCCATGTGGAGTAGTTCGAAGGGTTGAGTCATTGTCATGATTGTCTTCGAGGGATGCTTGGACCTCGTCATCTTTCCTGCTTCACAGGCACCGCATAAGTGATCTTTCTTGAACTTGACGCCCTCGATGCCTATGACATGCTTCTTCTTTGCAAGGGTGTGGAGGTTCCTCATGCCAACATGCCCTAGCCTCCGATGCCAGAGCCAGCATTCTGAAGCTTTTGCTAGAAGACATACGGCAAGCTCTGGTCCTGCTGAGAAATCTACCACGTACAAATCATCTTTCTGATACCCTTCAAACACTAGATACTTGTCAGATTCCATTAGAACAAGGCAACGATATTTTCCAAACATCACAATCATGTTTAAATCGCAAAGCATTGAGGCAGACATTAAGTTGAAACCAAGGGATTCAACAAGCATGACTTTATCCATGTGTTGATCCTTTGAGATTGCAACTCTACCTAGACCCAATACCTTGCTTTTACCAGTGACAGCAAATGTGATGTGACTTTTGTCAGATGGACATAAAGTTGAGTCCATGAGAAGACTTCGCTTGCCAGTCATGTGATTGGTGCACCCACTATCAATAATCCATTCTGAAGCTACTGGTGTCGTACCCTACAGTGCAGTTAGGGGGATAGGCTTCACGAAGAGTGTTTTGAAGCAAAAACATTTGACGAACCAGTGGGTTATGAAAGCTTAGATCCAGATTAGGACTAGTAGGGAGAGTAGCAAGCGATTCAGGAACGAAGTACATAGTAAGACCATTCGGGCATTTGATCTTGCGCCCTACAAGATGTTTAAGGTCCCCAGCAATAGCGTCAGACGATTTTGGTTTTCTGCTGGAGACCTTTCTCTGCAAAAGAGAGTTAAGCTTTCTTAGCCACCCACATCTTCAAGGGTGGCTTAGAAGCAACGAGTCTAAGTGCACCATCTGAGAACTTTGGCTTTGAAGCCCTAGCAAAAAGTCTTGCAGGTGGACAATAGTACTCATAAGAATAAGCAGAATAGTTCTTGGTCTTATGAACATGGCGGTTTAATGAACCACGCTCATATTCATAGGCCTGAGTATGGCTTCCCTACAAAACATTTGCGTTAGTGCGAATCTGGTGAGTCCTCTGTCTGTATGAAGCCTTTGGACCATATGAAGCCTGTGGTCTGGGAATTATCTTCTTCACCTGTGGTGTCATGATGACATTCATAGGAAGATTCTCCAAACACCTTTTGGGCACCCAGATCTTCTTCATAGTCGGTCCATTCCTGCAGTTAGTACCAATATACCTGGCAAACACTTCACCATTCTGATGTTTAAACAGTTTATAGTTTGCATCAAAGGATTCATCAATAACGATGGGGTTAGCACAAGTGAAACCAGATAGAGTGGATGGATCTGCTGAAGGCTCCTTTGCAGCAACCCATGTGGTTTTGGGGTGCTTCTCAGGTTTCCAGTAAGAGCCATCAGCATTCATTTTCCTTACGAACCCAACACCCTCTTTCCTAGGGTTTCGGTTCAGGATCTGCCTTTTGAGGACATCACATAGTGTCTGATGCCCTTTGAGACTTTTGTACATCCCTGTTTCAAGCAATGTCTTCAACCTGGCATTCTCATCAGCAATAGCAGTGGTATCCTCAGCAGAGGGGTTAGTTCCCACATCAATAGTTGATGATATTGCAACAGCAGTAGCAGTAGAACATTCAGCAACAGAAGTAGCATTATCACGCTCAATGCATTTAAGACATGGTGGTTCAAATCCTTCCTGAGCGAAACTGATCTGTTCGGCGCGAAGTGACTCGTTTTCCTTTTGAAGATCTTCATGAGCCGCTCTCAATTTCTCAAGAGCTTGCTTCCTTTGAAGATAATCATAGGAAAGCTTTTCATGAGTTGTTGAGAGTGTTTCATGACGACTTTCAAGTTCCACATACTTAACGTGAAGATTTTTATGTCTTCAATTAAGGACTCAGATCGAGTCATTTCAGCGCCTAACAGATCATCGCTTTTGTCTAATAGTTTTTGAATATGTTCCATAGCTCTCTGTTGTTCAGTTGCAATTTTAGCAAGTGTTTTGTAGTTGGGTTTGGAACCACAATCAGAGTCATCTTCACTAGATGTTTGATAGTGAGTAGTGCGTGTGTTTACCTTGGCACCGCGTGCCACGAAGCAGTAGGTAGGAGCGGAGTAGTCCTTGTCATTTGCATCGGTGTCGGTGATGAAGTCATTGTCTTCAGTGTTGAAGATGGACTTGGCAACGTATGCTATAGCCAGACTTGCAACGCCAGAATCGGACTCCTCCTCAGACTCCACCTCCGCCTCCTCAGAAGCGGACTCCTCCTCTAAATCCATTTCCTTGCCAACAAACACACGTGCCTTGCCAGATGAGCTCTTCTTGTGTGATGAAGACTTTGAGAAAGACTTGGAAGAAGACTTTGAGTATTTCTTCTTCTTGTTGTTGTTAGAGTCATATTCCTTGCTCTTCTTCTTCTTTTTGTTCTCATTGTCCCACTGCGGACACTCAGAGATGAAGTGCCTAGTTTTCTTGCACTTGTGACATGTTTTCTTCTTGTAGTCATGAGCAGAAGCTTCATCATTCCTTGAGCTTGATCATGAATACTTTCTGAAACCTTTCTTCTTGGTGAACTTTTGGAACTTCTTCACAAGCATAGCAAGTTCCCTTCCAATGTCTTCAGGATCATCAGAACTGCTGTCAGATTTTTCTTTAGATGAGGAGACAGCTTTTGCCTTCAAGGCACGAGTTCGCCCATAGTTTGGACCGTAGATATCTCTTTTCTCAGAAAGCTGAAACTCATGTGTGTTGAGCCTCTCAAGTATGTCAGACGGATCGAGTGTCTTGAAATCAGGACGTTCATGAATCATCAGGGCTAGGGTGTCAAACGAACTGTTAAGTGATCTCAGTAGTGTCTTGACGACTTCATGCTTGGTGATCTCAGTAGCGCCGAGGGCTTGAAGCTCATTTGTGATGTCAGTGAGTCGATCAAACATGAGCTGGACATTCTCATTGTCATTTCTCTTGAAGCGGTTGAAGAGATTGCGAAGGACACTGATTCTCTGATCTCTCTGGGTTGAGACGCCTTCATTGACCTTGGAGAGCCAGTCCCAGACTAGCTTAGATGTTTCCAAAGCACTCACGCGGCAATACTGTCCTTTGGTCAGATGACCACAGATGATATTTTTGGCAGTAGAGTCCAGTTGAATGAATTTCTTGACATCAGCAGCAGTGACACCTTCTCCAGCCTTGGGAACGCCATTCTTAACGACATACCATAGGTCGACGTCAATGGCTTCAAGATGCATGCGCATCTTATTCTTCCAGTAGGGATATTCAGTTCCATCAAAGACGGGGCACGCAGTGGAGACTTTAATTATCCCTGCAGTCGACATAGCTAAAACTCCAGGTGGTTAAACCGAATCACACAGAACAAGGGAGTACCTTGCTCTGATACCAATTGAAAGTGCGTTATATCGACTAGAGGGGGTGAATAGGCGATTTTTATGAAAGTCTTCAAAACGTGGAAGTTTCAAAGATAAAAGATAGAGATAAACCTATTACCATGCAGTGGAAGGTAGACTACACTAGGTAAACCATAGTCAAGTATTCAATGAAGTGAAAGCACAATGACTAATAACAGCTAGGTAGTAAGGATCAGGTAGGAAGATATTATGAAGCCAAACAGAACACGCAGTTACTCAGTGAAGACAAAAGATAGTGCAATCATACAATGACTTCACAAGGACCAACAGTAAGTAAAGGGAAGGGAAGGATGAAACCAGTGACTCGTTGAAGACAATGATTTGTTGGACCAGTTCCAGTTGCTGTGACAACTGTACGTCTAGTTAGGGCAGCTAGGTATTTAAACTTGAGGACACACAGTCCCGGACACCCAGTCCTGAACACGCAGCTCAGGACACCCAGTCCTCACCGTATTCCCCTTGAGCTAAGGTCACACAGACCTCGCCCAATCACTCTAGTAAGTCTTCAAGGTAGACTCCCAAACCTTCACATACTTCGTTCACTGGCGATCCACAATGTCTCTTGGACGCTCAGAATGCGACGCCTAACCGGATGGAGGATTCAAAGTCCTCAAGTGTAATAAGTCTTCAGATCACATAGACAAGAAGACTTAAGTGATGCCTAACACTCTTAGGCTCTGGGTGGTTAGGGCTTTATCCTCGCAAGGAATTCTCTCTCAAAGGCTTCGAGGTGGGTTGCTCTCAAACGACAAAAGCCGTACTCTAACTCTGAGCAGCCAACCGTTTATGGTTGTAGGGGGTGGGCTATTTATAGCCACTAGGCAACCCGACCTGATTTGTCCGAAATGACCCTGGGTCACTAAGGAACTGACACGTGTTCCAACGGTCAGATTTCAAACTCACACGGCAACTTTACTTGGGCTACAAGCAAAGCTGACTTGTCCGACTCTGGACAAGATTCGCTCACATAGTCTTCACTCGAAGACATAGGTTTTGGTTAAGCATCACTTCAGTCATTCTGACTGGTTCTCTTGGACCCCACTTAACAGTAGGGTGGTTCCTATGACTCAACAAAGAAGAAAAAGAACTACGAAGGATCTAAGTCTTCGAGCTCCATAGGCTTCATGCGATGTCTTCTCTTGTCATAGTCTTCAATGTGAATATCTTCATATACCACCTTTGACATCAATGTCTTCATACATTTTTAGGGGTCATCTCTGGTAGGAAAACCGAATTAATGAGGGACTTCTACCTGTGTTATCCTGCAATTCTCACAAACACATTAGTCCCTCAACTAAGTTTGTCATCAATACTCCAAAACCAACTAGGGGTGGCACTAGATGCACTTACAATCTATCATAGCCTTTTCAATAAGTAAGAGTGTCGAACCCAACGAGGAGCGGAAGGAAATGATAAGCAGTTTTCAGTAAGGTATTCTCTGCAAGCACTGAAATTATCAGTAACAGATAGTTTTGTGATAAGGTAATTTGTAACGAGTAGCAAGTAATAAAAGTAAATAAGGTGCAGCAAGATGGCCCAATCCTTTTTGTAGCAAAGGATAAGCCTGGACAAACTCTTATATGAAGGAAAGCGCTCCCGAGGACACATGGGAATTATTGTCAAGCTAGTTTTCATCACGTTCATATGATTTGCGTTTGGTACTTTGATAATTTGATATGTTGGTGGACCGGTGCTTGGGTACTATCCTTACTTGGACAAGCATCCCACTTATGATTAACCCCCATTGCAAGAATCCGCAACTACAACAGAAGTATTAAGGTAAACCTAACCATAGCATGAAACATATGGATCCAAATCAGCCCCTTACAAAGCAACGCATAAACTAGGGTTTAAGCTTCTGTCACTCTAGCAACCCATCATCTACTTATTACTTCCCAATGCCTCCCTCTAGGCCGAAACAATGGTGAAGTGTCATGTAGTCAACGTTCACATGACACCACTGGAGGGATGACAACATACATCTCATCAAAATATCGGATGAGTACCAAATTCACATGACTACTTATAGCAAGACTTCTCCCATGTGCTCAGGAACAAACGTAACTACTCACAAATCATATTCATATTCATAATCAGAGGGGTATTAATATGCATAATGGATCTGAACATATGATCTTCCACCAAGTAAACCAACTAGCATCAACTACAAGGAGTAATCAACACTACTAGCAACCCACAGGTACCAATATGAGGTTTGGATACAAAGATTGGATACAAGAGATGAACTAGGGTTTGAGATGAGATGGTGCTGGTGAAGATGTTGATGGAGATTGACCCCCTCTCGATGAGAGGATCGTTGGTGATGACGATGGTGATGATTTGCCCCTCCCGATGAAAGGCAATTATGATGATATATGATGGACTGACTGAGATGAGAAAAGCTGGTATGAACTCGACCTCTTTTGTTTTTGTAAATATGATGAGTCCCTCGTTCTTGATAAAGCTTATTATGAATAAACATGTTTGCAATGACAATTAGAGATCATGGTTGCTTGTGCCATGCTTGATTACTATGAGTTATAATGGTTTACTTTGTGTGCCAACATGCTGTTGAGATGATTATGATGTGGTATGATGGGGTGGTATCCTCCTTTGAATGATTTAAGTGACTTGACTTGGCACATGTTCACGCATGTAGTTGAAACAAAATCAACATAGCCTTCACGATATTTATGTTTATGGTGGATTATATCCTACTCATGCTTGCATCCAATGTTTATTAATTTTAATGCATGTACATGGCTGTTGTCGCTCTCTAGTTGGTCACTTCCCAGTCTTTTGCTAACCTTCACTTGTACTAAGCGGGAATACTGCTTGTGCATCCAATCCCTTAAACCCCAAAGTTATTTCAGATGAGTCCACTATACCTTCCTATATGCGGTATCTACCTGCCGTTCCAAGTAAATTTGTATGTGCCAAACTCTAAACCTTCAAATAATCATTCTGTTTTGTATGCTCGAATAGCTCATGTATCAACCAAGGCTGTCCTTATCTTCCGTGTTAGGCGGGGTATTCTCAAGAGGAGTGGACTCTGCTCCTCACTCACGAGAAAATGGCTGGTCACCGGGATGCCCAGTCCCATGCTTTATGCAAACTAAATCAAAATTAATTGCAAACAAAACTCCCCCTGGGACCTAATGTATGTTGGAGGCACTCGTTGTTTTGAGCAAGTCATGGATTGATGCTTGTTGGTGGAGGGGGAGTATAAACTTTACCATTCTATTTGGGAACCGCCTATAATGTGTGTAGCATGGAAGATATCGCCATCTCTTAGTTGTTACGTTGACAATGAAAGTATACCGCTCAAAATAAAAATTATCGCTATTTCAAAACCGAGCTCTGGCACCTCTACAAATCCCTGCTTCCCTTTGCGGAGGGCCTATCCATTTACTTTTATGTTGAGTCATCACCCTCTTATTAAAAAGCACTAGTTGGAGAGCACAACTGTCATTTGCATTCATCACTATTAATCTATGTTGGGTATGACTATGATTGGATCTCTTTTACCATGAATTACAATATCTAGTCAGTCCTTCATCTTTAAAGGTGCTCTGCATTTATGTTTTCCAGTCTCAGAAAGGGCTAGCGAGATACCATCTTGTTATATCATATTATGATTGTTTTGAGAAAGTGTTGTCATCCGAGATTTATTATTATGACTTGCTAGTTGATTATGCTATTGATATGAGTAATTATGAGACCTGAGAATTATTGCAAATGTGGTTAGTTATGATCTATGCTGAAAACTTGAATGCTGGCTTGACATAGTTACAACAACAAGAGCAAATAGAGTTTGTAAAAGTTTTTCTTTCTTTCTTTCTTTCAGTTTGTCAACTGAATTGCTTGAGGACAAGCAAGGGTTTAAGCTTGGGGGAGTTGATACGTCTCCGTCGTATCTACCTTTCCAAACACTTTTGCCCTTGTTTTGGACTCTAACTTGTATGATTTGAATGGAACTAACCCGGACTGACGCTGTTTTCAGTAGAATTGCCATGGTGTTGTTTTATGTGCAGAAAACAAATATTCTCAGAATGACCTGAAACTCCACGAAACATCTTAGAAAAAATAATAAAAAATCCTCGCCAAAGATGAAGACCAGGGGGTCCCACACACTTCTCACGAGGGTGGGGGCGCCCCCCCCCCCTAGGGAGCGCCCCCTACCTCGTGGGCCCCTTGGATGCCCTCCGACGCCAACTCCAACTCTATATATTTGCTTTCGGAGAGAAAAAAATCAGAAAGAAGAAATCATCGTGTTTTACGATACGGAGCCGCCGCCAAGCCCTAAAACCTCTCAGGAGGGCTGATCTGGAGTCCGTTCGGGGCTCCGGAGAGGGGGATTCGTCGCCGTCGTCATCATCAACCATCATCCATCACCAATTTCATGATGCTCACCGCCGTGCGTGAGTAATTCCATCATAGGCTTGTTGGACGGTGATGGGTTGGATGAGATTTATCATGTAATCGAGTTAGTTTTGTTAGGGTTTGATCCCTAGTATCCATTATGTTCTTAGATTGATGTTGCTATGACTTTGCTATGCTTAATGCTTGTCACTAGGGCCCGAGTGCCATGATTTCAGATCTGAACCTATTATGTTTTCATGAATATATGTGAGTTCTTGATCCTATCTTGCAAGTCTATAGTCACCTACTATGTGTTATGATCCGGCAACCCCGAAGTGACAATAATCGGGACCACTCCCGGTGATGACCTTAGTTTGAGGAGTTCATGTATTCACTGTGTGCTAATGCTTTGTTCTGGTTCTCTATTAAAAGGAGGCCTTAATATCCCTCAGTTTTCAATAGGACGCCGCTGCCACGGGAGGGTAGGACAAAAGATGTCATGCAAGTTCTTTTCCATAAGCACGTATGACTATATACGGAATACATGCCTACATTACATTGATGAATTGGAGCTAGTTCTGTGTCACCCTATGTTATGACTGTTACATGATGAACCGCATCTGGCATAATTATCCATCACTGATCCGGTGCCTACGAGTTTTCCATATACTGGTTCTCGCTTATTTACTTTCCCGCTGCTACTATTACAATCGCTACAAAATACCAAAAACATTACTTTTGCTGTCTTTACTTTTGTTGCCGCTACCACCACTATCATATTACTTTGCTACAAAATACTTTGCTGCAGATACTAAGTTTCCAGGTGTGGTTGAATTGACAACACAGCTGCTAATACTTGAGAATATTCTTTGGCTCTCCTTGTGTCAAATCAATAAATTTGGGTTGAATACTCTATCCTCGAAAGTTGTTGCGATCCCTTATACTTGTGGGTTATCAAGACTAATTTATGCCGCCGTTGCCAGGGAGCATAGCTCTATTCTTTGAGTCACTTGGGATTTATATCTGCTTATCACTATGAAGAACTTGAGAGATCCAAAAACCAAGATCTATCCCTCAACTACGAGGGGAGGTAAGGAACTGCCATCTAGCTCTGCACTTGATTCACCTTCTGTTATGGGTAAGCTAGCGACACCTACACCTGCTTCTGTTATTTGTTCTGATATGTCGCAAGTTATCGATGATGCCACTTCTGCTATGCATGATACTTATGATGAAACTGCTTCTAAGCCTGATACTATTGTGCCCCTTAGTGAATTTCTTGATGAACAAATTGCTAGGGCTAGAGAAAAAGAAATTATTGAATCAGAATACGATGATGATAGTGATGATGAAAATATGCCTGTTATTCCTGAGGGTTATCTTTTTGATATGGATTCTTCTGCCGCTATTTTAGCTTGCAGAGATAGATATGAGCTTAAGAGGTTATTAGTTAAATGGAACAAAGAATCACTTAGAGATAAATGAAACCCGACCCTGCATTTGCTACTTCACCTATTTGTGTTCCTGATAAGGATTATGAATTCTCTGTTGATCCTGATATAATTACTTTGGTTGAATCTGATCCGTTTTATGGCTATGAATCTGGAACTGTTGTGGCACATCTTACTAAGTTAAATGATATAGCTGCCATGTTTACTAATGATGAGAGATCGCGTTACTTTTATATACTCAAAATATTTCTGTTCTCATTAAAGGGTGATGCTAAGATATGGTTTAATTCTCTTGATCCTGGTTGTGTGCGTAGTCCCCAGGATATGATTTATTACTTCTCTGCTAAATATTTCCCTGCTCATAAGAAACAAGATGCTTTGAGGGAAATATACAACTTCATGCAAATTAAAGAAGAGAGTCTCCCACAAGCTTGGGGGAGGCTTCTCAAGTTACTTAATGCTTTGCCTGATCATCCTCTTAAGAAACCTGAAATACTTGATATCTTTTATAATGGACTAACCGATGCTTCCAAAGATTACCTGGATAGTTGTGCTGGTTCTCTTTTCAGGGAAAGAACACCAGATGAAGCTGAGATCCTATTGAATAATATGTTGACAAATGAAAATAATTGGGCACCTCCTGAGCCAGATCCTGAACCAACTCCTGCTCCAATTACTGAACCTATTCCTAAACCAACTCCGAAGAAGAGAGGTGTTCTATTCCTCAGTCCCGAAGATATGCAAGAGGCAAAGAAATCTATGAAAGAAAAATGTATTAAAGCTGAAGATGTTAAGAATTTACCTCCTATTTACGAAATACATGGTCTTAATGTACCGCCTGTTGAAGAAACATATGATCTCAATTCTTTATTTACTGAAGAACCTCCTGATCTCGATATCCCGACACAGGTAGTGAAGGTAAATTCTCTCTATTGATATGATAAAGCTGAAGTCCCTCCTACTAAAATTGCTAGCCAGTGCTTGGATGAGTTTGATAACTTTATGTTTAAGCAAGACGACTTCAATGCTTATTTTGGTAGACAATTAAAATAAAATGCTTATATGATTAGACGCTTGGGTGATTATATGGCTAATATTAAAGGTGAACTTAAACTTGTTAGCAAACATGCTTCTATGGTCACCACTCAAGTAGAACAAGTACTTAAAGCTCAAAAAGAAGTGTTTGATGAAATGAATAGTAAGAAAAATGATTATGATGTTAGAGTGGCTACTAGAACTGGTAGAATGACTCAGGAACCTTTGTATCCTGAAGGCCGCCCTAAGAGAATCGAGCAAGATTCTCAAAGAAATAATAGTGATGTTCCTAGTTCTTCTAAAAAGAATAAGAAGAAAAATGATAGAACTGTGCAAACTTCTAGTGAACCTATTGCTGAACCACCTGATAATCCAAATGATATTTCTATGTCTGATGCTGAAACACAATCTGGTAATGAACATGAACCTAGTGAAAATATTAATGATAATGTTCATGATGATGCTCAACCTAGTAATGATAATGATGTAGAAATTGAACCTGTTGTTGATCTTGATAACCCACAATCAGAGAATCAACGTTATGATAAAAGAGACTTTGTTGCTAGGAAACATGGTAAAGAAAGGGAACCTTGGGTTCAGAAACCCATGCCTTTTCCTCCGAACCCATCCAAGAAAAAGGATGATCAGGATTTTGAGCGCTTTGCTGAAATGATTAGGCCTATCTTTTTGCGTATGTGATTAACTCATGTTCTCAAAACAAATCCTTATGCTAAATATATGAAGGATATCATTACTAATAAAAGAAAGATACTGGAAGCTGAAATTTCCACCATGCTTGCTAATTATACTTTTAAGGGTGGAATACCAAAGAAACTTGGAGACCCCAGAGTACCTACTATACCTTGCTCCATTAAAAGAAATTATATTAAAACTGCTTTATGTGATCTTGGAGCCGGTGTTAGTGTTATGCCTCTCTCTTTATATCGTAGACTTGACTTGAATAAGTTCACACCTACTAAAATATCTTTGCAAATGGCTGATAAATCAACTGCTATACCTGTCGGTATTTGTGAGGATGTGCCTGTTGTGGTTGCAAACGTGACTATTTTAACAGATTTTGTTATACTTGATATTCCCGAGGATGATAGTATGTCTATTATTCTTGGAAGACCTTTTCTTAATACTGCAGGGGCTGTTATTGATTGCAACAAAGGAAATGTCACTTTTCATGTTAATGGTAATGAGCATACGGTACACTTTCCGAGGAAACAACCTCAAGTTCATAGTATCAACTCTATTGGAAAAATTCCATCGATTATATTTGGAGGTTTTGAATTTCCTCTACCAACTGTCAAGAAGAAATACGATATTCTTATTATTGGGGATGTGCATATCCCCATTGAGGTAACTTAGTGTTATTCAAAATTTCTCCGGTTTCATGATTATCGGAATGAGTTTGTTAGCAAGACTTGATCAACCTTGTTAGTGGATTCTTTTTTATGAGCATGAGATGGATGAAACTAGAAGCACCACCTTCTGTACCTTCTCTTTATTTTCTGTCAATTAGTAGAAATAAAGTAAAAATAGTATTTTTCTGTCTGTTCCCTGACTTATCCGTGCAATATAAAAATATCCCGAAAATAAAAGTCCTCAGAATGACATGCCAATTTAATATGATTTTTTCAGGAATATTTGAGGATTTAATGTGCAAAAATTACCGCAGGAGGAGCTGCCACCTGGCCACGAGGGTGGTGGGCGCCCCCCCCCCCTAGGGCGCGCCCCCCTACCTCGTGGGCCCATGGTGGCCCTCCTCCACTTATCCCAGCACCCATCTTCTTCCTCTGTCTCACACAAACCCGAAAAACCAACTCAAGCACGAGTTCCAGCCACTTTTGTTGTGATTTTCGATCTCCTTGCTCAAAGCACCTCTCGCAAAACTGCTTGGGGAGATTGTTCCTTGGTATGTGACTCCTCCATTGGTCCAATTAGTCTTTGTTCTAGTGCTTTATTCTTTGCAAATTTGTGCTGCATAAGTGACCATGTTCTTGAGCTTGCATGTCAAATTTATATGGTTCTAAGTAGTTCTAATGCTTGATATAGGCTCTAGGCACTTGTAGGAGTAGTTGCTATCAGTTTTATTGAAGTTGGTTCACTTTTGTTTAAAGTTACTAAAAAATTCAGATTATTTCAGAAAAATAATGAGGAGATTTTTGAGGGGCTCATCGAGCCAAAGCTCGAAGGAAAAGGCACCGAAGCCTAAGTATAATTTGCCGCGCACCGCGGAGATTCGGGCGTGTGAATGGCCTTCTGAAGATTCTTGAGAGCAGCCGGTATCTATGAAGATTTTCATGAATTGGCTCACAATGCAGGCCTCACCGCCTTCCTCCACGACCAATGTGATCAGTATCTCTTACTCATAAATACTTTTGTGCAAAACTTTCATTTTCATTCTAGGAACTCACCACCTATGGTGGAGTTTCATTTATATGATGAGCATAAGGAGATGTCACTTTATGATTTCTATCGGATTTGTTTAGTCCCTTTTGAGGGCAAGACAGAAGAACCACATTATGATGATGTGGCTGGGTTTATTGATACTATCACTGTAGGAGAAACTAGGAAGGTTTCCGATGCACGAATCACTAGCATACATTTTCCTGTTTTATGTTACTTTGCATTATTTGCTAGTCATTGTTTAATTGGACGCAGAAACTGTGGAAACCTTAGCATCCCTGGTATAATTATTCTGCACCATGGTTTATACAGTGATAACACTTTTAGTATGGGCCGTATTATTGCTAGACGGTTAAGTATGAACCGTACCAAAGGCCCCATCTTTGGAGGCGTCTATGCCACACGCCTAGCTGCACATTTTAACATACCTATTAGGCATGCTGAGAAGGAAGAAAAGGTGCTGCCCCGTGTTGATCTAGATCATAAAAGTATGGTGGCACATGATTTTATTGTTAAGAATAGGGCAGGAGATCTTAAATATCAATTGTTCTTTAACAAACATCATCCTGAGACTATTATCCTGCCTGCTCCTACTTTGTTTAATTTTATAGGACCCTACCTCGTTACGTGGGCTGCCGTCCAAGCTTACAAGAATCCTGCACCAGCCCCGGAACAGGAACCACAAGATGAGCCTCCAAGAAAATCTGTTTATTCTTGGGATCCAGAGATGACTGTCAGCCAGTGGCAGTCAGAGTCTTCTTCTTCATCACAGTATGATCCCAACTATTCTTCCTCATCACAGTACAACCCCAAAAACTATTATTATGGATATCCGCCAGGCCAGCCGTGGCCATAGACCAACTTAGGCCAAAAGCCTAAGCTTGGGGGAGTACGTATTTCTCACCGACATTACATTTATGTTCACACACACTCATTACTAGATGTCGGTGCTCATACTCTTTCACTGTAATATCCATGCTAGTTTATTTTGTTTTTCCTGCTTTCTTCTTGTGTGCTTGTTAAACCTTAAGCAAAACTGTCGGGGGTTTGGTGCGACATATGCCAATGGATGGCTTATCATGGTGGGGGCGAGTAGAACATCGCCGGTGCCTGGAAACAGGATGAGGCGAAGACATGCACGCCGGTGAATCTTACCCAGCTTCAGGGCTCTCCAAGGAGATAACACCCCTACTGCTGCTCTGCGGGGTCTCCGCATGATCATTATGGTCAAGTGTTTACACGGTTGCTCCTTGAGCTGTATCTGGTGGTAGGAGAGGGCAAGGCTAGCTCCCTCCTTCTATATGGTATGGTATAGAACTACTGGGATCCAACCTTTTGCATGGGTTCCCTGGGGGTTTATATAGGCCTACCCCCCAGGGGTACAATGGTAATTAGACTGGGCGTGGGCCCAGCCGTCAGTGCCTCCAACCTCCGACTTCTCCACCGACTGCTGGGGCCCGCTGACTGGTGGGCCCCGCCGACTGGTCTGGTACGGAGCTGACAGGCCGCGTCCGCCGCGGGCGGGTCTTGTCGGCTGCTGATTACTGTAGCCATGCTCCTGATGACGCAGGCTTGGTCATGGGGTCGTGGCAACAGCCCCGCCGCCTGGCGGGCAATCACTGTGGCCACTCCCCATCTCATCTTGATTAATGGCGCGTGGGCCCCAGGGGCTGGCTCGGCCGACTTCCCCAGGCCGACTCCCGATGGGTCCGACTAGCGGTCCTCCCGCCGTCTCCCGAGGTCTCACTGGCTGGTGGGTCCCGATGCTTCCAGGCCATACATACAAGCCGTCGTGGGCACAGGACTCGGTACTGTGGTGCTGATGTTAGGGCCGGCATGGCAACAGTGCCACGCCACACGGAGATCTTCCGGAGTACGGCGTGTTGTGGCCATGCCTGCCCTTGGTGAGGGGCGGGGGTAGGCTTTGCTGTAGCCACGCCCCTGCCTCGTCCCCTTTGATGAGGTCGTGATTTGTTGGAGTCGCCGGCCGACTCACAAAGCCGGCTTCTCTGGAAGTCGTCCTTGAGACTCGGCCGTGGGCGGGCAGTCGGCTGCCCTGCCGTCGACTCCTAAGGAGGCGGCTCTTCGTCCCGGAGTCTTGAGGGGCGCAGCCTGCCCTGATGTCTTGAAAGGTTATGGGGCTCGGGTTGGCCTACCCGTGGCCCATTACTCCGACAGTAGTCCCCGAAGCTGGTGAGGCGCCGCGGACGATCGGCCGAGAAGCCTCAGCGGTTTCTCTCTCCGGGTGCTCAACGCATGGTCTTGATTGACTTCTGTCGGGCCGTCTAGAAGGAGTCGGACTTGCTCAACTCCGACTTGCCCAGCATTTCGAACGTCGCGGCGGGATTTCAAGTGGCGTGCTAGCTAAGCCTCCAGGCCGCCGCCCGTTCTTGACCTGTCACGCGAGGGCACGTGGCCAGGCCGTCCTGCCAGCCTACGCGCGCGACGGGGCAGGCCCATAGGCGGGGCCCACCACTACCGTGCCTCGGTGCCCGAGCGGATCCGCTGTGGCCCTGGTGGACGGTTGGGATTCCCGTGGAGTTACTGCGCACAGTAACTTTACGTGGATCGTGGGGGCCGTGGGGTTGTGGGCGTAGTGAATCCCCACGTCCGCCCCCTCGGCTTCGCAGCCCACGGGGCTATAAGTAGGGGGAAGAGGGGGGCACGCGCGCCCCTCCTTCCCACTACCCCTCGTTCTCTTCTTCCTCGCTTTCCTTACTCTCCTCCTCTCTTCTTCGCTCCGCCGCATGCCCATGCTCCGGCGAACACCGCAGGGACAGCTTGCGATGAGTTCCTCCTCCCCTGCCGCGCCTCCCCCAGTGCGCTCCGACACCTGGGACAGCTCCGAAGTCCACGAAGACCATATCGAGTTCCTCCGCCGGACCCGTCGGCTTCCTGGCGAGGATCGCGTGCAGGTGCGTCTTGCGCCGGAGGGGGAGATTTCCCCCACCCCGCAGGAGGGCGAGCGGGTCATCTTCCGCTCGCACTATCTGCGCGGGCTGGGGCTGCCGGCGAGCAGCTTTTTCCGGTCGTTCATGGAGTTCTACGGCCTTCAGCCGCACCACCTCACCCCCAACATAGTGGTGCTGCTCTCCGCCTTCGTGGCTCTGTGCGAAGGCTTCCTCGGAGTCCTCCCCACCCTCGAGCTCTGGGGGGAGTTCTTCTTCTCCAAGCTCGGTACCCAGTCCACGGGCGTGCCGGCTCAGTGCGGCGCCTACATCGCCGTGCGAAGGACAGGAGCCGACAACCACTTCCCCTCCGTCTCGCTGTTGAAATCGGTGAAGATGTGGCAGAGGTCCTACTTCTACGTCAGGAACGTCGCCACGAGGGGCGACTGGGTCAATCTGCCGGCTTTCGAAGCCGGCCCGCCGGCTGGCAGACTGCCCAACTGGTCGTACCGGGCCAGGTCGCTGACGCCTGCGGGAGCCGGCGCCATCGCGCGACTCCGAGTGCTGACGCAGTCGGAGGGTCTGACTGGGCCGGACCTGCTGGTCGCCTTCGTGTCCCGCCGAGTTCTTCCACACCAAGGCCGCCCTCACATGATATGCCAGATGAGCGGGCGCCGCGACCCGAGTCGGATGTGCACCAAGGACATGCCTCACGAAGAGGTGGCCCACATGGTGAACTACCTTTTGGACAGCAGGCTCCTGGAGGACTGGCGATTCGGCAAGGAGCCGTACTCCCGCGCCAACCCCCCGCCCGTGGTGAGTCGCCTTTCTTTTCTTTCTTTAGATTGTCTTCTTCTTGCCGAGTTTTGTTCTGATCAGTCGGCTTTGGTTAGAATCCCCTTCTTCATCCACCAGCCGGCACCTCGGGGCCGGCCCATGAGTTCGTCGCCGACCGGGCGGAGAGCGACGTCGACGACCCCGATCTGGGGGCGGCGGCTCTGGAAGATGATGCCGAGGGAGGAGGAGGGACGACAGGCGACTTCAGGCCCTCGACTACCTTCGCCGACTGGCCTGAAGACAATGCCGAGGGAGAAGTCGCCCCTCGCTGTCGGCCAGGGGCCGGCCAGCCGGGCGCGGGCTCTTCTGCCGCGTCGGGCGCTCTAGGCGGCGGGAAGAAGCGCCGGGCTGTGCCGACTTTGTTCGACAGCCGGCCAAAGAAGCCCAAGGGCTCGGCTGCGGCGACCTGGCGAGACGAGGCAGCCGCGAAGGCCATCCGCTTCTATAAGGAAGTGAAGAAGCCGCAGTTGGTCCCTGCATAAGTATTCTGTCTTCAAAGTTTTATTCTTTCTTCATGATTTGTCTGAGTCTCTGCTTGCCCCTCTTGCTTCAGGGCTCCCCTCTCTCTTGAGCGGGTCGTCGCCGCCTCCGTCATGGGGTCAGTGGAGACATCTGCCACCACTCGGCGGATTGACCCCGCTGCTGACCTCCAGGAGGCGACGGAGCGGAATGCGCGGGAGAGGCGCAATGAAGAAGAGGCCCTCCGCGTGGGGAGGGCGGAGGCCTCCGCTAAGAAGAGACTAGCAGAGGCAGAAGCCGCCGCCGCGGCGAAGCAGCAGGCTGAGGAAGCCGCACGCCGCCAGTCGGCAGTGCTTGTCACCCCGCTGAGCTCTGCACTGCCGCCTCCAGAGTCCGCGGGGCCAACTAGAGAAGCCGGCAGGGAGAACCCCGTCGTGGAGAGGGAGGGCGGCGACCCCTCTACTCTGGACGCAAATGTTCCGCCGCCGCCTCCGCCGCCGTCTGAAGGCGCGCAAGGCGAGCAGCCAGCGGACCCGCCGGTGCCGCCGACCGAAGACGAGGCCGTGGCGATGCTACTCCTCCAATTCGGCTCGCCAACACGCCGTCGTCTGGAGAAGGCGACTTCGGCACCCCACCCCCTGGAAGCCGGCACCGCCAGCTCGGCGGCTCCAGACGCCGAAGCGACGAGCGCCGCACCTGTTGGGTGGGTGCGAGGAGGCGGCACAGGGCCGCTGAACCAGGCACTCCTGAACGTCCAGGCGAAGCTCCGCGCTGAGGGCGACGCCCTCCAGAGTTGCACCAAGGCGTTCCTAGCGTCGCGGGCAGCCGTCCAGGTATGTTTTTTCTTCGGGCCTTTGTTTTCTTGTTCCTCTTTATGGGGGCACGCCAGCGCACCCACTGGGTGTAGTCCCCGAGTTTCGGGTCGGCTGCTGAGCAGGCGGCCCGGAACTCCAATTGAATAACTTCTAGGTATTAACTTTGTCTGAAATGCTTGTCGCAGGATTACCACAACCTCCGCGTCACTGCCTTCAACCGTAATGTTGAAGAGCTGGGCAAGCAGACCGCCGACTTGGCGGAGAGCCGGAGTAAGTCTCTCTTTTTCTTCTCTGCGGGTCCGCGCTGGCGCACCCGCGGGCTGTAGTCCCCGAGATTCGGGCCGACTGCTGAGCAGTCGGGCAGGATCTTCCTGGCGACCTTCTTTATTGATGACTATTGTCTTTCTTTCTTTCCTTCAGGAGCCAAGGCTGCTCTTCAACAGCAGTTGAGCGAAGCCAACTCCGCCCTGCGCGCCAAAGGGGAGGAGTGCGGTAGGCTCGCCGCAGAGCGCGATCTGCTGGCCGCTCAGTTGGCGGAGCAGAAGGAGCTACTTGTGAAGTCGTAGAGTGAGGAGGAGGAGGAGGCGGAAACCGCCCTCTTGTCCGAGTTCGCGAGCGAACGCTCCTCCTGGTCTGACAAGGAGGCGCTGCTGTCCTCCGGCTTCCACGAGATTGAAGACATTGTTGATGGTGAGTCTCTTTATTCTCTTTCCTCAAGCTACCGATTTAAATCGTGCTGACTCCTGGTTTTTGACTTGCTTCTTTGTTTCTTCACGTCTTTGCAGACTTCTTCCCTGGGCAGTTGCAGGCCGCCATCTAAGCCATCTAGGCCGACCGTGAAAGTCGGAGGGCGGAGGGCGCAGAGATCACCGCCGATGCCCCCCGAACTCTTGACGAGCACATCCTGAGCATCGAGGCCCGCCTTCGGCTGGCTCACCGGATGCTGCGCCGGCTTCAGCGCGTCGGTGCCCAGGCGATTGCCGCCCTGTGGCCGGATATGCAGGCTCCGCGCACCCCCAGCCTGACAGCCAACTGGCTGGAGGTCGCGGCTGGTCGTCTCGAGGCCTGGAAGGGCTCTTCGTCCCGGGCTGGAGCGCGCCGGGCCTTGGAGTTCGTCAAGGCATGGTACCCGGGGCTGGATCTAGACCGGTTGGCCACGCTTCGGTCAGAGGCCCAGCCGGAGCTGGCGGCCGCGGAAGACGCCCTCATCAAACGTGCCGCGGCGATCGCCGAGTACACCGACACCAGCATCTTCGTCCCCGAGCGGTCTGAAGACGGCGAGGAGGTCCCGCCGAAGTGGTTTGGGACGAACCCAGACTACGGCGAAGACTCGGCGGAGGTGATCGGCTCCAGCGTCGAGGAGGAGGACGAGGTGGAGGATGAGGGCGAGGCGGAGGCACCAAAAGACGGAGCAGACAGCCAGCCTCAGCCCGACCGCACCTCCAGCAACGAGTTGCGTGCGACCGTCCCGACTGCTGCCGGAGGCGATCAAGCCGAGACTAGCCGGCCGACCGCCCCGACGCCTGACGCTGGCGCCTCCTCTGACCCTCCGAATCCGTCTGCCGCCTCCTGAGCTGCCGCTGTGTCTTTTGTTTTATCTGCTTCAGTAGTCTTTTGAAGAACTTGTTAATTCGCACAATTCCACCCGTGGGGTGTATTTTGGACCTCTACTCGACAATTCGGCCAAGGGCCTATGTTATATAAATATAAATCTATCTTTTCTTGCTCATTGTTCTTTTGGTTGTTTTCCTTTGCCGCTTTCTCTTAGTTGCCTGCCTTGCCAATCGGGTAGCCGCTCTGCGGACTGTCGCTGGATCAAGTGCCAGGCTACTTTGGGAAGCAAGTACTTAGCTGTTTTCAAGATTGTTTGAGCAAGTTGGATAGAAGACGGCAATCCGACTATCCGAGAGTCGGTTTGTGAGAAAGGCTGGAAGCCGTCTTGAGCTATGTTTTATGCTTTGGGTCCTTAGCCATTTTTTATGTGAATGCCCATTCTACCTTACTGCTGCCCACCGTACAGTCGCTCTGCGAGCTGCGGCTTCTAACAGGAGACGGCTTAGGCATTTACACACTACTTGTCCGACTGCAGGAAGCATTTCATAGCGCAAGGCGGCAAGTCCCCGGGCCGACTTGTCGAGCCCGGTGCCAAGCGGCATGACAAAGAGTAACATACTTGTAGGCATAATTTTTATCATACAGACAAAAGAGGGTAGTCCCCGAGCTCGTCTCGGGGGGCCCGAAGTCTTGATACTTAAATACAAAAGGTAGCGTGGTACATACTGCATCAACTGTAAAATCTTCGGAGGAGATTTGCATTCCATGGCCGTTCTGTCTCCTTGCCAGAGTCGTCCCTCTTGCGTGCTCGGGGCTTCTGGGCGTCGATCAGGTAGTAAGAATCGTTGCCCAGTACTTTGCTGATGATGAAAGGGCCTTCCCAAGGCACTGACAGCTTGTGCTGGCTGGCTGTTCGCTAGATCAGCCGGAGCACAAGGTCGCCTTCTTGGAAAGATCTTGGCCTGACCTTCCTGCTGTGGTATCGGCGCAGGCTCTGCTGGTAGATGCTGGACCGGCTGAGTGCCAACAGCCGGCCCTCTTCCAGTAGATCAACGTCGTCCTGCCGTGCTTCTTCTACTTCCTCCTTGGTGTATATGGTGACTCGTGGGGAGTCAAACTCTATGTCCGTTAGGATGAAGGCTTCGGCACCATAGACGAGGAAGAAAGGCGTGAAGCCGGTTGACTTGTTTGGAGTCGTGCGCAGACTCCAGAGGACGGCTGGCAGCTCGTTGAGCCAGCAGCCAGCCGAGCGCTCCAGAGGCTCGATCAACCGAGGCTTGATGCCGGACAGGATGAGGCCGTTTGCTCGCTCCACTTGGCCGTTTGACTGCGGATGGGCGACGGACGCTAGGTCCAGTCCGATGCCCTGTGTTGCGCAGAAACGGGCCAAGGCGCCTTTGGCAAAATTTGTGCCGTTGTTGGTGATGATGCTGTGTGGTATACCATACCGAATTGTGATATTGGTGATGAAGGTCACGGCAGTCGGACCGTTCAGTTTCTTGATTGGCTTCACTTCCACCCACTTGGTGAACTTGTCTACTGCGACAAGTAGGTGAGTTAAACCACCTCGTGCTGTCTTGAATGGTCCCACCATGTCTAGACCCCAAACTGCGAAAGGCCAGGCAATGGGGATGGTCTTGAGCGCAGAAGCCGGCTGGTGCGGCTTGGAGTTGAACTTCTGGCACCCTTTGCATTTTTTGACCAACTCCTTGGCCTCTTCCAAGGCAGTCGGCCAGAAGAAACCATGCCGAAGGCTTTGGCGATGAGTGCTCTTGAAGCCGCATGGTGGCCGCATTCGCCTTGATGGATGTCTTTGAGAATCGCCTGGCCTTGCTCTGGCTCTACGTAGTGCTGGTAGACACCAGTGACGCTGCGCCTGACCAGCTCTCTGTTGATTATGGTATAGGCTGCCGCTCGGTGTTGTACTTGCCGAGCTGAGGTCTCATCAGTTGGTAGCTCTTTGTTCACCAGGAATTTGAGGATGGGCTGGGCCCATGAGGGTGCTGCTATTTCTTCGACTACCAGAACTGCGACTTGGACGAGGGCGGCTGGGCTAGGAGGCGGCGGGTTGGAGTCAATAGCCGCTTGCTGGGTTGATGAAGTCCCCAGGCTGACTGGCGCGGTCCTTGGGCCGAGTTCTGGAATCTTTGAGTCCGCCACCGCAGTCCCCGGGCCGGGCTCGACCGTGGCGGCCTTGGAGTCATCCGCCAAAGTCCCCGTTCCGACTGCCGGAGCTCTGGAGTCGGATCCGCCATCTTCGGGAGGAGCCGGCACAAAAATGGAGTCTGATTCTGGTGAAGGCTTGACAGACGGCTTGAGGAGGCGTTGAAGGGCGACGCCAGAGGGTATTGCTTGGCGGGAAGAGCCGATTCGGGCCAAGGCGTCTGCTTGGTCGTTGTCGTTTCTTGGCACATGGAGGAACTCGCACCCTTCGAAATACCCGCTGAGTTGCTGCACGAGGAAATGGTAGCTCGCCATGTTTGCCTCTTTCGCGTCCCAGTCGCCAGATGACTGCTGGACCACTAAGTCCGAGTCGCCATAACACAAGATCCGGTGGATGCCAAGTTCTTTGGCAAGCCGGAGCCCGTGAATGAGCGCCTCGTACTCGGCAACGTTGTTGGAGGCAGCAAAATGGATTTGCAGTGCATATTTGAGCTTGTCACCTTTAGGAGAGGTGAGGACGACGCCGGCTCCCAAGCCGGTGCGCATCTTGGAGCCGTCGAAGTGCATCCGCCAATGGGTGGAGTCAGGTGCTGGAGGCAGGTACTGGGTCTCGGCCCAATCGACGAGGAAGTCGGCCACTGCTTGTGACTTGATGGCGGTGCGGGGCTGGTAGTAGATGGTGTAAGGGGCCATCTCTATGGCCCACTTGGCCACTCGACCAGAGGCATCTCGGCTACCGATGATCTCGGCAAGTGGAGCCGTGCAGACCACTGTGATTGGATGCTCTTGAAAGTAAGGCTTCAATTTCTTGGCGGCAAAGTGCACGCCATAGCACATCTTCTGGTAGCGGGGGTAGTTCTGCTTGGAGGTCGACAGTACCTCGCTCAGGTGATATAATGGTCTCTGGACCGGTAGCGCCTTGCCTTCCTCCTTGTGCTCTACTACAATGACTGTGCTAACTACTCGGCTGGTGGCGGCGATGTACAGGAGCATAGGTTCCTTGGGAGTCGGAGCCGCCAGGACGGGTGGAGTAGTCAGCATCTTCTTCAACTGATGGAAAGCTTCGTCCGCCTTATGGTTACACTCGAAAAAAGTGGTCTTCTTCATGAGTTGGTATAAGGGGAGAGCTTTCTTGCCCAGCCGACTGATGAATCGGTTGATGGACGCCAAGCAGCCGGTGAACTTCTGCACATCCAGCAGTCGGCCGGGTACCTCCATTCTCTCGATGGCCTTGATTTTTACTGGGTTGCATTCTATGCCGCGTTCGGAGACCAGGAAACCTAGCAGCTGGCCGGCTGGCACTCCGAAGACACATTTCTCGGGGTTGAGCTTGATTTGGAACCGGCGCAGGTTCTCAAAGGTCTCCTTGAGGTCTTCCAGCAGTGTTCCACACTTTTCCGTCTTCACCACCACGTCGTCCACGTAAACGTGGGCGTTTCTGCCGAGTTGCTTGAGGAGACACTTCCGCATGCAACGCTGAAAGGTGGCGCCGGCATTCCTCAAGCCGAACATCATGGTGAGGTAGCAGAATGCTCCAAACGGCGTGATGAAGGCGGTCTTCAATCTGTCAGCCGGCTTCAGCTTGATCTGGTGACACCCTGAGTATGCATCCAAGAAACTCAACAGCTTGCATCCGGCTGTGGAGTCTATCACCTGATCGATTCTTGGTAAGGCAAACGGGCCCTTGGGGCAGGCCTTGTTGAGGCTCGTGTGGTCAATACACATTCGCCACTGCTTGTTCTTCTTTAGCACCAGGACCGGGTCTGCCAGCCACTCCGAAAAGAAAACTTCCATGATGAAGCCGGCTGCCAGGAGTCGGGCTATCTCTTCTCCGACGACTCTTCTCTTCTCTTCTGATAAGCGGCACAGGGGCTGCCTGACCGGCTTTGCATCAGATCGGACATGTAACTTGTGCTCGGCGAAATCCGTCGGTACACCTGGCATGTCTTTGGGAGACCATGCGAAGATGTCCCGATTCTCACGGAGGAAATCGACGAGCTCGCCTTCCTATTTGCTGTCGAGGTTTGCACCTATGACTACGTACCTCTCTGAGTGCTCCGGATCCAAGGGTACATTCTTTGTCTCTTTGGCCGGTTTGAACAAACCTTCGGCTTCCGACTCCTTTGGGTCGGGCGATATCTCTGGCTGCTTGTCGGCCATCGCCCCAACTCGATCAAGGAGCCGCTTCTCGGCTGCGATTACCAGGGACTCGGCCAGCCGATTGCTCTCAGCTGCGCAAGCAGACGACTTTCGGTAGTCGCCTGCCACAGTCAGAATTCCCCTGGAACTGGGCATCTTCATCTTGAGGTAAGCATAGTGGGGGACCGCCATGAACTTGGCCAAGGCGGGTCGGCCAAGTAGCGCATGGTACGGGCTCTCAAGGTCCACCACTTCAAACCAAATAGGCTCTCTTTGGAAGTGATCTTTGTCCCCAAAGAGGACGTCAATCAGGATCTTGCCGATTGGTGAGCAGGACAGCCCAGGAACAATGCCGTCGAACACAGTCCGGCTGTTCTGAAGCTGTCTTTGCTTGATTCCTAACTTCTCCATGGTGTCCTTGTACAGGATATTGATGCTGCTGCCCCCGTCTATCAGAACTCGCGAGAAACGCGCGGCCCGTTTATCCGTGGCAAACGTGGCGTCCAGGACCAAGGCGTAGGAGCCCGGACTCGGCATCACTTCTGGGTGGTCAGCCCTGCTCCAGTTGATGGGCTTCTCAGACCAGTGCATGAACTCTGGCGTCTCTGAGGCTACTGCGTTCACCTCTTGTCGCTGCAGCCGCCTGGTGCGTCGATCATCAGCCATACTGGTGAACACCACATAGGCTCCATGCTCTTCAGGGTATTCGTCTTGTACTGCGTCGACTGGCCTGACTGCTGGCTGCTGGGGTGGAGGCGGAGGCGGCTTCCCAGCAGGCGGGGGTGCCAGGAGGCCGTCTCCTTTGGTGATCCTGGTGAGCCAGTGGCACTTCCGGGTGGTGTGATTCGACGGCTTCGCGCCGATTTGGAACTTGCAAGGTCCATCTAAGGTCTGCTCATAGGAGAAGGCCGGCAACCAGTTCGGCTTGCCGCCTTTCTGTCGCTTGGGCGGAGGCTGCTCTTCTGGCTGCTGGGCTTCAACGGTCGCGACCTGACGGCTGCCGGAAGCCGGCTGCGGGGCCTTGCGCTTGTTGTCGCCCTGCTGTTGTCGCCGGCCGGCATCTGCCGCCGGAGTTCTTGGAGCTTGAGGAGCCACTTTGCCGGTCGTGCTGATTTGAATTTCCGCCTTCATGAAGGAGTCGGCCGTAGCGTACTTGTCTGCTATGATCAGCAGCTCATCGAGGGTTTCTGGCTCGTCGCAGAGGAGCTTGTGCTTGAGGAGGGTGCCTTCTCGGCACCCGGCTGTGAAGTACTCGATGGCCTGCACCTCGTGCACGCCCTCGCGGGAGTTCCGGAGCTCAGCCCAACGCGTGAGGTAGTCGTGGGTTGACTCGTCAGGACCTTGCACGCACAAGGAGAGCTGACGAGGCTTGGGAGGACGCTTGTACGTGCTGGTGAAGTTGTGGACGAACGCTTCGGTGAAGTGGACCCAGCTGTTGATGTTGCGGGGCTTCAGGCTGTTCAGCCATGTCCGGGCCGTGCCCTGGAGCATGAGCGGAACGTACTTTACGGAGACATGCTTGTTGCCGTTTGCTATGCTGACAGCCATGGAGTAGTCGACTAGCCAGTCTTCCGGCTTCACGGAGCCCGTATACTTGGGTGTGTCTCTTGGGAGCGTGAACCCTCTGGGAAAGGGCTCGTCCCGAATGCGGGGCCCGAAACAAGGCGGACCCAACTCGTCTTCTTCCTCCAGCGCCAGGGACCAGTGAAGTCGGTCGATCCGGAGGCGGGCATCGTTCTCTCCAACTCCCTCTCGGCGGCAAAGGCGGTCATCGAGAGTCGGATGGTCAACAGGCGGCGAGGAGACTCGCCTCTCCTTGCGGGAAGGGGGAGGCAGACAGTCGTCCCGTCGTTCCACTGCTCTCGGGCGGCCGTCTCGGTCGCGCTCTATGGTAATCCGAGTCCGACTGTGGCTGACAGCCGGCTCCTTGTCCTTTCTTCCTCGGGCGCCGCCAGTCGGCGTCCGAGACGTCGCGCCTTGATCTTGGTGCGGGTCGTCGTTTGGCCGCAGCGGCGCCTCCGTGCGGCAGCCGGCCTCGTTCTACGCGGTGGCCGCGTCGAGGAGCCGCTGGACTTGCTCCATCATGAGGCGGCGTTCTTCGCCCTCGAAATTGTCCAGCTCATCTGCCGCTGCCTGGGCGGCTCGGATGTTCTCCGCTGGTGTAGCGTACATGGGGCGGCTAGCCCCAAACAGGCTGGCGATGGCCACGCCGCGCTGCTGGACCGCGCCAAGGCGGCTGGGCCCTGCCGGGGCCAGCGAGCCGCCAACGGCGCGATCCATCTCCCGCTGGTAAGCTTCTGACAAGCATCTCATGCTGGCCAGCTTCTTCGCGCCTTCAACAAGCTGAAGGCGGCGCACTTCTAACGTCTCTGCGTCAGCATCTTCTGGAATGGGCGCGGCTAGGTCTTGCAGCGCCGCGCCGAGCGAGTCGGGCGCTCCTCCGTCGGGGAACTCGTCATGACTGATGACTAGCACCTCAGTGACGGTGCTTCCGTCGCTCTCTGCGCGGGGGAGAGGTTCGTCGTAGACCACCACGTTGGTGGGGAACGCGTCGAGCGACGCGGTGTTGGAGTCGACCAGCATCGGGTCGGTGGAGCCTACAGACTCCAAGTCTACGGCAGGCTCGCTGGAAACGTGGAATTGATCGAGGAGGCCCTCGAGGAGGTTCTCGGGGCCGCCCGCGCCTGCGTCAGTCGCAGGTTCGTCGAAGAGGCGGACCTCGATGCAAACTTCGTCTGGCGTGCCTGGCTGGCTGCGCTCGCCAGGGAGGAAAAGGGTTCCCGTCCAGAACAGATCTCCGGACGGCGGTGCACCACGCCCCACGGTGGGCGCCAAATGTCGGGGGTTTGGTGTGACATATGCCAATGGATGGCTTATCATGGTGGGGGCGAGTAGAACGTCGCCGGTGCCTGGAAACGGGATGAGGCGAAGACATGCACGCCGGCGAATCTTACCCAGCTTCAGGGCTCTCCGAGGAGATAACACCCCTACTGCTGCTCTTTGGGGTCTCCGCATGATCACTATGGTCAAGTGTTTACACGGTTGCTCCTTAAGCTGTATCTGGTGGTAGGAGAGGGCAAGGCTAGCTCCCTCCTTCTATCTGGTATGGTATAGAACTACTGGGATCCAACCCTTTGCATGGGTGCCCTGGGGGGTTTATATAGGCCTACCCCCCAGGGGTACAATGGTAATTAGACTGGGCGCGGGCCTAGCCGTCAGTGCCTCCGACCTCCGACTTCTCCGCCGACTGCTGGGGCCCGCCGACTGGTGGGCCCTGCCGACTGGTCTGGTACGGAGCCGACAGGCCGCGTCCGCCGTGGGCGGGTCTTGCCGGCTGCTGATTACTGTAACCATGCTCCTGATGATGCAGGCTTGGTCATGGGGTCATGGCAACAGCCCCACCGCCTGGCGGGCGATCACTATGGCCACTCCCCATCTCATCTTGATTAATGGTGCGTGGGCCCCGGGGGCTGGCTCGGCCGACTTCCCTGGGCCGACTCCCGACGGGTCCGACTGGCGGTCCTCCCGCCGTCTCCCGAGGTCTCACTGGCTGGTTGGTCCCGATGCTTCCAGGCCGTACAGACAAGCCGTCGTGGGCACAGGACTCGGTACTGTGGTGCTGATGTTAGGGTCGGCATGGCAACAGTGCCACGCCGCACGGAGATCTTCCGGAGTACGGCATCCTGTGGCCATGTCTGCCCTTGGTGAGGGGCAGGGGTAGGCTTTGCTGTAGCCACGCCCTTGCCTCGTCCCCTTTGATGAGGTCGTGATTTGTTGGAGTCGCCGGCCGACTCCCCAAAGTCGGCTTCCCTAGAAGTCGTCCCGGGGACTCGGTCGTGGGCGGGCAGTCGGCCGCTCTGCCGTCGACTCCTCAGCAGGCGGCTCTTCTTCCCGGAGTCTTGAGGGGCGCAGCCTGCCCCGATGTCTTGAAAGGTTATGGGGCTCGGGTTGGCCTACCCGTGGCCCATTACTCCGACAAAAAAAAATTAGTAGTAGTTTATTTTTCTGTTGTAGTAGTAATAATTAAAAAGAAAACCCAAAAATATTTCCCGTTCTTCTTTTTGCTTGTTGGGAGCTTTCCCATGTAAATAGTTTTATTTCTTTTCTTTTATTTGGGGGTCAGTAGGAGAAGACCATAATTAAATTGTTGAAGTGGCTCTTATAGACATTATTGTTGATTTAACCCAGAGCCCATATTGCCTTGTCTTCTCCTGTTTATTGAATGCTCACAGATTCCAGCTTAGTCCAATGCACATACACTCTTATTATTATTCACACTGTTCGGTCGTGCAAGTGAAAGGCAATTATGATGATATATGATGGACTGACTGAGATGAGAAATGCTGGTATGAACTCGACCTCTTTTGTTTTTGTAAATATGATGAGTCCCTCGTTCTTGATTCAGCTTATTATGAATAAACATGTTTACAATGACAATTAGAGATCATAGTTGCTTGTGCCATGCTTGATTAGCAATGAGTTATAATGGTTTACCTTGTGTGCCAACATGCTATTGAGATGATTATGATGTGGTATGATGGGGTGGTATCCTCCTTTGAATGATTTAAGTGACTTGACTTGGCACATGTTCACGCATGTAGTTGAAACAAAATCAACATAGCCTTCATGATATTTATGTTTACGGTGGATTATATCCTACTCATGCTTGCATCCAATGTTTATTAACTTTAATACATGTACATGGCTGTTGTCGCTCTCTAGTTGGTCACTTCCCAGTCTTTTGCTAGCCTTCACTTGTACTAAGCGGGAATACTGCTTGTGCATCCAATCCCTTAAACCCCAAAGTTATTCCAGATGAGTCCACTATACCTTCCTATATGTGGTATCTACCTGCCGTTCCAAGTAAATTTGTATGTGCCAAACTCTAAACCTTCAAATAATCATTCTGTTTTGTATGCTCGAATAGCTCATGTATCAACCAAGGTTGTCCTTATCTTCCGTGTTAGGCGGGTTATTCTCAAGAGGAGTGGACTCCGCTCCTCACTCAGGAGAAAATGGCTGGTCACCGGGATGCCCAGTCCCATGCTTTATGCAAACTAAATCAAAATTAATTGCAAACAAAACTCCCCCTGGGGCATGATGTGTGACGCCCCGAGACCGATGTGCCAGGTGTCTTCCGGTTATTCGTTGTTATTTCATTGTCTTTGCTTGCGTGCTGCATCTTGTCATGTCATCATGTGCATTGTTTCATCATGTTTTCAAAACCTGCATCCGTCCGGGTTCCCCCAGTGCCATCCGTTGTCCGTTCTGAGCCCAGTCACACTTGCACGCGCCCGCGGCATGTCCGAAATATTATTTTATAAGTGACCAGAAAATGTTCTCGGAATGGGATGAGAGTTGGCGTGCGGTCTTATTTTAGAGTAGGTAGGCCGCCTGCCAAGTTTCATCGCGTTCGGAGTCCATTTGACGCCCCAACGGATAACTATAGCGGCAATATAGCCGGTCTAACGTCGGACGTTTTCGGTCTTCGGAAACAGTTGCCGGGCCTCCCTCTCTTCTCTTCTCTCAGCTCGAGACCATCTACACAGCCCACTACCTACCGCTAGGTCCAACCTAACCTCTCTCGTCAGCCCGCGGCTCTCCTCGCGCGCGCGTCCGAAAGTTGTCCCGGACCCGACCCGAGCAGTCATCACCGTTTGTGTCCGGAACATCCCCAAACGTCTACAAAACGTCTCCATTTTCTTATTTGGGCTCCCTAGCCTATTTTTCCCGACTGTCCGATTATGATCAGAGGGACGGATTAGCCCCTACCCAAAAATCATATTGCTATATATAAACCAACTTGTCTAATTCCTAAAACCTAGGCCGTCTGTTCCATCCCCATTCTCCCGCAGCCGCCACCACTCTCTCCTTGCAATCCGCACGCACCCAGTCCCCTGCCTCCACTTGGCCAGATCCATCAGACAAACCCCACTCAATCTCGGCAGTCAGATCTCGGATCCTATGGCCCAGAGAGCCTCTCGCAGCCCCGCAGCTCCACCCATCGCCTCCAGCCCCGATCTAGATCGAGGCAACTCCGTCCGCCCGAGTCATCTCCGCCGGCCACCAGCAGCAGCACCGGAGCCAACCTCGCGCCTCCTCTCTTGTTCCTTCCTTCTTTCTTTTCCCCGCTGCCCGTGCTCATTTCCCTCTCTCTCTATCCCGTTTTGATGTGCAGTTGTGCAAGCCGCAGGAGCAGCGCTGTCGCGGCCTTGTTTCTGCAGGAGGTAAGCTCCCTCGCCTGACCTTGGAACGTCCTGGTCCGTCCGGCCTCCGTCAGCCTCGTCGTGCGCCAAGTCTGCCGTCGTCGTCCTGCTTCACGAGGCCCTGTGTTCCCTGCCTCCTCCCCGCCAAGTTCACTGCCGCCGTCCTGTCTCTTCTCGGCGAGCGCCTCGCCTCTCCTTCGAGGATGAGCCAGGCGCGCCCCGGGATGACCCTCTGTATGGACCGCACCACTACTTCCTCTCCGTCCTGCTTGTCCGCGACCCCTGATGCCTTGTCCCATTCCCAGCCGCCAAATCCCACGCCGCCGCTGCTCGTTTTTCCTGCCGAGAAGAGGAGGAGAACGCCTCTGCTCGTTGTGTTGACTCTCTGCATCGGTCGCGTCCAGCCCTGATCCGCTAGCGTCTCGCCTCGATCTGGAGAGGTCCAACTCCATCCCCCGTCGGGCCGCTCCTGCTGGCCTGCTTCCCCGGCCCAAGGCCCGCTAAGAGTAGCTCCCTCAGCCCCTCCTCTCTGTTCAGCCCAGCAGTGCACCAGATTCGGCCCAGTGTATTTTTTTTCTAGATCAGCGATTTATCTTCTTATCCAGAGCCATCCAGTTTTACAGAAAAGTCCCTAGGCAACATGCATATAATAACTCCCAATTGATGCATCGGATTAAAATGAGTTATATATGGAACTTGCTTAGAATTTTGTGTATATTAATCTTTTGCCACTTTCATCTATGTTTAAAATGTTTAAAATGTTGTTTGTTTAAATTTGCTTAAATAACTCGCTGAAATGATTTCATTCATAACTAATTAACCGTAGCTCCAAATTTAATAAACTTTATATGTAAATGGGGTAGAATTTTTCCTAGTTTAACATGGTGGCATCATCTTGCATGTTTAACAACTTTAAAATATGGTTTAGGGCAGATCAGTACCAAACCTAAAATATGCACATGAGGAGTTTCCGGACTTGTTGTTTTGTTGTCCCGGCCTCATTAAAACTTTCCTAGATTAGATAGTTTCATCATGCTTCTCCTCTTGCCATGTTCAACAACATTTAATATTGTTGGGTACATAAACGAGATCGAACTAAATAACTTGTCGTGGTGTTTCGTCAATATGCAACTCGTTGCATATTGAGCTCCACTTAATTTTTAGGGTTGCTTGTGCACTTTGCCATGCCATGCTTCATTAAACCGGACACGCATCATACTTGATTGTGCATCATACCATGTTCGTGTGTTGGTTGTTTACTATGTTGTGTGCTTCTTTTCGGTGTTCCTTCTTCGGGTTGGTTCCGTTAACGTCGCGTTTGTGAAGACCCGTTTGACTTCGTCTGTTTGTCTTCTTCATGGACTCGTTCTTCTTCCTTGCGGGATTTCAGGCAAGATGACCATACCCTCGAAATCACTTCTATCTTTGCTTGCTAGTTTCTCGCTCTTTTGCTATGCCTATGCTGTGATACCTACCACTTGCTTATCATGCCTCCTATATTGTTGAGCCAAGCCTCTAACCCACCTTGTCCTAGCAAACCGTTGTTTGGCTATGTTACCGCTTTGCTCAGCCCCTCTTATAGCGTTGTTAGTTGCAGGTGAAGATTGGAGCTTGTTCCATGTTGGAACATGGATATTTTGTTGGGATATCACAATATCTCTTACTTAATTAATGCATCTATACACTTGGTAAAGGGTGGAAGGCTCGGCATTATGCCTGGTGTTTTGTTCCACTCTTGCCGCCCTAGTTTCCGTCATATCGGTGTTATGTTCCCGGATTTTGCGTTCCTTACGTGGTTGGGTTATAATGGGAACCCCTTGACAGTTCGCCTTGAATAAAACTCCTCCAGCAAGGCCCAACATTGGTTTTACCATTCGCCACCTAGCCTTTTCTTTCCCTTGGGTTCTGCAGACTCAAGGGTCATCTTTATTTAAACCCCTGGGCCAGTGCTCCTCTGAGTGTTGGTCCAACCTGTCAGCTGCCGGTGGCCACCAGGGGCAACTCTGGGCTGGCCTGCCGGAACCTTGGACAATCCGGTGTGCCCTGAGAAAGAGATATGTGCAGCTCCTATCGGGATTTGTCGGCACATTCGGGTGGCTTTGCTGGTCTTGTTTTACCATTGTTGAAATGTCTTGTAACCGGGATTCCGAGTCTGATCGGGTCTTCCCGCTAGAGGGAATATCCTTTGTTGACCGTGAGAGCTTGTGATGGGCTAAGTTGGGACACCCCTGCAGGGATTTGAACTTTCAAAAGTCGTGCCCGCGGTTATGGGCAGATGGGAATTTGTTAATGTCCGGTTGTAGAAAACCTAAAGTTGATCTTAATTAAAATACATCAACCGCGTGTGTTACCGTGACGGTCTCTTCTCGGCGGGGTCCGGGAAGTGAACATGGTGTTGGAGTAATGCTTGACATAGGTTGTTCTAGGATCACTTCTTGATCATAAATTCTCGACCGTGCTTTTGCCTTCTCTTCTCGCTCTCATTTGCGTATGTTTAGACACCATATATGCTAGTCGCTTGCTGCAGCTCCACCTCATACCTTTACCTTTACCCATAAGCTTAAATAGTCTTGATCGCGAGGGTGCGAGATTGCTAAGTCCCCGTGACTCACAGATACTTCCAAAACCAGTTTGCAGGTGCCGAGGATATCGTCCAGGTGACGCAACCAAGCTCAAGGAGGAGCTCTATGAAGATCTTGCCCTTTGTGTGGTTTCGTTCTAGTTGATCAGTAGTGGAGCCCAGTTGGGGTCAATCGGGGATCTGTGTAGCATTTGGGGTAGTCTTCTTTTATTTTGGTTCTGTAGTCAGACCTTGATTGTATCTGTTTGATGTAATGCTTTATTCATGTATTTGTGTGAAGTGGCGATGGTAAGCCAACTATGTATCTCTGTCCCTTATCTATTACATGGGTTGTGTGAAGATTACCTCACTTGCGACATTGCTTTCAATGCGGTTATGCCTCTAAGTCGTGCTTCGACACGTGGGAGATATAGCCGCATCGAGGGCGTTACAAGTTGGTAATCAGAGCCAGCCCCGACCTTAGGAGCCCCTCTGCTTGATCGAATCGCTGGCGTTATTGAGTCTAGAATTTGTTTTGAGTCATTTAGGAATTATATATATCGGAGAGTTAGGAATTATTTTTACTCCTCAGTCCCTTCGTCGCTCTGGTGAGGCTTCCTGACATAGAGTTTTGACTCTTCTCTTCTCAAATTTCACTAAAACATTTAGGATCACGCGGGTATCTTGGAATCGTTTCGATGGTTTTGTGACGAGAACATTGTTCTTGGTGCCTCCTGACATTTAGGGGTTGTGGCAGTGTCCCAAGGAGTTGAGCTACGAGGTGTTGTCATCACAATTTTATCGTTGCAGTTCTGGAATACCTGAGATTAGTTTCGCCGACATCGAAAATCTCTTTTATGCAGTTGTTGGTGAGATAACCTCGACGTCACCCAGTACTGGGGCGGGAGTTCGGGAGTATTGCCATAACTCGTATAACGGATGCTTTTCGAAGGTTGAGGTAAACGATTTCCGAAGGTTTCTTGGTTATGTGTTGAAGGATGGATACAGCTGGATGTAGGATTTGCTAGTTTTGGGTGAGATATTATGCTTCCCCTATATCCCCAACACCTGATTGCATAACCGGAAAATTTCGGGAGTTTATAAGTGGGAATTCAAGTAGCTCTTAGGATATCTTTCCGACAGATGTATGATATGAAATTGGGGTTCGACGTCTAGTGGTCCGCCTATTCACGGTTGGTTTTACAGTGGTCTCATTGTGTCTTAAAGAGTCCTTGGCTATGCCGACTCGGGGACGCTTCGTATGTCATGTGCACTGCCTTGTACATGATGGTGTTGTACGATCGAGCCCGTGTAGGCCCCACCACGAAAACTTCGGAGGAAATCTCTATCATATGTTTGTTCCGGCTTATTTTGCAAGCCAATCCTTTGTTTGTTTTGAGTTGTGGTATTCAAGTTGCTTTGAATTCAAATGTTGATTCCATCCCTTGTCTAAGTGGTGTTCTCATACTCCTATGTGAATACTAATCCCTCATGATAATCGAGATTGTCATGTCAATCCTTTTCAACCGGCGTGTTTCTCTTCAAGTGGATCCGATCATTTCAACATTTGCAAGATCCAATCTCAGCTTTTCGTCAATGGTGTTTGCTTCATCTGTTCCAAGTTGCCTTTGTTTTTCCCGCCCACCCACCCTTTTTCTTCAACGATTCAGATTTCTTGATCAAGTATCATCTTATGGATGTGAAGTATCTCCATTCTTTTCTGTCAATGTTCTTACCCGGTGATTCTCATGAAGATTCTAACGAAGCTTCTAGTTCATCATTCTTCGTTCTCTTTTATCCGATGAATCCAATTCAAGCTTTGTCAATTATATCCTTTCATCGTTGCAAATACCTTCTCATGCCGGTGAACCTCATATTCAGTCATTTCTCGCTATTCAATTGTTCCGGAGTGCTCAAGATATCTCGAAGATTCGAGTTTCCACTCTGCATTCGTTCAAGATCTTTCGAGGATGTTCTCTCATTCAAACCATTTAATTCAACCGGTGCATTCTCCTTTTCAAGTAATCTTTTCAACAGTGTATCTTTTCAGTGGGCCCTAACCCACACGTCTTTTCCCAGGATCTTACCTAACTCTTCTTATTTTCCCAGCGTTACTCTCAAATTCTTTTCCAAGTTTGACGTAAGAATGAGTCATCAGTCAAATGCCTTTCTCCTTGATCTTTCAAATTCTTTAATCATTGGTTCAACCTTTCCATTTTTCATCCCGGAGTACCTCAACAATTTGGTGGTGTTTCTCATCGTCATTCTCAGATATTGAAGACCGAAGAAGAGTTTCTCTTTAATCTTGCTCCATTCTCTTCAAGATTCATGGTGCTAGCTTGTTGCCATCCTCTCATAATTATTTTCTATTGTGAGAATCCTTTTCACCCATCAGGAGATATTCAAGGGTATTTTCAGTTGGATTATCCGGAGCCCATCATTTCAGAAGACTTGTTCATTCTCAGTTTTCAGTTATCATTCTCCAAATCTTACCGGTGCATCATTCAAGTATTCTCTTATCAGCTCTTGATCTCTTCGTTCTCTTGTATCTAAACTCTCTCATGTATTTTCGTTCATTCTCAATTCTTACGGTGGTTCTTCCAAGATTTTGTCTTCCTTCGTTCATCATATCAATTTATTCGTTGTTTCAACCCGACTGGTGGTTCGTTGTAGACCTTTCTCAAGTTGATGCTATATCTATCTTAATCCTCTCTGCGAGAATAAGTAGTATGCCAAATCCGCTGCTTGTCATCAATTTAAATTGGTGAAGGATAAGCATAATGTAATTCTTATTCGTGTTTCAACCAAGTGATATATTCCTTATTCTAGAGGTTCATCAAAATTCTTGATTTCTTTTATTCATCTTTCTTTTCCGGAGTTCCAAGTTTCCACTTTATCTCGTCGCGAGGATCCATCTAAATCATCGCAAGGTTTCACCTTGTGTTTTCAACTTCCCTTTCTTCTCGTTATCCTTTTGTTACCGGAGTTCTTCATGGAGGCTCAACATGATGGTTCATCAAGGATTTAATTCCTTCTCGAAATGTTCATCAAGATTTCTTTTCAGAGGAGCTCATGCATTCTTCATCTTGCAATCCGGAGTGCAATTCTTTCTTTCATATCATTGGAGGTGGTATTATGTCATTCTTCATAATTTGAGTTCATGTCTCATGATTCACATGTTGTTAAGAATGAGGTATTTTAAATCCATAAATCTCGTCATTGGAGTTATCTGGGGTTATATTTCACCTAAAGCTTTCCCTAAGGATTAAAGCTATTAATGGTGATAATATATGATCCAAGTTCTTCATTTATCCTTCCGGTGAAATAAGCTTCTCATCTCCTTGTTCATATCAGTCCAATCTATTGTTTTTCCGTGAGTGGCAAGTTGTCACCTCATATTCTTGAGATGTTTTCTATAAGCCCACAACAAGCTTACTCTTTTCGTTGTTGGTTTTCCAACAACTCCGTTTGACCCCTCTCCTAAGGATGCTTTCCAAGTTCAATTGTGGTAGGAGTTGTCTTTTTCTTCTCCGTTCTTCTGTTCCGATGATCTACCTTTGATTCTTTCATTAGGAGGCATTGTGATGTTGCTCTCTTCAAGCCATCATCTTGTTTGTCAAGATCATGTTCAGTTCCTTCCATTTTCAGTCGAAGTGCTGCCCAAATTATACCATTATTTTCCATCTCTATCTTGTTTTTAACCTAAGTGTTGTGCCCTTTCCTCAACTTCTTTTTGTCTTATCAAGTCTTGTATCACATTTCAACCAGAGTGATGTCCGAATTTGTTCTTCCTTGAAACTCTTCCCTACCGGAGTGCTTTCAACTTTGTTCTACTTCGTTGCATTCTTACTTTCAATTTTTTCAACTTCTCAAGGTTCTTTGGTTTCACTTGTTTATCAAAGAAGCAACTTAGTTTTACCTCTTCTCCTTCTCTTCTTTTTCCCTCCGGTGCCATTCTAGATCTCGGGACGAGATCCTCTTGTAGTGGTGGAGTGTTGTGACGCCCCGAGACCGATGTGCCAGGTGTCTTCTAGTTATTCGTTGTTATTTCGCTGTCTTTGCTTGCGTGCTGCATCTTGTCATGTCATCATGTGCATTGCATCATCATGTTTTCAAAACCTGCATCCGTCCGGGTTCCCCCAGTGCCATCTGTTGTCCGTTCTCAGCCCAGTCACACTTGCATGCGCCCGCGGCATGTCCGAAATATTATTTTATAAGTGGCCAGAAAATGTTCTCGGAATGGGATGAGAGTTGGCGTGCGGTCTTATTTTAGAGTAGGTAGGCCGCCTGCCAAGTTTCATCGCGTTCGGAGTCCGTTTGACGCCCCAACGGATAACTATAGCGGCAATATAGCCGGTCTAACGTCGGACGTTTTCGGTCTCCGGAAACAGTCGTCGGGCCTCCCTCTCTTCTCTTCTCTCAGCTTGAGACCGTCTACACAGCCCACTACCTACCGCCAGGTCCAACCTAACCTCTCTCGTCAGCCCGCGGCCCTCCTCGCGCGCGCATCCGGAAGTTGTCCCGGACCCGACCCGAGCAGTCGTCACCGTTTGTGTCCGGATCATCCCCAAACGTCTACAAAACGTCTCTGTTTTCTTATTTGGGCTCCCTAGCCTATTTTTCTCGACTGTCCGATTACGATCAGAGGGACGGATTAGCCCCTACCCAAAAATCCTATTGCTATATATAAACCAACTTGTCTAATCCCTAAAAACTAGGCCGTTTGTTCCAGATCCATCAGACAAACCCCACTCAATCTCGGCAGTCAGATCTCAAATCCTATGGCCCGGAGAGCCTCTCGCAGCCCCGCAGCTCACCGATCGCCTCCAGCCCCGATCTGGATCGAGGCAACTCCGTCCGCCCGAATCATCTCCGCCGGCCACCAGCAGCAGCACCGGAGCCAACCTCGCGCCTCCTCTCTCGTTCCTTCCTTCTTTCTTTTCCCTGCTGCCCGTGCTCATTTCCCTCTCTCTCCCCCGTTTTGATGTGCAGTCATGCAAGCCGCAGGAGCAGCGCCGCCGCGGCCTTGTTTCTGCAGGAGGCAAGCTCCTCGCCTGACCTTGGAACGGCCAGGTCCGTCCAGCCTCCGTCAGCCTCGCCGTGTGCCAAGTCCGCCGCCGTCGTCCTGCTTCACGAGGCCCTGTGGTCCCTGCCTCCTCCCCGCCAAGTTCGCTACTGTCGTCCTGTCTCTTCTTGGAGAGCGCCTTGCCTCTGCTTCGAAGACGAGCCAGGCGCGCCCCGGGATGACCCTCTGTATGGACCGCGCCACTGCTTCCTCTCTGTCCTGCTTGTCCGCGACCCCTGCTGCCTTGTCCCGTTCCCGGCCGCCAAATCCCACGCCGCCGCTGCTTGTTTTTCTTGTCGAGAAGAGGAAGAGAACGCCTCTGCTCGCTGCGTTGACTCTCTGCATCGGCCGCGTCCAGCCCCGATCCGCCAGCGTCTCGCCTCGATCTGGAGAGGTCCAACTCCATCCCCCGTCGGGCCGCTCCTGCTGGCCTGCTTCCCCGGCCCAAGGCCCGCTGTGAGTAGCTCCCTCAGCCCCTCCTCTCTATTTAGCCCAGCAGTGCACCAGGTTCGGCCCAGTGTATTTTTTTTCCAGATCAACGATTTATCTTTTTATCCAGAGCCGTCCAGTTTTATAGAAAAGTCCCTAGGCAACATGCATATAATAACTCCCAATTGGTGCATCGGATTAAAATGAGTTATATATGGAACTTGCTTAGAATTTTGTGTAGATTAATCTTTTGCCACTTTCATCTATGTTTAATATGTTTAAAATGTTGTTTGTTTAAATTTGCTTAAATAACTTGCTAAAATGATTTAATTCACAACTAATTAACCGTAGCTCCAAATTTAATAAACTTTATATGTAAATGGGGTAGAATTTTGCCTAGTTTAACATGGTGGCATCATCTTGCATGTTTAACAACTTTAAAATATGGTTTAGGGCAGATCAGTACCAAACCTAAAATATGCACATGAGGAGTTTCCGGACTTGTTGTTTTGTTGTCCCGGCCTCATTTAAACTTGCCTAGATTAGATAGTTTCATCATGCTTCCCCACTTACCATGTTTAACAACATTTAATATTGTTGGGTACATAAACGAGATCGAACTAAATAACTTGTCGTGGTGTTTCGTCAATATGCAACTCGTTGCATATTGAGCTCCACTTAATTTTTAGGGTTGCTTGTGCACTTTGCCATGCCATGCTTCATTAAACCGGACATGCATCATACTTGATTGTGCATCATACCATGTTTGTGTGTTGGTTGTTTACTATGTTGTGTGCTTCTTTCCGGTGTTGCTTCTTCGGGTTGGTTCCATTAACGTCGCGTTTGTGAGGACCCGTTCGACTTTGTCCGTTTGTCTTCTTCATGGACTCGTTCTTCTTCCTTGCGGGATTTCAGGCAAGATGACCATACCCTCGAAATCACTTCTATCTTCGCTTGCTAGTTGCTCGCTCTTTTGCTATGTCTATGTTGCGATACCTACCACTTGCTTATCATGCCTCCTATATTGTTGAGCCAAGCCTCTAACCCACCTTGTCCTAGCAAACCGTTGTTTGGCTATGTTACCGCTTTGCTCAGCCCCTCTTATAGCGTTGTTAGTTGCAGGTGAAGATTGGAGCTTGTTCCATGTTGGAACATGGATATTTTGTTGGGATATCACAATGTCTCTTACTTAATTAATGCATCAATACACTTGGTAAAGGGTGGAAGGCTCGGCATTATGCCTGGTGTTTTGTTCCACTCTTGCCGCCCTAGTTTCCGTCATATCGGTGTTATGTTCCCAGATTTTGCGTTCCTTACGTGGTTGGGTTATAATGGGAACCCCTTGAGAGTTTGCCTTGAATAAAACTCCTCCAGCAAGGCCCAACATTGGTTTTACCATTCGCCACCTAGCCTTTTCTTTCCCTTGGGTTCTGCAGACTCAAGGGTCATCTTTATTTAAACCCCCGGGCCAGTGCTCCTCTGAGTGTTGGTCCAACCTGTCAGCTGCCGGTGGCCACCAGGGGCAACTCTGGGCTGGCCTGCCGGAACCTTGGACAATCCGGTGTGCCCTGAGAAAGAGATATGTGCAGCTCCTATCGGGATTTGTCGGCACATTCGGGTGGCTTTGCTGGTCTTGTTTTACCATTGTCGAAATGTCTTGTAACCGGGATTCCGAGTCTGATCGGGTCTTCCCGCTAGAAGGAATATCCTTTGTTGACTGTGAGAGCTTGTGATGGGCTAAGTTGGGACACCCCTGCAGGGATTTGAACTTTCAAAAGCCGTGCCCGCGGTTATGGGCAGATGGGAATTTGTTAATGTCCGGTTGTAGAAAACCTGAAGTTGATCTTAATTAAAATACATCAACCGCGTGTGTTACCGTGACGGTCTCTTCTCGGCGGGGTCCGGGAAGTGAACACGATGTTGGAGTAATGCTTGACGTAGGTTGTTCTAGGATCACTTCTTGATCATAAATTCTCGACCGTGCTTTTGCCTCTCTTCTCGCTCTCATTTGCGTATGTTTAGACACCATATATGCTAATCGCTTGCTGCAACTCCACCTCATACCTTTACCTTTACCCATAAGCTTAAATAGTCTTGATCGCGAGGGTGCGAGACTGCTGAGTCCTCGTGACTCACAGATACTTCCAAAACCAGTTTGCAGGTGCCGAGGATATCGTGCAGGTGACGCAACCAAGCTCAAGGAGGAGATCTATGAAGATCTTGTCCTTTGTGTGGTGTCGTTCTAGTTGATCAGTAGTGGAGCCCAGTTGGGGTCGATAGGGGATCTGTGTAGCATTCGGGGTAGTCTTCTTTTATTTTGGTTCCGTAGTCGGACCTTGATTGTATCTGTTTGATGTAATGCTTTATTCATGTATTTGTGTGAAGTGGCGATTGTAAGCCAACTATGTATCTCTGTCCCTTATGTATTACATGGGTTGTGTGAAGATTACCTCACTTGCGACATTGCTTTCAATGCGGTTATGCCTCTAAGTCGTGCTTCAACACGTGGGAGATATACCCGCATCGAGGGCGTTACATGATGTATGTTGGAGGCACTCATTGTTTCGAGCAAGCCATGGATTGATGCTTGTTGGTGGAGGGGGAGTATAAACTTTACCATTCTGTTTGGGAACCACCTATAATGTGTTTAGCATGGAAGATATCGCCATCTCTTAGTTGTTACGTTGACAATGAAAGTATACCGCTCAAAATACAAATTATCGCTATTTCAAAACCGAGCTCTGGCACCTCTACAAATCCCTGCTTCCCTTTGCGGAGGGCCTATCCATTTACTTTTATGTTGAGTCATCACCCTCTTATTAAAAAGCACTAGCTGGAGAGCACAGTTGTCATTTGCATTCATCACTATTAATCTATGTTGGGTATGACTATGATTGGATCTCTTTTACCATGAATTACAATGTCTAGTCAGTCCTTGATCTTTAAAGGTGCTCTGCATTTATGTTTTGTAGTCTCGGAAAGGGCTAGCGAGATACCATCTTGTTATATCATATTATGATTGTTTTGAGAAAGTGTTGTCATCCAAGATTTATTATTATGACTTGCTAGTTGATTATGCTATTGATATGAGTAATTATGAGACCTGAGAATTATTGCAAATGTGGTTAGTTATGATCTATGCTGAAAACCTGAATGTTGGCTTGACATAGTTACAACAACAAGAGCAAACAGAGTTTGTAAAAGTTTTTCTTTCTTTCTTTCAGTTTGTCAACTGAATTGCTTGAGGACAAGCAAGGGTTTAAGCTTGGGGGAGTTGATACGTCTCCGTCGTATCTACTTTTCCAAATACTTTTGCCCTTGTTTTGGACTCTAACTTGTATGATTTGAATGGAACTAACCCGGACTGACGCTGTTTTCAGTAGAATTGCCATGGTGTTGTTTTATGTGCAGAAAACAGATATTCTCGGAATGACCAGAAACTCCACGGAACATCTTAGAAAAAATAATAAAAATCCTCGCCAAAGATGAAGACCAGGGGGCCCACACC
>NC_041382.1:221113924-221117139 GCF_002162155.2 Triticum dicoccoides
GTGGGCCCCCTGGATGCCCTCCGACGCCAACTCCAACTCTATATATTTGCTTTCACAGAGAAGAAATCATCACGTTTTACGATACGGAGCCGCCGCCAAGCCCTAAAACCTCTCGGGAGGGCTGATCTGGAGTCCGTTCGGGGCTCCGGAGAGGGGGATTCGTCGTCGTTGTCATCATCAACCATCCTCCATCACCAATTTCATGATGCTCACCGCTGTGCGTGAGTAATTCCATCATAGGCTTGCTAGACGGTGATGGGTTGGATGAGATTTATCATGTAATCGAGTTAGTTTTGTTAGGGTTTGATCCCTAGTATCCATTATGTTCTGAGATTGATGTTGCTATGACTTTGCTATGCTTAATGCTTGTCACTAGGGCCCGAGTGTCATGATTTTAGATCTGAACCTATTATGTTTTCATGAATATATGTGAGTTCTTGATCCTATCTTGCAAGTCTATAGTCACCTACTATGTGTTCTGATCCGGCAACCCCGAAGTGACAATAATCGGGACCACTCCCGGTGATGACCTTAGTTTGAGGAGTTCATGTATTCACTATGTGCTAATGCTTTGTTCTGGTTCTCTATTAAAAGGAGGCCTTAATACCCTTAGTTTCCAATAGGACCCCGCTGCCACGGGAGGGTAGGACAAAAGATGTCATGCAAGTTCTTTTCCATAAGCATGTATGACTATATACGGAATACATGCCTACATTACATTGATGAATTGGAGCTAGTCCTGTGTCACCCTATGTTATGACTGTTACATGATGAACCGGATCTGGCATAATTATCCATCACTGATCCGGTGCCTACGAGTTTTCCATATACTGGTTCTCGCTTATTTACTTTCCCGCTGCTATTGTTACAATCACTACAAAATACTAAAAACATTACTTTTGTTGTCTTTACTTTTGTTGCTGCTACCACCACTATCATATTACTTTGCTACTAAATACTTTGCTACAGATACTAAGTTTCCAGGTGTGGTTGAATTGACAACTCAGCTGCTAATACTTGAGAATATTCTTTGGCTCCCCTTGTGTCGAATCAATAAATTTGGGTTGAATACTCTACCCTCGAAAGCTGTTGCGATCCCCTATACTTGTGGGATATCAATTTCCCCCTCCCGGAGGGAAGTTTCCTCGGCAGAATAGCTCCGCCGGAGCCCTAGATTGGTTCCGCCAAGGTTCCGCCTCGTGGCGGCGGAGTTTCATCCCGCGAGCTTGCTTATGATTTTTTCCTCGACGAGAGACTCCATATAGCCAAAGATGGGCATCAAAGGGCCACCAGGGGGCCCATGAGGCAGGGGGCGCGCCCCCCACCATCGTGGACGGTGGGTGGCCCCCCTCTGGTACTGTGGGCGCGCCCCCCACCCTCGTGGACGGTGGGTGGCCCCCCTCTGGTACTTCTTTCGCCCAATATTTTTTTATTCTGAAAATAATTCCCGTGGAGTTTCATGACTTTTGGAGATGTGCAGAATAGGTCTCTAATATTTGCTCCTTTTCCAGCCCAGAATTCCAGCTGCCGGCATTCCCCCTCTTCATGTAAAGCTTCTAAAATAAGAGAGAATAGGCATAAGTATTGTGACATAATGTGTAATAACAGCCCATAATGCAATAAATATCGATATAAAAGCATGATGCAAAATGGACCTATCACGGGCGGCAGATGACTTGCCGCTTTTCCTTTTCTTGGCCTGGACTCTGCAGTCACATGAATATGCTTAAGTAAACAAAACAATGATTATGAAGAAATGTCAATTGTTAAACTCACTTACCCCTGCTTGATGACAAAGGGTGGGAGTTTTGAAGCAATTCAGTCTCCAAATGATGGTGGTGACTCCTGATAATTTGAATTAGACGGGTTAAGACCTTGCCTAATACAACCGGCTCGTGGAAGAGATGAAGCTGGATCGTGAGAGACCTTAATACGTCACTTACAAGCGACGGGCGCGTCGGATAACCCGACGACCAATTCCCTAGAGCCGCTTTGAGTCTGGCGCCTTGATTCATGATGTGATTTATTCAAAAGAAATTTTGGATCCGAATGAGCGTCTGGATAAGAAAATTTTACTTTATGAACGACCTGCCTTATTTTCTTTGGAGACAAGGTTTCTGAGCCGGAAGAAATTGAAATTACCTCAGTCTTTCCAGCTTGACTCGCTTCAGTGTTATCTTGAGAATAAGATGAAGGAAATATGCCCTAGATGCAATAATAAAGTTATTATTTAATTCCACATATCATAATAAATGTTAATTATTCATGCTAGAATTGTATTAACCGGAAACTTAGTACATGTGTGAATACATAGACAAACAGAGTGTCACTAGTATGCCTCTACTTGACTAGCTCATTAATGAAATATGGTTAAGTTTCCTAACCATAGACATGAGTTGTCATTTGATTAATGGGATCACATCATTAGGAGAATGATGTGATTGACTTGACCTATTCCGTTAGCTTAGCACTTGATCGTTTAGTTTAGTGTTATTTCTTTCTTCATGACTTATACATATTCCTATAACTATGAGATTATGCAACTCCCGATTACCGGAGGAACACTTTGTGCGATACCAAATGTCACAACGTAACTGGGTGATTATAAAGGTGCTCCACAGGTGTCTCCGATGGTACTTGTTGAGTTGGCATAAATCAAGATTAGGATTTGTCACTCCGATTGTGGGAGAGGTATCTTTGGGCCCACTCGGAAATGCACATCACTATAAGCCTTGCAAGCATTGTAACTAATGAGTTAGTTGCAGGATGATGTATTATGGAACGAGTAAAGAGACTTGCCGGTAACGAGATTGAACTAGGTATTGAGATACCGATGATCGAATCTCGGGCAAGTAACATACCGATGACAAAGGGAACAACGTATGTTGTTACGCGATTTGACCGATAAAGATCTTCGTAGAATATATGGGAGCCAATATGAGCATCCAGGTTCCGCTATTGGTTATTTACCGGAGACGTGTCTCAGTCATGTCTACATAGTTCTCGAACCCATAGGGTCCGCACGCTTAAAGTTCGGTGACGATCGGTATTATGAGTTTTTTGTGTTTTGATGTACCGAAGGTAGTTTGGACTCCCGGATATGAGCACGGACATGACAAAGAGTCTCGAAATGGTCGATACGTAAAGATCGATATATTGTATGACTATATTCAGAGACCGGAAGTGTTCCGGGTAGTTTCAGATAAAACCGGAGT
>NC_041382.1:221117403-221134034 GCF_002162155.2 Triticum dicoccoides
GGGGGCGGTGCCCCCTTTCCTTCTCCCTCTCCCCCTTCCTTTCCCCCTCCTAGTAGGAGTAGGAAAGAGGGGAGTCCTACTCCTACTAGGAGGAGGACTCCTCCTGGCGCGCCTACAGGGGCCGGCCGGCCTCCCCCTTGCTCCTTTATATACGGGGGCAGGGGGCACCTCTAGACACACCAGTTGATCTGTTGATCTCTCCCAGCCATGTGCGGTGCCCCCCTCCACCATAATCCACCTCAATCATATCATAGGGGTGCTTAGGCAAAGCCCTGCGTCGGTATCATCATCATCACCGTCATCACGCCATCATGCTGACGAAAATCTCTCGTGAAGCTCTGCTGGAACGGAGTTCGTGGGACGTCATCGAGCTAAACGTGTGCTGAACTCGGAGGTGCCGTCCGTTCGGTACTTGGATCGGTCGGATTGTGAAGACGTATGACTACATCAACTGCGTTGAGCTAACGCTTCCGCTTTCGGTCTACGAGGGTACATGGACACACTCTCCCCTCTCGTTGCTATGCATCACCATGATCCTGTGTGTGCGTAGGAATTTTTTTGAAATTACTACGTTCCCCAACAGTGGCATCCGAGCCAGGTTTATGCATAGATGTTATATGCACGAGTAGAACACAAGTGAGTTGTGGACGGTACAAGTCATACTGCTTACCAACATGTCACACTTTGGTTCGGCGGTATTGTTGGATGAAGCGGCCCGGGTCGACATTACACGTACGCTTACGCGAGACTGGTTCTACCGACGTGCTTTGCACACAGGTGGCTGGCGGGTGTCAGTTTCTCCAACTTTAGTTGAATCGAGTGTGGCTACGCCCGGTCCTTGAGAAGGTTAAAACAGCACCAACTTGACAAACTATCGTTGTGGTTTTGTGCGTAGGTAAGAACGGTTCCTGCTCAGCCCATAGCAGCCACGTAAAACTTGCAACAACAAAGTAGAGGACGTCTAACTTGTTTTTGCAGGGCATGTTGTGATGTGATATGGTCAAGACATGATGCTATATTTTATTGTATGAGATGTTTTGTAACTGAGTTATCGGCAACTGACAGGAGCCATATGGTTGTCGCTTTATTGTATGCAATGCAATCGCCCTGTAATGGCTTCACGTTATCACTAAGTGGTAGTGATAGTCGTAGAAGCAATATTTGGCGAGACGACAACGATGCTACGATGGAAATCAAGGTGTCACGCTGGTGACAATGGTGATCATGACGGTGCTTCGGAGATGGAGATCACAAGCACAAGATGATGATGGCCATATCATATCACTTATATTGATTGCATGTGATGTTTATCTTTTATGCATCTTATTTTGCTTAGATCGATGGTAGCATTATAAGATGATCTCTCACTAAATTTCAAGGTACAAATGTTCTCCCTGAGTATGCGCCATTGCGAAAGTTCGTCATGCCGAGACACCACGTGACGATCGGGTGTGATAAGCTCTACGTTCACATACAACGGGTGCAAGCCACTTTTGCACATGCAGAATACTCGGGCTAAACATGACAAGCCTAGCATATGCATATATGCCCTCGGAACACTGAGACCGAAAGGTCGAGCGTGAATCATATAGTAGATATGATCAACATACTAATGTTCACCATTGAAAACTACTCCATCTCACGTGATGATCGGACATGGTTTAGTTGATATGGATCACGTGATCACTTAGATGATTAGAGGGGTGTCTATCTAAGTGGGAGTTCTCTAATAATTTGATCAATTGAACTTTATTTTATCATGAACTTAGTACCTGATAGTATTTGCATGTCTATGTTGTTGTAGATAGATGGCCCGTGCTATTGTTCCATTGAATTTTAATGTGTTCCTTGAGAAAGCAAAGTCGAAAGATGATGGTAGCAATTACACAGACTGGGTCCGTAACTTGAGGATTATACTCATTGCTGCACAGGAGAATTACGTCCTGGAGGCACCACTAGGTGCCAAACTTGCTGCAGGAGCAACACCAAATGTTATGAACATCTGGCAGAGCAAAGCTGATGACTACTCGATAGTTCAGTGTGACATGCTTTACGGCTTAGAACCGGGACTTCAACGACGTTTTGAATGTCATGGAGCATATGAGATGTTCCAAGAGTTGAAGTTAATATTTCAAGCAAATGCCCGGATTGAGAGATATGAAATCTCCAATAAGTTCTACAGCTGCAAGATGGATGAGAATAGTTCTGTCAGTGAGCATATACTCAGGATTTCTGGGTATAACAATCACTTGATTCAACTGGGAGTTAATCTTCCGGATGATAGTGTTATTGACATAATTCTTCAATCACTGTCACCAAGCTACAAGAGCTTCGTGATGAACTATAACATGCAAGGGATGGATAAGACGATTCCTGAGCTCTTCGCAATGCTAAAGGCTGCGGAGGTAGAAATCAAGAAGGAGCATCAAGTGTTGATGGTCAACAAGACCACCAGTTTCAAGAAAAAGGGCAAAGGGAAGAAGAAGGGGAACTTCAAGAAGAACAGCAAACAAGTTGATGTTTAGGAGAAGAAACCCAAGTCTGGACCTAAGCCTGAGACTGAGTGCTTCTACTGCAAACAGACTGGTCACTAGGAAGCGGAACTGCCCCAAGTATTTGGCGGATAAGATGGATGGCAAGGTGAACAAAGGTATATGTGATATACATGTTATTGATATGTACCTTACTAATTCTCACAGTAGTGCCTGGGTATTTGATACTGGTTCTGTTGCTAATATTTGCAACTGGAAACAGGGACTACGGATTAAGCGAAGATTGGCAAAGGACGAGGTGACGATGCGCGTGGGAAATGGTTCCAAAGTCGATGTGATCGCGGTCGGCACGCTACCTCTACATCTACCTTCGGGGTTAGTTTAGACCTAAATAATTGTTATTTGGTGCCAGCGTTGAGCATGAACATTATATCTGGATCTTGTTTAATGCGAGACGGTTATTCATTTAAATTAAAGAATAATGGTTGTTCTATTTATATGCGTAATATATTTTATGGTCATGCACCCTTAAAGAGTGGTATATTCTTTTTGAATCTCGATAGTGAAGATACACATATTCATAGTATTGAAGCTAAAAGATGCAAAGTTGATAATTATAGTGCAACTTATTTGTGGCACTGCCGTTTGGGTCATATTGGTGTAAAGTGCATGAAGAAACTCCATTCTGATGGACTTTTGGAATCACTTGATTATGAATCACTTGGTACTTGCGAACCATGCCTCATGGGCAAGATGACTAAAACACCATTCTCCGGAAGAAAGGAGCGAGCAACAGATTTGTTGGAAATCATACATACTGATGTATGTAGTTCGATGAATGTTGAGGCTCGTGATGGATATCATTATTTTCTCACCTTCACAGATGATTTGAGCAGATATGGGTATATCTACTTGATGAAACATATGTCTGAAACATTTGAAAAGTTCAAAGAATTTCAGAGTGAAGTGGAAAATCATCGTAACAAGAAAAAATAAAGTTTCTACGATCTGATCGTGGAGGAGAATATTTGAGTTACGAGTTTAGTCTTCATTTGAAACAATGCGGAATAGTTTCGCAACTCACGCCACCCAGAACACCACGGCGTAATGGTGTGTCCGAACGTCGTAATCGTACTTTACTAGATATGGTGCGATCTATGATGTCTCCTACTGATTTACCACTATCGTTTTGGCGTTATGCTTTAGAGACGGTTGCATTCATGTTAAATAGGGCACCATCTAAATCCATTGAGACGACTCCTTATGAACTGTCGTTTGGCAAGAAACCAAAGTTGTCGTTTCTTAAAGTTTGGGGCTGCGACACTTATGTGAAAAAGCTTCAACCCGATAAGCTCGAACCCAAATCGGAGAAATGTGTCTTCATAGGATACCCAAAAGAAACAGTTGGATGCACCTTCTATCACAGATCCGAAGGCAAGACTTTTGTTGCTAAGAATGGATCCTTTCTAGAGAAGGAGTTTCTCTCGAAAGAAGTGAGTGGGAGGAAAGTAGAACTTGATGAGGTAACTATACCTGCTCCATTATTGGAAAGTAGTTCATCACAGAAACCGGTTCCTGTGACACCTACACCAATTAGTGAGGAAGCTAATGATGATGATCATGAAACTTCAGATGAAGTTACTACCGAACCTCATAGGTCAACCAGAGTAAGAACGGCACCAGAGTGGAACGGTAATCCTGTTCTGGAGGTCATGTTACTAGACCATGACGAACCTACGAACTATGAGGAAGCAATGATGAGCCCAGATTCCACAAAATGGCTTGAGGCCATGAAATCTGAGATGGGATCCATGTATGAGAACAAAGTGTGGACTTTAGTTGACTTGCCCAATGATCGGCAAGCCATCGAGAATAAATGGATCTATAAGAAGAAGACAGACGCTGATGGTAATGTTACTGTCTACAAAGCTCGACTTGTTGCGAAAGGTTTTCGACAAGTTCAAGGAGTTGACTATGATGAGACCTTCTCACCCGTAGCGATGCTTAAGTCCGTCCGAATCATGTTAGCTATTGCCGCATTTTATGATTATGAAATTTGGCAAATGGATGTAAAGACTGCATTCCTGAATGGATTTCTGGAAGAAGAGTTGTATATGATGCAACCTGAAGGTTCTATCGATCCAAAGGGTGCTAACAAAGTGTGCAAGCTCCAGCAATCCATTTATGGACAGGTGCAAGCCTCTCGGAGTTGGAATAAACATTTTGATAGTGTGATCAAAACATATGGTTTTATACAGACTTTTGGACAAGCATGTATTTACAAGAAAGTGAGTGGGAGCTCTGTAGCATTTCTAATATTATATGTGGATTACATATTGTTGATTGGAAATGATATAGAATTTCTTGATAGCATAAAAGGATATTTGAATAAGAGTTTTTCAATGAAAGACCTCGGTGAAGCTGCTTACATATTGGGCATCAAGATCTATAGGGATAGATCAAGACGCTTAATTGGACTTTCACAAAGCACATACCTTGACAAAGTTTTGAAAAAGTTCAAAATGGATCAGGCAAAGAAAGGATTCTTGCCTGTGTTACAAGGTGTGAAGTTGAGTAAGACTCAATGCCCAACCACTTCAGAAGATAGAGAGAAAATGAAAGATGTTCCCTATGCTTCAGTCATAGGCTCTATCATGTATGCAATGTTGTGTACCAGACTTGATGTGTGCCTTGCTATTAGTTTACTGGGAGGTACCAAAGTAATCCAGGAGTGGATCACTGGACAGCGGTCAAGAACATCCTGAAATACCTGAAAAGGACTAAGGATATGTTTATCGTTTATGGAGGTGACAAAGAGCTCATTGTAAATGGTTACGTTGATGCAAGCTTTGACACTGATCCGGACGATTCTAAATCGCAAACCGGATACGTGTTTATATTGAACGGTGGAGCTGTCAATTGGAGTAGTTCTAAACAAAGCATCATGGAGGGATCTATGTGTGAAGCGGAGTACATTGCTGCTTCGGAAGCAGTGAATGAAGGAGTCTGGATAAGGAGTTCATATCCGATCTAGGTGTCATACCTAGTGCATCGGGTCCAATGAAAATCTTTTGTGAAAATACTGGTGCAATTGCCTTGGCAAAGGAATCCAGATTTCACAAGAGAACCAAGCACAACAAGAGACGCTTCAATTCCATCCGCGATCAAGTCTAGGTGGGAGACATAGAGATTTGCAAGATACATACGAATCTGAATGTTGAAGACCCGTTGACTAAGCCTCTCTCACGAGCAAAACATGATCAGCACCAAGGCTCCATGGGTGTTAGAATCATTACTATGTAATCTAGATTATTGACTCTAGTGCAAGTGGGAGACTGAAGGAAATATGCCCTAGAGGCCATAATAAAGTTATTATTTATTTCCTCATATCATGATAAATGTTTATTACTCATGCTAGAATTGTATTAACCGGAAACTTAGTACATGTGTGAATACATAGACAAACAGAGTGTCACTAGTATGCCTCTACTTGACTAGCTCATTAATCAAAGATGGTTAAGTTTCCTAACCATAGACATAAGTTGTCATTTGATTAATGGGATCACATCATTAGGAGAATGATGTGACTGACTTGACCCCTACTGTTAGCTTAGCACTTGATCGTTTAGTTTACTGTTATTGCTTTCTTCATGACTTATACATATTCCTATAACTATGAGATTATGCAACTCCCGATTACTGTAGGAACACTTTGTGTGATACCAAACGTCACAACGTAACTGGGTGATTATAAACGTGCCCTACAGGTGTCTCCGATGGTACTTCTTGAGTTGGCATAAATCAAGATTAGGATTTGTCACTCCGATTGTCAGAGACGTATCTCTGGGCCCACTCGGTAATGCACATCACTATAAGCCTTGCAAGCATTGTAACTAATGAGTTAGTTGCGGGATGATGTATTATGTAACGAGTAAAGAGACTTGCCGGTAACGAGATTGAACTAGGTATTGAGATACCGACGATTGAATCTCGGGCAAGTAACATACCGATGACAAAGGGAACAACGTATGTTGTTATGCGATTTGACCGATAAAGATCTTCGTAGAATATATGGGAGCCAATATGAGCATCCATGTTCCGCTATTGGTTATTTACCAGAGACGTGTCTCAGTCATGTCTACATAGTTCTCGAACCCGTAGGGTCCGCACGCTTAAAGTTCGGTGACGATCGGTATTATGAGTTTTTTGTGTTTTGATGTACCGAAGGTAGTTTGGAGTCCCGGATATGATCACGGACATGAAAAGGAGTCTCGAAATGGTCAAGACGTAAAGATCGATATATTGTATGACTATATTCGGAGACCGGAAGTGTTCCGGGTAGTTTCGGAGAAAACCGGAGTGCCGGAGGGTTACCGGACCCCCCGGGAGAAATAGTGGGCCTTATGGGCCTTAGTGGAGAGAGAGGGCTGTCCTAGGGCAGGTCGCGCGCCCCTCCCCCTCTGGTCCGAATTGGACTAGGAGAGGGGGGTGGTGCCCCCTTTCCTTCTCCCTCTCCCCCTACCTTTCCCCTCCTAGTAGGAGTAGGAAAGAGGGGAGTCCTACTCCTACTAGGAGGAGGACTCCTCCTCCTGGTGCGCCTACAGGGGCCGGCCGGCCTCCCCCTTTCTCCTTTATATATGGGGGCAGGGGACACCTCTAGATACACAAGTTGATCTGTTGATCTCTCCCAGCCGTGTGCGGTGCCCCCTCCACCATAATCCACCTCGATCATATCGTAGTGGTGCTTAGGCGAAGCCCTGCGTCGGTAGCATCATCATCACCGTCATCACGCCGTCGTGCTGACGAAACTCTCCCATGAAGCTCTGCTGGATCGGAGTTCGTGAGACATCATCGAGCTGAACGTGTGCTGAACTCGGAGGTGTCGTGCGTTCGGTACTTGGATCGGTCGGATCATGAAGACGTACGACTACATCAACCGCGTTGTGCTAATGCTTCCGCTTTCGGTCTACGAGCGTACGTGGACACACTCTCCCCTCTCATTGCTATGCATCACCATGATCCTGTGGGTGCGTAGGAATTTTTTTGAAATTACTACGTTCCCCAACATAAGAGGCATCAGCAAGTTCAATAAAAAGACGGCCGAGGGAGTCAAGTTCTACCTCCGAATCATCATCAGTTGCCGGCTCATGTGCAACAGCCAGCTTATTTCTTTTTGGCGCTAGGGTGGGTTTCAATTTATGTGCTTCTTTCCTTCTCCAGAATACATCAGTTGCCTGTAATTGTGATAAATGAGAAATCTGCAGTATGATAAGCAAATACAATATAGAATAAGGATAGAACTCTGCAAAGACACTTACTAGAGCCACAAGATTCTTCAAGCAAAAGGGAGCAAGCCTTGTTATGGTACATTTTTTCAGGGGCTCGTCCAGTAGCTTCTTAACAGCTTTGTTAACTTCAGTTTTGGTCAAATCGACTTGACATACACATTGAACGTCGTTTGACTCACCGGTATAATTGAACATCAAGTCGGTCCGGCGACTTAATGGCTAAATCCGCCAGCTGATCCAACACCGGGTCAAGTCAACCCTAGTGAGGTCGTTTGCCTTCAAGGCCCTTATCTTGGAACATAGGGGGCAATTTGTTGATGTTCTTCATCAGTACCCCAACCCGGATAGACAAGGGTTGCATTAAGACGATCTGGTCTATAACCCAGCAGGGTGTTCTCGTCGGCAGAGGCGATGTTCCTATAGTAGAACCATGTCATAGTCCATCCTTTTGGATGACTCGCCAATTTTACCTCTGGAAACGGATAATTTTTCTATCTCTGGAGAGACACTCCACCAAGTTCGACACTGGGGTCGTATGCGCACTCAATTCGATGGTTTATGTTAAAAAAACTCTCGAAAGAGAGCAACAGTTGGCTCTGTCTGAAGATAGACTTCGCAAAAAACTTGAAGTTGAGTTAAGTTGGTCATTGAGTTTGGACCGATGTCTTGGGGGCGGAGGTCGAAGAAGTGAAGGAAATCCCTAAGGAATTTTGAGCCGGCTGGTGTAAAGCCACTCTGGACATGATCCACAAAGACAACAACCTCTCCTTGACCAAGATGGGGGGTTCCCCTTCTGGTACTCACCAGCTAATAACATCTTGAGCTGGTAGTAGACCTTGAGTCACAAGATTATCGAGTACAAACTTGGTTACTCGAGACTTTGCCTAGTTACAAGTTGTAGTATTTGACATGATGAGTCACCCACAGATTAATAAATGTGGACAAAATATGAACGGTGGGTCATTTATGGATGACAAGTCGCCTGGTAGTTTATATGATAAGTTGGCGGCTCGGTAAAATGGCTATGAACAAGGGACGAATCAACATGCTAATGAGTCACCAAAGTTACAAGCCGATCTAATGGAGGAATAACTACGACTTCTACGACAGGCAAGTTATGATATACAATAATGAGCAGTCTAATGGAGGAATAACTATGACTTCTACAACACGCGAGTTATGACATACAATAATGAGCAGGAAAGACATGGGGCATCTCATCCTAAATTAAAGGTTTTCATTTTCAGCTAAGTGTTGAATAAAGAAGTTTCTATTGGAAGCATCTATGTTTATGGATCTACAAAATGGTTCAAAAAGGAAAAATATTCGCTAAACCTAAGGTGAAGCGCTCGAAGTAACAGCTAAATCTACTCGTGGAGTTTAAAGAAGATCCAAAGTTCCTAGATGCAAAAATGGTGTCATGACTAGCACCGCCGTAATTCTGTGAGAAGCTCATTGAAAACTAGATCTACACATCGACGGCAGTAAAGAGCAGATGCACGATGACAAACTCTGGTGAACTATGAAGGGGGTAATGTAGATCTGGAGGAGAGATATTAGCATATCTGGTTGCAGCAGAAGATGGCGGAGAGGTTTGGTCGAGATCTGGCAATGACCAGGCGGCGTCGCGGTCCTGGATGAGGTGGCCAGTGAGGTCGAACAGGCATGGCGACGTTCCTGATGCGGGAGAGCTCGGGTGCAAGGAAGAAGAAGGCTTGGGAGCAAATAAGTAAAAGTAAAAAAGGACCCCCTGGCGTGTATTTGTAAGAAAAAAGGAGAAGGGTAAGAGGCCGGCGCGAAAATAGAGGAGCCGTGGTAAATTTTTGAGTAATGGACACCTCGATTCTCAGGCCTGATATATATATATATGTATATATATATATATATATATATATATATATATATATGCAAAGATCCATTGTGATGTCATACTGGAGCTCCTGGAATTTTGGAAGGTGGCGTCATGATTCAAAGATATGGAAAAATAACAAGTGTTAAGTATCATAAGTCGGATTTTTAGACCTGGAGAGGATGCAGATATGAAGGGAAGATGACTCGCTATGTTCTTCGGGCTGAATATTGACATGAATGAATTCAAATCAATCTGGGGGCTAATGTTGGGGATATAACCCCACGGTATGACCCACCTAGTTGGCCCGAGTTATCCAAGTGGGCACTGATGAGCAAGACTCAAGATGGGTTGTGATGTTCAAGATCTCAAGGCCTGTAGGCCGGCTCGTAGAATGTACTGGCTCAGGGCCTAGTACTTGAATACGGCGGCTCCTGGCCCAGAAGTATAAGTCACTGCATGAAGCTTCCTTACCTACGAAACAAGACAACTAGGAAACATACTAGGTCACGGATCATATTACGGCCCAGACTCTATTGTAAGCCCTGGGCCTCCACCTGTATATAAAGGGGAGCCCCTGAGGGGAAAAGACTAAGTTATGAGCTCTCAAGTACTAGGTTAGCCAAGTTGCAACCCTGTAATCGATATCACCAGCATCAATATCAATCAAGCAGGAGTAGGCTTTTACCTCCATCATGAGGGGCCGAATCTGGGTAAACCCTTGTCTCTCGATTCTGATCAACCCCATTCAAGCAATCACCTAGCGGTTATGGCCTCATGAATAAGTCCGTTCACGAGGACATTTGCCATGACAAAACCACGACATGCTTCTTCTTGACGAGTGTGCTCAAATTCCTCATGCTAGCATGTCCAAGTCGTCGATGCCATAGCCAGCACTCTAAAGCTTTTGCCAGTAGACAAGTGACTGGTTTAGGACCTCGAGAGAAATCTACAATGTACAAATCACCTCTCCTAAAGCCTTCGAAGACTTTGGACTTGTCATGTTCCATTAGCACAATGCATCTATATTTGCCAAAGATGACAATCATACCAAGATCACAAAGCATTTAGATAGACATGAGGTTGTATCCTAAGGACTTGACAAACATCACTTTTTCCATGTGTCGGTCCATTGAGATATCAACCTTACCTAGACCCAATACCTTGATTTTTTTCCTTTGTCAGCATAGGTGACATGCTTTGGATGAGACAGAGTAAGGAGAGCATCGGTGAGGAGATTCCAATCACCAGTCATGTGATTGGTGCAGCCACTGTCCAGAACCCATTCAGTAGCTTTAGGTTTGTCATCTTGTAGAAGAATTAGTCTCACTTACAAAGTCATATACTTCAGTTTGAATAATATGATGATCAATTTCGTCGGTGAATTTAATCACATAGAACACAACTAGCAGCATAGGTATGTGAGAAATGAAGAATTCATTTTATCATGATTAGCTTGCATCCCAACAAGCACTATGTAAGGTCTTCAGCAAGTTCATCAGTCATTTATTGTGTCTAAAGACCTGACCCTATAGAAGAGATTAGTTCTTCTTCTTAACCACCCACATCTGAATGGGTGGCTGAGAAGTAATGTAATGCAAAGCATTGATAAAAAACTTAGGCATTGAAGAATATGCATTTCTCTTCACAGCAGGAGTATAGTACTCATAAGAGTATGCAGAGAAATTCTTAATGGATTTGTGCACATAGTGATTTGAAGAATAATGCACATATTCATCAAACTGTTGTTTGTTTCCCTGTGAAGACACATTAGTTCGAGTATAAGTTGGCTGCGTCCATTTGACAACTCTGGTCCAGGTGAAGAATTTTCCCTGGGGTTATTCTTCTTTGGTGGTGTCATGATGACATTCACCTGGAGATTTTGAAGAATACTTTTGGGCACCCAGATTTTCTTCATTGGGGGACCATTCCTGCAGTTAGTACCAACAAACCTAGCAAATACTTCACCATTCTGATTTTTGAATGGCTTATAGCTAAAGTCAGATGACTCATCAGAAGAATGTGGAGTATCACGGTTGTAGCCAGATAGAGTGGATGGATCAATTGGAGGTCCTTTTGTAGCAACCCATATGGTTATGGGATAGTGCTCAGGTTTCCAATAAGATCCATCAGCGTTCAGCTTTCTCTCAAAAGAAATACCCTCTTTCCTAGGGTTTCTATTCAGAATCTGCTTCTTGAGCACATCACAAAGAGTTTGGTGCCTTTTAGGCTTTTGTGCATGCCTGTGACGTATAATTCCTTCAGACCTGCATTTTCGTTAGTAACACTTGTGGTCCCCTCAGATGAGGGGATTGAAACCACAGAGAAATTTGAAGATATAGCAGCAGTTGAAGCATTTGAACATTCAGTTGAAGAATTTGCATTATCATGTTCAAGGCATTTTAAGCATGGAGCAACAAATTCTTCCTGAGCGGTGTTGATCTGTTGAGCGAGTAATGAATCATTGTCTTTCTGAATATCATCATGAGATGCTCTCAGCTTCTCGAGTTCTTGCTTCCTTTGAAGAAATTCATAGGAAAGCTTCTCATGTTCGGCTGAGGGGGCCACATGACGACTTTCGAGTTCATCATGTTGTGACTTAAGACGTCTGAGGTCTTCAGACAAACCTTGACTTCAATCCATTTCCTCATCTAACAGATCATCACTTTTTGCTAGCAATTTTTGCATCTTTTACATAGTAGTTTGTTGTTCAGTTGCAATTTTAGCCAGTTTCTTATAGCTAGGTTTTGCTTCAGACTTAGAGTCATCATCACTTGAAGTATTGAAGTAAGCTTCTCATGAGGTTACCTTGGCACCTCTTGACATGAAGCATAGGTGGGAGTGTACTCATCAGCGTAGTCCTCAGGGTTGGTGGAGTCACCATTTTCTTCATGGCCGAAGATGGACTTGCTGACAAACTCAATAGGGAGGGCCAAGCTAGACACCCCAAAGTCAGACTCCTCCTCAGATACCTCGGCTTCATCTTGACCAGATTCTTCCTCAGAATCCATTTCCTTCCCAATGAAAGCGTGAGCTCTGCCGGAGGTGCTTTTCTTCCTTGATGATGATTTTGATGAAGACTTTGAGGACTTCTTATTTTTGTCATCAGAGTCGTCATCCTTGCTAGACTTCTTCTTTCTTGAGCCCTTTTGCCACAGGGAGCAGTCAACTATGTAATAGCTTGGCTTCTTGCATTTGTGACAAGTTCTCTTGTTGTAGTCTCAAGCAGAAGCTTCTCTAGTGTTCTTCGAGTCATACTTTGAAGACTTTCCAAAGCGACTCCACTTGGAAAACTTCTGGAACTTCCTCACAAGCATGGCCAGTTCTCTGCCAATTTGCCCAGCGCTATCAGTACTGCATTTAGACTCTTCTTCTTCAGATGAAGAAATTACCTTGGCTTTAGCTTTTGCGTTCGGAGCGTGGGGTCGTCCATAGATGGGACCATACATATCTCTCTTCTCAGCTTGCTTAAATTCATGAGTATTGAGCCTCTCAAGAATATCAGCAGGATCAAGTGACTTGTAATCAGGATGCTCTTGAACCATCAGGGCCAAGGTGTCAAAGGAACTGTTAAGGGACCTCAACAATTTCTTCACCACCTCGTGGTCAGTAATATCAACGGCATCGAGAGCCTGTAGCTCATTTAAGATATCAGTGAGGCGATTGAAGGTTTGATGAAAATTTTCACCGTTGAGCCTCTTGAAGTGATTGAAGAGATTGCAAAGCACATCAACTCAAGAGTTGTGTTGAGTGGACACTCCCTCATTGACCTTGGAGAGCCTATCCTAGATAAGCTTTGATGTTTCCAGTGCACCCACTCTACCATACTGTCCTTTGTTGAGATGTCCACATATGATGTTCTTTGCTTGAGAGTTGAGTTACTTGGATCTCTTCACATCTACAACATTAATGTTAGGGCCAATAATGGGGATGCCGTTCTTAACGACGAACCAGAGATCATTGTCAATTGCCTCAAGATGCATGCACATCTTGTTCTTCCATAAAGGATAGTCTGTGCCATCGAAGATGGGGCACGCAGCAGAGACCTTGATCATACATGTAGTCGACATAACTAAAACTCCATGTGGTTAAACCAAAATCACACAGAACAAGGGAGTGCCTTGCTCTGATACTAATTGAAAGCGTAGGTTTACTCCCTGAGGGGGTGAATGGGAGATTTTTAGATATTCATCGAACTCTGAAGAATTTGACAAAGTTCAGAGTGAAGAAATAGAAATGAGAGGGAACTAAGTCATCACAGAAATGAAAGGATGCATACAAGATACATACGGATGAAGAACATGCAATCATATAGTCATACAAGCATGAGGAAGATGAACTGAATAAATAGAATGCAACATGATGAAAGTCTTTAGTTCAAGTTCTTCAGAAAGTAGATCACAAGTTCTTCAGCAGCAGAATAACGTAAGGGAAGGGTGAGGAATTTGAAACCAGGTTGGCTCGGTGAAGACACAGTGATTTGGTAGACCAGTTCCAGTTGATGTATCAATTGTACATCTGGTTGAGGCGGTTGAGACGAACTCAAAGGACACATAGTCCTCACCGTATTCCTCTTGAGCTGTCACTTAAACCTCGCCCAATCACTCGTGGTAAGTCTTCAAGGTAGACTTCCAAAACCTTCACACACTTGTTAACTGGCACACCACAATGACTCTTGGGTGCTCAGAACATGACGCCTAACCGCTTGGAAGAATGACAGTCTTCAAAGGTAAAAGGCGTCGGATCACACAAATCAATCTCTTCAGTGATGCTCAATTACTTTGGCTCTGGGTTTTTCCTCACTTAGGATTCTATCAAAGTCTTTAGAGGATGGGTTGCTCTCAAATGACAAGTGTCAAGTTCTCTTTGAGCAGCCAACCAACAAGTGGTTGTGGGGGCGGCTATTTATAGCCAGGGGTAACCCAACATGAATTGCCATAAATGCTCTTCTCTGATATGACCATTGTCGGGATAAGGATCCACTTGATAGTTGGCCCGTGGTGTAGCAATGGTCGGAGTTTGAACTCTCAAATTCATCGGGGCACTCAATTTCCTCACGTTAGGCAGATCACACTAGCAAAATCCTAACTCCTCAGCCTGACCAAATTTGTCAGCGACCAGATGAACTTCGTCACTACCGCTACAAATGCGTCAACTGTTTCGGAGATTTCCAAAGGCTTCACTCGAAGCGGCTTGTGTATGTATAGGTTTGAGCATCACTTTGGAAATGTGAACTATGATTCACCTAGACCACCTTTAATAGTACGGTTTTCCCTATGACTCAAATAAGAAGAAAGAAACTACCAAAGCAAAAGTATTCAAGCTTCATAGTCTTCACATCAATTTCTTCAAAGGTTGTACCAATTTTATCACCAAATTCTTCACTTGAAGAAATCCATTTTGGGGGTCGTCTTCCATGTGTTAAACCAAATCTTCAGGGACTATATCTCTTGTGTACACTCACAAACACATTAGTCCCTCAACCTATTTTTCTTCAATACTCCAAAACAACTAAGGGGGCACTTGATATACTTACAACTTTGCAATTTATCCATCTACCTATACAAGATTTGATCCTTGCAAGTAATGAGTCCAAGGGGATTGACAACCCTCTTACCCGTGTTGGGTGCAAGTATTTGCTTTTGTGTGTGCATGTGCTATTCACGAGGCTTTGCATGATTCTCCTATTGGCTCTCACTAAGGGAACTACTTATCTCTACTGTACTGCATCTCCCCTCCTCTTCGGGGAAAATCCCAACGCGACTCACAAGTAGCAATCACCGGCTGGGGTGGAGGCACCAGACCACGACTAGATCCAGCAACCAATCTGCTAGGAGCTGCAGCCAAGCCCGACGCCGTAGCCTCCTAGGGATCTGGCACCAGGGCGCCCCAGCCCGAAGCCGCGTTGACCGCAGGCGCCGTCATGTTGGACCCAGCCGCCTCGGACGTCGCCGCACGAGCGCACTTTTCCCGCTGGGGCCACGCAAGACCAGCAGCCTAGGCCTCCCGGTCCTAGGCCACCTGGTCGCGCGCAGCCCGCTTGGCCTCAAGCTTGGACCGGAGAGCCGCCTCGTACTCCAAGTCAGACGCGGCCTCCATTGAGCCCTCCCGGCGACGCTTAGCACCTGAGGCCACCTCGCTAGACGAGCCATGGGACTTGTTCATGGACGCGACCTCAAGAAACGAATGGGAGAGTGGATCTAGTAAGACGACATATGGGGAAAGGGTAGCGAGGCACGTCGCGAGAGGAAGCCAGAAACCCTAGTTCAGGGACACAGAGACCTTTGGGGATCCATATATAACCGCACGACACCGGGTCAACCGGCTTTGGGAGCAGCGGCCCGAGCGCCGCCCCAGAAGGCCTCAGCATAGACTAGGCAACCGACGCACGAGGGAGCGGGGGGAACTGAACCCATGAGGAGAGACCCAACTTAGCCCTAGCCAGCGGCCCAGGGAGACGACTAGGGCCCATAGATCCCATTATAGGGCCCAAATTCCCAGCCGCATCCAAGACGCCACTCGTGGCTAGAGTACCCTCCCCCCAGCCAACACAGTCGCCATCGGTGCGCCACCACCCACCAACGATGCGCTCAGGGAGGAAGCAGGAGAGGAAGGAAGGGACGACATGGCATTAGAATCACAGAAGGACGTCGGAGCAGGAACCAGCAGCTGATACGTCTCTAACGTATCGATAATTTTTGATTGCTCCATGCTATATTATCTACTGTTTGGGACATTATTGGGCTTTATTATCCACTTTTATATTATTTTTGGGACTAACCTATTAACCGGAGGCCCAGCCTAGAATTGTTGTTTTTTGCCTATTTTAGGGTTTCAAAGAAAAGGAATATCAAACGGAGTCCAAACGGAATGAAACCTTCGGGAACATGATTTTCTCACCGAACATGATCCAGGAGACTTGGACCCTACGTCAAGAAACAAGGGAGGAGGCCACGAGGTAGGGGGCGCGCCTACCCCCCCCCCCCTAGGCGCGCCCTCCAC
>NC_041382.1:221134370-221169142 GCF_002162155.2 Triticum dicoccoides
TGTTGCTCCATCGACGTACTCCTTCCTCCTATATATACCTACATACCCCCAAACGATCAGATACAGAGCCAAAACCCTAATTCCATCGCCGCAACTTTCTGTATCCACGAGATCCATCTTGGGGCCTATTCCGGAGCTCCGTCGGAGGGGGATCCATCATGGAGGGCTTCTACATCATCACCATAGCCCCTCCGATGAAGTGTGAGTAGTTCACCTCAGACCTACGGGTCCATAGTTATTAGCTAGATGGCTTCTTCTCTCTTTTTGGATCTCAATACAATGTTCTCCCCCTCTCTTGTGGAGAACTATTCGATGTAATCTTCTTTTTGTGGTGTGTTTGTTGAGAACGATGAATTGTGGGTTTATGATCAAGTCTATCTATGAACAATATTTGAATCTTCTCTGAATTCTTTTATGTATGATTGGTTATCTTTGCAAGTCTCTTCGAATTATCAGTTTGGTTTGGCCTACTAGATTAATCTTTCTTGCAATGGGAGAAGTGCTTAGCTTTGGGTTCAATCTTGCGGTGTCCTTTCCCAGTGACAGTAAGGGCAGCAAAGCACGTATTGTATTGTTGCCATCAAGGATAACAAGATGGGGTTTTCATCATATTGCATGAGTTTATCCCTCTACATCATGTCATCTTGCTTAAGGTGTTACTCTGTTTTCATGAACTTAATACTCTAGATGCATGCTGGATAGCGGTCGATGAGTGGAGTAATAGTAGTAGATGCTGGCAGGAGTCGGTCTAGTTGTCTCGGACGTGATGCCTATATACATGATCATACCTAGATATTCTCATAACTATGCTCAATCTCTCAATTGCTCAACAGTAATTCGTTCACCCACCGTAAAATACTTATACTCTTGAGAGAAACACTAGTGAAACCTATGGCCCCGGGTCTATCTTCATCATATTAATCTTCCAATACTTAGTTATTTCCTTTGCTTTTTTACTTTGCTTTTATTTTACTTTGCATCTTTATCATAAAAATACCAAAAATATTATCTTATCATATCTATCAGATCTCACTCTCGTAAGTGGCCGTGTAGGGATTGACAACCCCTTATCGCGTTGGTTGCGAGGATTTATTTGTTTTGTGCAGGTACGAGGGACTCGCGCGTAGCCTCCTATTGGATTGATACCTTTGTTCTCAAAAACTGAGGGAAATACTTACGCTACTTTGCTGCATCATCCCTTCCTCTTCGGGGAAAAACCAACGCAGTGGTCAAGAGGTAGCAGCAGCCCAACAGCTGGGGAACAGTAATGAAACTTACCTGAGGGACGACCGTGCCAGTGAATGTGCATCCAGCCCTGCTCCAGTGGCGAGCACACTGCAGGACGTCCGCGCCAACCCGACATGAACGTCGAGCACTTCACACCCCCGAAGTGAGAATTTAACGACGAGACCCAGGCAGTGGAACCACCGTGTCCTCATCTTCGGAGTCGGGGACCTCGGTGAGGAGTGCCCATAATCGATTGGCAGCGGCTCCGAACCACCACACAACTCCCCAGTGAGCGACAAGGCAGACAACGGAGGCGAGGAAGGCACGGGGGGATGCACGAGAGAGGAAGAGGGGGAGGGAGGGGAAGGCTGCGACAGCGGCCACCAGGCCAGTGGGCAAGGGAGAGGACGGATGGGAGGGGAGAGTAGAGCGAAGGGGGGAGGAGAGCCATCCGAAGCTCAACCTTCTACATTCATGTGTTTTTTTATTTTCCTCATTACTGAGCCCTTCAAGCCAAGAGCAAGGAAGACCCTGATTTCAACATTGCAAGTGGAACGATGATGGTGCACTGTTGACACTTGAGGGAGCCCTGGACTAAGGGGTCCTCAGGCATCCGACCTATTAGACATGGGCCGGACTGATGGGCTATGAAGATACAAAGGCCGAAGACTCTACCCGTGTCCGGATGGGGCTCTCCTTGGCGTGGAAGGCAAGCTTGGCGACTAAATATGAAGATTCCTTTCTTTGTAATCGACCTTATGTAACCCTAGATCCCTCCGATGTCTATATAAACCGGAGGGCTAGGTCCGTAGACAGATATATCCTCATAATCATAGTCAGACATGCTATACTTTTAGGGTTTAGTCATTAGAATCTCGTGGTAGATCAACTCTTGGAATACTCATATTCATCGGGATCAATCAAGCAGGAAGTAGGGTATTGCCTGCATAGAGAGGGCCTGAACCTGGGTAAACATTGTGTCCCCTGTCTCCTATTATCATCAACCTTAGACGCATAGTTCGGGACCCCCTACCCGAGATCCGCCGGGTTTGACACCGACATTGGTGCTTTCATTAAGAGTTCCACTGTGTTGTTGTCAAAAGGTTTGATGGCTCCTTCAATCATCTACAACGATGCTGTCCAAGGGGAAGTCTTCCTCCCCGGACAGATCTTCGTGTTCAACGGCTTTGTACTGCAGGCCAACTCGCATGGCCATCTGGAGCATATCGAAAGCTACGCCCCTGGCCACCAGGTCAGATTTGGAAGCTCGAACTATGTCGCGGATATCCGTGGAGACTTGATCTTCGACGGATTCGATACCACGGCAGCCGCTCCCTGCCACCACGGTGAACATGACGCAAATCTGCCATCGGTCCATATGCAGGAGATAGTACATGTAGCTGCTCGGGCCCTAGATCCGGAGCAGCTCGCGCCATCCAAAGACGGGAAGCTCAACCCTGCCGCGGAAGCCGCAGACTCAGCGGTGTTGGAGCCGCACACAGACTTAACTTCAAGTGACATCTATGTCACCAGAACCACGGACTTGTCTCCGGCTACAGGTTCCAAACCTTGTGTGTCCGTGTATGTCGAGCTTGATTGGTCATCGATCGTTGAATTAAGCTCCGCGAACATCTTCCAACACTCGCCTTTGGGCACGTGCTAAGCTCGTTAAGAGCACTATCTTTAGCGGGGGGCTCACAGCTGAATTGTATCCAGTTCAAACTGGAGGCTGATGACGGAGAATTTCGCTTCCCACCCACCGCCCACTTCATAGCCACTGTCAAAGACTTAACTGACATGCTCGATTACGGCTCCGACGACATCGACGGCATGGACGATGATGCCGGAGAAGAAGAGGCCCAGAACCCGCCGTTTACCGGACACTGGACGGCCACTTCCTCGTACGATGTATACATGGTGGATGCACCAAAAGAGAATAGTGGCGATGACAAAGAAGATCCAGTTGAGGATAAACCTCCCGAGATACAATCCAAGCGCCAGCGTCAGCGGCGCCGCTCCAAGTCACGCCGCAGCAAAGACAGCAACACCAGCACAAGAGAATATAACACTCCAAAAGGCGCCGAAGACAATGAAGACCCCGTTGATGCAACTGCCGAACAGGATGAACGGGCAGATGGGCAAGTTAGCCCTCGTAAACAGGCCACGCATGAAGACTCGAAGGATAGTAATTATCTTCCGCTCTCCGAAGATGAGGCGAGCCTCGGCACTGAAGATTTCATCGTGCCTAAGGAACCTCTTGAGCAGGAGCGCTTCAAGCGCCAGCTAATAGCCACCGCAAGGAGCCTGCAAAAGAAGCAGCAACAGCTTCAAGCTGACCAAGATCTGCTCAACGATAAATGGACCGATGTCCTAGCAGCCGAAGAATACGACCTCAAGTGCCCAACCAAAAGCTACCTGAAGCGCAAATTTCTACCTCAGTTCGACGACGAGGCACCGGAGCACATACCACCATCGCGTAATGCAGCTGACCGACCACCACGTGGTCGGGATAAAACGGAAACTCAAGCCGAACACCAGCCCGCCCCGCCTCATCGCAAATATAGAGGTAAAACAGCTCATGGTCATACATATGACCTTTGTCAGGACCTGAACAATAGATCAGGACATACTAGATCGATCTACAGATCGCGAGGACGTGCCTCGACACGTGACGACGGCTATCTATTCGGACGTGACAAACCTAGTCATGCGTGTTGGGGATCGTTGAAGAAATTAAAAAATTTCTACGCATCACCAAGATCAATCTATGGAGTAACTAGCAACGAGAGGGGAGTGCATCTTCATACCCTTGAAGATCGCGAGTCGGAAGCGTTGCAAGAACGCAGTTGGAGGAGTCGTACACGTAGCGATTCAGATCGCGGCTGAATCTGATCTGAGCACCGAACAACGGTGCCTCCGCGTTCAACACACGTGTAGCCTGGTGACGTCTCCCGCGCCTTGATCCAGCAAGGAGGAGGGAGAGGTTGAGGAAGAAGGCTCCAACAGCAGCACGGCGGCGTGGTGGTGATGGTGTGGCAGTTCTCCGGCAGGGCTTCGCCAAGCTCACGCGGAGGAGGAGAGGTGTTGGGGAGGGGAGGGGCTGCGCCTTGGATGTGGTGCTGCAGCCCTCCCCTCGCCCCTCTATTTATAGGGAGAAGGGGGAAGGGGGCCGGTCCCTCTAGATGAGATCTAGAGGGGGCGGCGGCCAAGGGGGAGGGGGCTTGCCCCCCAAGCAAGGGGGGCCCCTTTAGGGTTCCCCCCAAACCCTAGGCGCATGGGCCCTGGGGGGATGGCGCCAAGCCCACTAGGGGCTGGTTCCCTTCCACCTACAGCCCATAAGGCCCTCCGGGGCAGGTGGACCCCCGGAACCCCTCCGGTGGTCCCGGTACAATACCGGTATACCCCTGAATATTTTCGGTGACGGTATGATGACTTCCCATATATAAATCTTCACCTACGGACTATTCCGGAACTCGTCGTGACATCTGGGATCTCATCCGGGACTCCGAACAACATTCGGTAATCACATACAAATCTTCCTAATAACCCTAGCGTCATCAAACCTTAAGTGTGTAGACCCTATGGGTTCGGGAACCATGCAGACATGACCGAGACAACTTTCCGGCCAATAACCAACAGCGGGATCTGGATACCCATGTTGGCTCCCACATGTTCCACGATGATCTCATCAGATGAACCACGATGTCGAGGATTCAAGCAATCCCGTATACAATTCCCTTTGTCAATCGGTATGTTACTTGCCCGAGATTCGATCGTCGGTATCCCAATACCTCGTTCAATCTCGTTACCGGCAAGTCACTTTACTCGTTGCATAACACATCATCCTGTGACCAACCGTTAGTCACATTGAGCTCATTACGATGATGTCTTACCGAGTGGGCCCAAAGATACCTCTCCGTCATACGGAGTGACAAATCCCAGTCTCGATTTGTGCCAACCCAACAGACACTTTCAGAGATACCCGTAGTGCACCTTTATAGTCACCCAGTTACATTGTGACGTTTCGCACACCCAAAGTATTCCTACAGTATCTGGGAGTTGCACAATCTCATGGTCTAAGGAAAAGATACTTGACATTAGAAAAGCTTTAGCAGACGAACTACACGACCTTGCGCTATGCTTAGGATTGGGTTTTGTCCATCATATCATTCTCCTAATGATGTGATCCCGTTATCAATGACATCCAATGTCCATGGTCAGGAAACCGTAACCATCTATTAATCAACGAGCTAGTCAACTAGAGGCTCACTAGGGACATGTTGTGGTCTATGTATTCACACATGTATTACGATTTCCGGATAACACAACTATAGCATGAACAATAGACAATTATCATGAACAAGGAAATATAACAATAACCATTTTATTATTGCCTCTAGGGCATATTTCCAACAATGCATGGGCCGAAAGCCGCAAATGGACTCCATCGGAGCTACGCCGAGATGCGGCCCGATATAGAGGCACCGCACACCCTCTTTGCTTCACTGACGAAGTCATGGAACATGAATTCCCAGAAGGGTTTAAACCCGTAAATATCAAATCGTATGATGGAACAACTTATCCCACGGTATGGATCGAAGACTTTATTCTCCATATTCATATGGCCCACGGCGACGACCTTCATGCCATTAAATACCTCCCCCTAAAACTCAAAGGACCAGCCCGGCACTGGCTGAACAGCCTGCCCAAAAATTCCATCGGCAGCTGGGAGGACTTGGAAGAAGCCTTCCTTGACAACTTCCAAGGTACATATGTTCGACCTCTGGACGCTGATGACTTAAGCCATATAGTTCAACAGCCCGGAGAGTCTGCCAGGAAATTCTAGACTAGGTTCTTAACTAAGAACCAGATCATCGACTGTCCAGATGCCGAAGCCCTGGCGGCCTTTAAACACAGCATCCGCGACGAATGGCTCGCCCGCCACCTTGGCCAAGAAAAGCCGAAGTCCATGGCAGACCTCATGGCACTCATGACCCGCTTCTGTGCGGGTGAGGATAGTTGGCTGACCCGTAGCAAAAACAATGCAAGCGACGCCGGCACCCCTGAAGCCAAAAATAGCAACAACAAGTCCTGACGCAACAGATATAAGCATCGAAACAACAATGACAACACCGATGATACGGCGGTCAATGCCGGATTCAGTGGCTCTAAGTCTGGTTAGCGGAAGAAGCCATTCAAAAAGAACAATTCGGGCTCATCTAGCTTGGAACGCATACTCGATCATCCGTGCCAGATTCATGGCACCCCAGACAAACCATCCAATCATACCAACAGAGCTTGTTGGGTTTTTAAACAGGCCGGCAAGCTAAATGCCGAAAGCAAGGAGAAGGGATCGCAAAGCGAAGACGTCGACGACGAGGAGCCCCGACCACCAAACACAGGGGGACAGAAGAAGTTTCCCCCTCAGGTCAAAATGGTGAACATGGTATATTCTGCCCACATCCCCAAGAGGGAGCGCAAGCGCGTGCTCAGAGACGTATATGCGATAGAGCCAGTCGCCCCAAAATTTAATCCATGGTCGTCATGCCCGATCAGTTTCGATCGCCAGGACCATCCGACCAATATCCGTCATGGCGGTTCAGCCGCACATGTCCTGGACCCAATAATTGATGGGTTCCACCTGACGCGAGTCCTGATGGACGGTGGTAGCAGCCTCAACTTGCTCTATCAGGATACAATGCGCAAAATGGGCATTAATCCATCACGGATCAAGCCCACCAAGACTACTTTTAAAGGAGTCATACCAGGTGTAGAGGCCCGCTGTACGGGCTCAATCACACTAGAGGCTGTCTTCGGATCTCCGGACAACTTCCGAAGCGAGGAGCTAATCTTTGATATTGTCCCCTTTCGCAGCGGCTATCACGCACTGCTTGGACGAACCGCATTTGCTAGATTCAACGCAGTGCCACACTATGCTTATCTCAAGCTCAAGATGCCCGGACCACGCGGTGTCATAGCAGTTAATGGAAGCACAGAATGCTTCCTCAGTACTGAGGAGCACACCGCTGCCTTAGCAGCAGAAGTACAGAGCGGCCTTTTCAAGCAGAACCTCAATTCGACGGTCGAGCCCCCGCACACTGGCAAGAGAGTCCATACTACTCTGTAGCAGGACAGCTCAGCTTGTAAAGAGCTCGACTAGCAATTCGGCCTTCGTCCCAGTCCTGATCAAGTAGCGGCGTTCGTACCGCGCGTACATAACTACACACTCAAGATACCATGGCATAGACGGAGGCATAACTAGCCTGTGATCAACAAATACGGCTCGACCGCTCCCAGACACACATACCCTCACTGTTTTCCTTTTTTCCTTTTCAGATTTTCTTTCCACAGGTTCCCCCTGGTGGCCCAATCACCGGTCCTTTCAAAGGATAAATATACCAAGATGACATGAAGCACAGATGTATAGGGGAATTTTTAGATAGTGTCTCTAACAATCACTCTACCTGTTTTCAGGACCCACACGCAGCTCTCTCTTGGTCGTGGCTTAGCCCATTGCTTATTGCACTATTTGTATCAATGCGCTTCAATGTATTAATAAAATTATAACGGAAAGAGTTTGCGACCCAAATTCTGCGGCCTTGGCTCATTACCCTTGCTCTTTTTTCTGTTTTCCTTTTTCTTTTTTGATCACTTTATCAAATAGCACCCGTACACTCTGGTACGTTTTAATTTGCCAGGGGCTTCATAGCACCCCACAACATGGCAACAAAAGTCCGAACACTTTTATAGTATAGTTCGGCACCCCGAATTTAGCACTATATGCATTGGCTCCGAATCATGTCTTTGGTCAATAGTTGGGTTGCCCGGCTCCTGTGCTTACTACCTTACGTTCCGCTGTATCGGCTAGGGTAGTAAAGGGAGAACTATTGTGATTGTGCCCTGGTTTACCCGGATGAGCACCTCAGTAGAGAAAGCCGAAAATTGACTGTCATGATGCGGCGAGAGCCGGTCAGCTCTTTGGAGGTCTCAAATCATTAGAGATTTTTTCCGCATTATGCGAGGGATTGGTACTTGCCCGATCAGGTGTTCATAGCTTCCTAGTTCAGATACCAGGGGCTACGCCTAAATTTTTATCGTCAAACTCCTATGGCTAAGTGAGGGTGTTCAAGTCGCATAGTCTGATTGCCTGGTTCGCTGCACTAAACACCTCCTTCAAGGACCAAATAATTGGATCAAGAGTGTTTAGATTATATCCCGAACACCCCCATACTTCCTACATGGGGCAGAAGCCGACGACTCGCCAACTCTCAGATTTCACACAATACAGCCGCAAAGGAGGTGATTTTTTTCAAACAAACATTATATTACATAACACAATTTGTTTCATCATGCAAGGCAGAGACAACATGAAGATATTCATTCAAAAATAATGTCTTGCGCACATTGCGTCGCCACAATGCAGGACCCCTCCAGGATGTCTTCAAAATACCACTCCGGCGTGCGGTGCTCCTTGCCTTCAGGTGGCCCCTCGGTCACAAGTTTGATGACATCCATCTTTGCCCACCACACCTTGACGCGGGCGAAGGCCATGCGCGCGCCCTCGATGCAGGCCGACCTCTTGACAATGTCCAGCCGAGGGCAGGCACCTACCAGCTGCTTCACGAGTCCGAAGTAGCCACTGGGGTATAACTTCGGCAGGCCACAACCGGATTATTAAATCCTTCATGGCCAGTTCGGCCACCCTATGCAGCTCGACCAGCTGTTTCAGCTGATCGCTAAAGGGCACTAGATGTTCTGGTGCATGATATTGCGACCAGAACAGCTTCTCCGTTGAGCTCCCTTCTTCGGCTCGGAAGAACTCCGCAGCATCCGACACACTGCGCGGGAGATCTGCAAACGCCCCTGGAGAACTCTGAATCCGGGTTAGTAAGAAATATTTCTTCTTCACATACTTGCTTTGCATACTAAACGCCTTACCCGCCACGATCTTCTTGGCCTCCTGGATCTACTGGAGGGAACCCTAGGCTTCAACTCGGGCCGCTTCCTCACTTTGACGAGCCTTGGCGAGTTCGGTCTCTCGAGCCGAAACATCGCACTCCAAGGTCTCATACTTCTTCACAGTGTCCTGGAGATCTTGATGGACCTCGTTCAACCTGGTCTTAAGTTTCTTACGAGCGGCCTGCTCCTTGACAGCTTTCCCGTCGGCTTCGGCCAGGGCCTTTTTAAGGGCCTCGACCTCTGTCGTCGCTCCTACACATATCATGACACTACGGTCAATATACATCATTTATTCTTTCTGAATATATAGCGAGTCATTACATACCTTGCTGGTCTTCCAGCAGCTTCCTCACTTGGCCGAGCTCCTCCTCGGCCTGCTCCAGTCTCTGCTTTAGTCCGGAGACTTCGGCAGTGTGTGAGGTCGCGGCCAGCAACGACGCCTGCTTATTCACATCAGACACATTTAGTCAGTTTACTGCGAAATTTAATTGATCCTTTGTCCGTCTTTTATTCCCGAACACCGGACAATGTCTCAGGGGCTACTGTCTATATTGGGATTTTCCTTGTTACGCCGCTTACCTTAAAACCTGTCAGCGGACCGCTGCAGGCTTCGGTCAGTCCGCTCTTGACGGACTGAACCTTCTAAATCACCGTACCCATAAGGATACGGTGTTCTTCCACAATGGAAGCGCCTCGTAGCGCTTCCAGCAGATTATCTGGTGCCTCTGGTTGGACAGAGGTCACTGGTGGAACAGGCACATGTAACACCCCGGATATGATTTACCCAATATGTAATCCAACTCTTGCCATTTCCGGCGTTAAGTTATTTTATTTCTCGGATTCGGGTTTTTGTCTCCGTGTGTTGTTGTTGTTGTCATGCATCTCATATCATGTCATCATGTGCATTGTATTTGCATACGTGTTCGCCTCATGCATCCGAGCATTTTCCCCATTGTCCGTTTTGCATTCCGGCGCTCCGTTCTCCTCCGGTGGTCATTTCTACCTTTCTTTCGTGTGTGGGGGTTAAACATTTCAGGATTGGATTGAGACTTGCCAAGCGGCCTTGGGTTACTATCGGTAGACCGCCTGTCAAGTTTCGTACCATTTGGACTTCGTTTGATGCCCCAACGGTTAACCGAGGAACCGAGAAGGCCTCGTGTGTGTTGCAGCCCAACACCTTTCCAATTTGGCCCAAAACCCACCAAAACCCTCTCCATCATCTAGAGCATTTGATCACAATCGCATGGCCGAAAACCACACCTCATTTGGACACTCCTAGCTCCCTCTATGCCTATATATAGGGCTCTCCCCAAAAATCCCGGGTCTTCTTCCCCGAAACCCTAGTCCCACTCCTCTCCGCGCGGCCGGACACGTCCGCCGGCCGCCGGACGCGTCCGACTCACCCCGCCGCCACCACGTGGCGCTCTCTGGTTCGTCCGTCGCCCGCGCCCACTTCGCCGGCCCGTAGGGCCCGCGGGAGGCCCTCCCGGCCCGGTGCTACGCCGCCCGCGCCCGCCTTCGGCTCCGCCGCGTGACGCCGTCCTCCGCCGTCGCCGACTCGTCGCCGGCTAGCGGAAGCTCCGCCGCGGCAAGCTCGCCGCGGCCACGTCGCCACCTCGCCGATGTCGCGCCTCCGTCGCCTCTCCCCACCGTCGCTGGCGGCCCCTCTGACCGGATCCGGGCAGGGACCGGCCAGATCCGGCCATTCCTCGCCGACCCCGGCCACCACCGCCTCAACGGAGTGCGTGCGCTGCCGCCTCGGTTCGCGGACCCAGCGAACCCTAGATCTCAGATCCACATATCTCGGTTGACTTTCCCCCTCTCCCTTATTTTTTCGCTATGTTCATCATGTTGTATCTCCTCATCCGTAGATCCGTTTTGGGCATATAGCATATCAAATTGTTCATCTCAGAGAGCGCATCATTTCATCCCATTGCATCATTTTCATTTGAGTTCATCTTGATGCTCGAAATGCTTTTAGAAGAATGCTATTTGAGATAAGTGTCAGATCTGCTGCTCCAAATAGCTATTTGTCATTTTTGCCATGATTATTGTGTGCATGATATGCCCAGGAGTTCTACATATGTTTTGTTATATGCTTTGTCATCTTTATAGTGGTGCCATCCATGTACTTTTGTGATGTGTGTGGTGAATAGCACAAGCTTGCAAAGTGGTGCATTTGTTAATGCTGATTTCAGGGACTTAGCATTTCCACTAAGTCCTTGAGTTGTTCTTATCAATATGCCATATGTTCAGGTTGTTTTCTAGTGATCCGTGCCTCTTTTGAGGATGATCACTAAGGATGTTTTGTTAATCTTATAGTGCTCTATCCATCCATGTCTTTGTTTGCAATTATGGAGCACCCTAGCTTGAGTCAGTCGAGCTCTAATTTTGTCATTTCGTGAATCTGGGCAGATTGTCTACTTGTTAGCAATTTTGTCGAGGATGTTATAGTTGATCCGTGCATGCTATGTTATTGTTCTTGCCATGTATAGCTTGTATAATGTGTATTCTTGATGGGTGTATGCTTAGATTGTCATGACTTGCTCTGTAGTGAGTTCATCAAGCTCGTAAATATGCCTACTTGATATCTGTTTTGCATGCTCCAGTTTTTCACTAAGTTTGTGATCTGATTATGTTTTTGCCATGTTCACATGCTTGCAATTGTATTTTCTGATCCCTTTTGGCTCAAGGTCACTAAGGGACTTTTGTTAAGCTCTTTGAGTAGCTCCATGCCATGCTTTACTTTGTCATGTTCAGGCCCTGTAGCATATAGTTTTCATGCTCCAAAGTGTGCTACCTGATCTGAAATTCTAGACAAGTGTTAATTTCACTAAGTCTTAAATATGTTTACCAATTGCATTTTTGTCATGCTTGTTTGAACGTGTTAATGGATGAATTAGCCGTAGCTCAGTGTTCCTCTTTTGTTAAGCATCATGAATGGATCCCTGCCATGTATTTTGTTGCCATGTTTGGGTGCTGTAGCATGTTCATCTTGTTGCATTTAGATGGTCACTTGTTGTATATCGCAGACCGGTGCCATATTTGTTTTGCTTGCCATTTCCAAACCATGTCTCCGATTCCGGCGTTCTTTATATCGTTTTCAAGCGAAATCATCTCACCTTTCCAGTGGCACACTTGGATTTCCAAGTTGAGGCCAGGTTCATTCATCTCTTGTCAAATCTTGCATATACATCACATATCGCATCCCGCATAGCATACCATGTTTGCATCATGTTGCTTGAGTTGTGCACGTGGTTGATTGCGTTCCTTTTGCTTGTTTGTCTTGTTTGGGTAGAGCCGGGAGATGAGTTCGCTAACGAGGAGCCCGTTGAGTTTGCTTTCGAGGATCCAGTCAACTCTGACAACGTTGCAGGCAAGATGATCATACCCTCGAAATCATTTCTATCTTTCCTTTGCTAGATGCTCGCTCTTTTGCTATGCCTATGCTACGATGCCTACCACTTGCTTATCATGCCTCCAAAATTGCCATGTCAAACCCCTAACCCACCATGTCCTAGCAAACCATTGATTGGCTATGTTACCGCTTTGCTCAGCCCCTCTTATAACGTTGCTAGTTGCAGGTGAAGATTGGAGACCGTTCCTTGTTGGAATATTATTTACTTGTTGGGATATCACTATATTATCTTGTTATCTTAATGCATCTATATACTTGGTAAAGGGTGGAAGGCTCGGCCTTTTGCCTAGTGTTTTGTTCCACTCTTGCCGCCCTAGTTTCCGTCATATCGGTGTTATGTTCCCGGATTTTTGCGTTCCTTACGCGGTTGGGTGATAATGGGAACCCCTTGATAGTTCACCTTGAATAAAGCTTTTCCAGCAATGCCCAACCTTGGTTTTACCTTTTGCCACCTAGCCTCTTTTTCCCTTGGGTTTTCGGAGCCCTTGGGTGACTATAGGTTCTTGTCCTCTCCAAATGTTCTTGGTGACTTGGATATTGATCTCATTCTCGGAATGGATTGGCTTTCCAAGCAAAAGGCTCAGATTGATTGTGCTGCCAGGAAGATTCAATTGACTCATTCGTCAGAGGATGTAATTGTCTTTGCCGCTCGTGATGATACCATCCGTCTGTTTTCTCTCAATGAGAAGGGTGAACTGGATGCCATCTCTCAAATTCCAGTCGTTTGTGAATATCAAGACGTCTTTCCAGAAGAGCTTCCAGGAATGCCTCTGCACCGGCCAGTTGAATTCGTCATCGATCTTGAGCCTGGCACGGAACCTGTGTGCAAACGTCCTTACAAGCTCGGACCTGAAGAGTTGAAGGAGCTGAAGAAGCAACTCGATATTCAAGAGCGAATGGGTCTCATCCGACCTAGTTCTTCTCCATGGGGTTGTGGAGTTCTTGTTGTGAAGAAGAAGGATGGAACGGACCGACTTTGTGTTGATTACCGTCCATTGAACAAGAAGACTATCAAGAACAAGTACCCACTTCCCAACATCAACGAGCTATTCGAACAACTCAAAGGTGCCCAAGTATTCTCCAAGCTTGATCTTCGTATGGGTTATCATCAGATTCGAATCCGTGAGCAAGATATTCCCAAGACGGCTTTCAGGACAAGCTATGGTTCATATGAATACACTGTCATGTATTTTGGCCTCGTCAATGCTCCTCCGACTTTCTCTCGCATGATGAACTTCATCTTCAACGCCTACACCAATGACTTTGTTTTGGTCTATCTCGACGACATTCTAGTCTTTTCGAAGAACAAGGAAGATCATGCCAAGCACTTGCGTTTGGTGCTCGATAAGCTCAGGGAACATCAGTTCTACGCCAAGTTCTCAAAGTGCGAGTTTTGGCCCGATGAGGTTCTTTACCTTGGGCATATCATCTCTGCCAAGGGCATTGCGGTGAATCCTGAGAAGGTGTCTGCAATTGTGAATTGGGAACCACCTCAGAACGTGAAGCAACTCCGTAGCTTCCTCGGTCTCGCAAGCTATTGTCGAAGGTTCGTGGAGAACTTTTCTAAGATCGCGAAGCCTCTCTCAAATCTTCTCCAGAAGCACATCAAGTACGTTTGGTCTCCGGAGTGTGACATTGCTTTCAACACTTTGAAAGAGAAATTGGTTACTGCTCCAGTTCTGACTCCTCCTGATGAATCCAAACCATTCGAGGTCTTCTGCGATGCCTCTCTTCAAGGTCTTGGCGCAGTGTTGATGCAAGAGAAGAAAGTTGTGGCTTATACCTCTCGCCAGTTGAAGCCCAATGAGAAGAACTACCGCACTCATGACCTCGAGTTGGCAGTAGTTGTGCATGCTCTTTTGACTTGGAGACATCTCTTATTGGGAAGAAAAGTGGACATTTTCACTGACCACAAGAGTCTCAAGTACATCTTCACTCAGCCTAATCTCAACCTCAGGCAGACTCGATGGGTCAAAATGATTCAAGAGTATAATCCGAGTATCGAGTATACTCCAGGCAAGGCCAATGTGATTGCTGACGCTTTGAGCAGGAAGGCTTACTGCAACAATTTGATTCTCAAGCCTTATCAACCCGAGCTTTGTGAAGCTTTCCGCAAACTTAATCTGCAAGTTGTTCCTCAAGGTTTCCTCGCCAACCTTCAAGTCTCTCCTACCTTGGAAGATCAGATTCACCAAGCCCAGCTTCTTGATGCTATGGTGAAGAAGGTGAAGATTGGGATTGCCTAGAGTCAACCCAAGTACAAGTGCTACCGCCTTGATGACAAGGATACTCGCTTCTTCGAGGATCGTATTGTCGTGCCCAAAGGTGACCTTCGTAAAGTGATCATGAACGAGGCTCACAATTCTCTCCTCTCCATCCACCCTGGGACCACGAAGATGTATCAGGACCTCAAACAGGCTTATTGGTGGACTCGAATGAAGCGCGAGATTGCTCAGTTCGTGAATGAATGTGATGTCTGCAGAAGAGTGAAGGTAGAACACCAAAGGCCAGCTGGTCTCCTCCAACCTCTTGCCATTCCAGAATGGAAGTTTGACCACATTGAGATGGACTTCGTGACTGGGTTTCCAAAGTCCAAGCGTGGCAATGATGCTATATTCGTTGTCATCGACAAACTCACTAAAGTGGCTCACTTTCTGCCTATCAAAGAGTCTATCACTACAGCTCAATTGGCGGAGCTTTATACCTCTCGAATTGTCTCGCTGCATGGTATTCCATAGGTGATCTCTTCAGACCGTGGCAGCATCTTTACCTCAAAGTTTTGGGATTCTTTTCAGAAGGCCATGGGCACCAACATCCACTTCAGCATTGCTTTCCATCCTCAAACTAGCGATCAAGTCGAGCGTGTCAATTAGATTCTTGAAGATATGCTCAGGGCTTGTGTGATCTCCTTCGACATGAAGTGGGAAGATTGTCTTCCTTATGCTGAATTCTCCTACAACAATAGTTTTCAAGCAAGTTCGGGCAAGGCCCCATTTGAAATTCTGTATGGCAGGAAGTGTTGTACCCCTCTCAACTGGTCTGAAACCAGTGAATGTCAACTTCTGGGAAATGACTTAATCACAGAGGCAGAAGAGATGTGTAAAGTCATTCGAGATAACCTCAAAGCAGCCCAATCGCGCCAGAAGAGCTACTATGATAGTAAGCACCATGATTTGGCTTTCGAGATCGGAGATCATGTCCTCCGCGTCTCTCCAATGAAAGGTACTCGTCGCTTCGGTATCAAAGGGAAGCTTGCCCCTAGATACGTGGGACCTTTCAAGATCGTCAGCAAGAGAGGCGATCTCGCCTATCAACTCGAGCTTCCTTCAAACTTTGCCAATGTTCACGACGTGTTCCATATCCCTCAGCTCCGCAAGTGCTTCAAGACTCCTGACCGCACCGTCAACTTCGAAGACTTTGGGCTCCAAGAAGATCTCTCTTATCGTGAGCACCCAGTTGCTATTCTTGAAGAGACTGAACGCAAGACTCGCAATAAGTCAATCAAATTCCTCAAAGTCAAGTGGTCACACCATTCTGACCGTGAAGCCACCTGGGAACGCGAGGATCACCTCCGTTCTGAGTACCCGGCGTTCTTCCAGTCCTAGATCTTGGGACGAGATCCTTTCGTAGTGGTGGAGTGTTGTAACACCCCGGATATGATTTACCCAATATGTAATCCAACTCTTGTCGTTTCCGGCGTTAAGTTATTTTATTTCTCAGATTCGGGTTTTTGTCTCCGTGTGTTGTTATTGTTGTCATGCATCTCATATCATGTCATCATGCGCATTGCATTTGCATACGTGTTCATCTCATGCATCAGAGCATTTTCCTCGTTGTCCGTTTTGCATTCCGGCGCTCCGTTCTCCTCCGGTGGTCATTTCTACCTTTCTTTCATGTGTGGGGGTTAAACATTTCCGGATTGGACCGAGACTTGCCAAGCGGCCTTGGGTTACTACCGGTAGACCGCCTGTCAAGTTTCGTACCATTTGGACTTCGTTTGATGCTCCAACGGTTAACCGAGGGACCGAGAAGGCCTCATGTGTGTTGCAGCCCAACACCTTTCCAATTTGGCCCAAAACCCACCGAAACCCTCTCTATCATCTAGAGCGTTCGATCACGATCGCGTGGCCGAAAACCGCACCTCAATTGGACACTCCTAGCTCCCTCTATGCCTATATATAGGGCTCTCCCCAAAAATCCCGGGTCTTCTTCCCCGAAACCCTAGTCCCGCTCCTCTCCGCGCGGCCGGACACGTCCGCCGGCCGCCGGACGCGTCCAACTCGCCCCGCCACCGCCACGTGGTGCCCTCCGGTTCGTTCACCGCCCGCGCCCACTTCGCCGGCCCGCAGGGCCCGCGGGAGGCCCTCCCGGCCCGGTGCCACCCCGCTCGCGCCCGCCTTCGGCTCCGCCGCCTGACGCCGTCCTCCGCCACCGCTGACTCGTCGCCGGCCAGCGGAAGCTCCGCCGCGGCAAGCTCGCCGCGGCCACGTTGCCTCCTCGCCGCCCCCTGCCTCGCCGACATCGCGCCTCCGCCGCCTCTCCCCACCATCGCCAGCGGCCCCTCCGACCGGATCCGGGCAGGGACCGGCCAGATCCGGCCATTCCTCGCCGACCCCCGCCACCACCGCCTCACTGGAGTGCATGCGCTGCCGCCTCGGTTCGCGGACCCAGCGAACCCTAGATCTCAGATCCACATATCTCGGTTGACTTTCCCCCTCTCCCTTATTTTTTTCGCTATGTTCATCATGTTGTATCTCCTCATCCGTAGATCCGTTTTGGGCATATAGCATATCAAATTGTTCGTCTCAGAGAGCGCATCATTTCATCTCATTGCATCATTTTCATTTGAGTTCATCTTGATGCCCGAAATGCTGTTAGAAGAATGCTATTTGAGATAAGTGTCAGATCTGCTGCTCCAAATAGCTATTTGTCATTTTTGCCATGATTATTGTGTGCATGATATGCCCAGGAGTTCTACATATGTTTTGTTATATGCTTTGTCATCTTTCCAGTGGTGTCATCCATGTATTTTTGTGATGTGTGTGGTGAATAGCACAAGCTTGCAAAGTGGTGCATTTGTTAATGCTGATTTCAGGGACTTAGCATTTCCACTAAGTCCTTGAGCTGTTCTTATCAATATGCCATATGTTCATGTTGTTTCCTAGTGATCCGTGCCTCTTTTGAGGATGATCACTAAGGATGTTTTGTTAATCTTATAGTGCTCTATCCATCCATGTCTTTGTTTGCAATTATGGAGCACCCTAGTTTGAGTCGATCGAACTCTACTTTTGTCATTTGTGAATCTGGGCAGATTGTCTACTTGTTAGCAATTTTGTCGAGGATGTTATAGTTGATCCGTGCATGCTATGTTAATGTTCTTGCCATGTATAGCTTCTATAATGTGTATTCTTGATGGGTGTATGCTTAGATTGTCATGACTTTCTCTATAGTGAGTGCATCGAGCTCGTAAATATGCCTACTTGATATCTGTTTTGCATGCTCCAGTTTTTCACTAAGTTTGTGATCTGATTATGTTTTTGCCATGTTCATATGCTTGCAATTGTATTTTCTGATCCCTTTTGGCTCAAGGTCACTAAGGGACTTTTGTTAAGATCTTTGAGTAGCTCCATTCCATGCTTTACTTTGTCATGTTCAGGCCCTGTAGCATATAGTTTTCATGCTCCAAAGTGTGCTACCTGATCTGAAATTCCAGACAAGTGTTAATTTCACTAAGTCTTAAATTTGTTTACCAATTGCATTTTTGTCATGCTTGTTTGAACCTGTTAATGGATGAATTGGCTGTAGCTCAGTGTTCCTCTTTTGTTAAGAATCATGAATGGATCCCTGCCATGTATTTTGTTGCCATGTTTGGGTGATGTAGCATGTTCATCCTGTTGCATTTAGATGGTCACTTGCTGTATATCGCAGACCAGTGCCATATTTGTTTTGCTTGCCATTTCCAAACCGTGTCTCTGATTCCGGCGTTCTTTATATCGTTTTCAAGCGAAATCATCTCACCTTTCTAGTGGCACACTTGGATTTCCAAGTTGAGGCCAGGTTCATTCATCTCCTGTCAAATCTTGCATATGCATCACATATCGCATCCCGCATAGCATACCATGTTTGCATCATGTTGCTTGAGTTGTGCACGTGGTTGATTGCGTTCCTTTTGCTTGTTTGTCTTGTTTGGATAGAGCCGGGAGACGAGTTCGCTAACTAGGAGCCCGTTGAGTTTGCTTTCGAGGATCCAGTCAACTCTGACAACATTGCAGGCAAGATGATCATACCCTCGAAATCACTTCTATCTTTCCTTTGCTAGATGCTCGCTTTTTTGTTATGCCTATGCTACGATGCCTACCACTTGCTTATCATGCCTCCCAAATTGCCATGTCAAACCCCTAACCCACCATGTCCTAGCAAACCATTGATTGGCTATGTTACCGCTTTGCTCAGCCCCTCTTATAGCGTTGCTAGTTGCAGGTGAATATTTGAGACCGTTCCTTGTTGGAATATTATTTACTTGTTGGGATATCACTATATTATCCTGTTATCTTAATGCATCTATATACTTGGTAAAGGGTGGAAGGCTCGGCCTTTTGCCTAGTGTTTTTTTCCACTCTTGCCGCCCTAGTTTCCGTCATATCGATGTTATGTTCCCGGATTTTTGCGTTCCTTACGCGGTTGGGTGATAATGGGAACCCCTTGATAGTTCGCCTTGAATAAAGCTTTTCCAGCAATGACCAACCTTGGTTTTACCTTTTGCCACCTAGCCTCTTTTTCCCTTGGGTTTCCGGAGCCCAAGGGTCATCTTATTTAAAGCCCCCCCAGGCCAGTGCTCCTCTGAGTGTTGGTCCACCTGTCAGCTGCCGGTGGCCACCAGGGGCAACTCTGGGCTGGCCTATCCGTACCTAAGACAATCTGAGTGTGCCCTGAGAACGAGATATGTGCAGCTCCTATCGGGATTTGTCGACACATTCGGGCGGTGTTGCTGGATTGGTTTTAACTTGTCGAAGTGTCTTGTAGAACCGGGATACCGAGCCTGATCGGAATGTCTTGGGAGAAGGTCTATTCCTTCGTTGACCGTGAGAGCTTGTCATGGGCTAAGTTGGGACTCCCCTGCAGGGATTTGAACTTTCAAAAGCCGTGCCCGCGGTTATGGGTAGATGGGAATTTGTTAATGTCCGGTTGTAGATAACTTGAACCTTAACTTAATTAAAATGAATCAACTGTGTGAGTTACCGTGATGGTCTCTTCTCGATGGAGTCCGGGAAGCGAACACGGTGTTGGAGTAATGCTTGCCGCAGGTTGTTTCTCTAGTTACTCGTTCACGCTTTGCTATCTCTTCTCGCTCTCTTTTGCGAATAGGTTAGCCACCATACATGCTAGCCACTTGCCGCAGCTCCACATATTTTACCTTGCCTTTCCTATAAGCTTAAATAGTCTTGATCGCGAGGGTGCGAGATTGCTGAGTCCCTGTGGCTCACAGTTTACTTCCAAACCAGATGCAGGGCCAGACGACTCTGTTCCAGATGATGCGTTAGAGCTCAAGTGTGAGTTCGACGAGGACTCACGCTGTTACTATGTATCTTTCCCTGATGATTAGTAGTGGTGCCCAATTGGGGCGATCGGGACCGTGTCGCATGTTGGGTTGGTCTTTTATTTTGGCACTATAGTCGGGCCATGAGTGATTGGATGATGTAATGCTATTTATGTACTTTGATTGACGTGGCGAGTGTAAGCCAACTATGTTACTTATCCCCTTATTATGTATTATATTGGATGTTGTGATGATTGCCTAACTTGCGACATTGCTTTCAATGCGGTTATGCCTCTAAGTCGTGCCTCGACACATAGGAGATATAGCCGCATCGAGGGCGTTACAGCACACCCCCTTCTTTTGAAGGAGGTTGCTCGCCAGATTCCGGAGCCGTATAGGTCCCCAGACTTGTATTCGATTGGGGGCCGAATTGAGCAAGGCCCCCATCCCCAGTCACCATGGGGATATGCTCCCTCATGTGTCTGGAAGCCGAGGCTTTGCCTTCTGGACCCCTCCCTGGCCGGGAAAGGTCCTTTGGGACAACACCTCGTCGTTGCCCTTGGTCGTGGGAGAGTGAGCGGTCGCCGATGACTCACTAGCCATCGCCTTTGAATCCAACGAACCTCTTGATGAGAATTGTTGGGAGCTGTCGTGGGTCGGACTACAATGGCTTCATTTAAACATATTAATATCATAAAGTAAGAGAGGACGGACGCATGAACACATGCGGGTTTTAGTACTTACGATGCGGCCGGAGGCTTGTTTCGGGGGCCTCGCTCCGGGCTGCTGTCGACGCCCCACGCGGAGTTATCCGCAAGGGGACCCTTCCCCCTCTTGGGCGCCTCTGCCTCCAGATTTGTGGAGGCCACCCTCTTCTTCCTCCCCTCATCAGGGGGGGGGGAGTGCTTTCTTCCTCCTCGTCGTCATCGTCTTCGGCGGCGGAGGAGCGAGTTTTGTCTTCAGACGACACGTCTGAAGCTCCTTTGCGGCGGGGGCCACTCCGGACCCCCTTGGCCTTCTTCTCCGGCGCCTTATAGGGCGCCAGCACCAGCATCTTCGCCAGGAGCGGGATGACTGGTTCCTCGGGCAGCGGAGCCGAATAGTGAATCAGCTTCGCCCTCTCCGTCCATTCCTGAAGAAACAATGATAATAAAGTTTAGATATCCTCCTTGAAACAAGCAAGTAGAGGGTTTGTCTAGAGACGTAAAAAACTTACCACATTGGCATGATGGGTAATATCGTGCCCACGGTCCGAATCTAGGGCCGGCGGGGTCTCGTTGCCCTTGAAGAGCAACCTCCGGGCATCTTCGTGGGAGGTTCTGAAGAGCCTCTCCAAGGATCGGTGCTTCTTCGGATTGAACTCCCATAAAGGGCGGCTTCGGCTTTGGCATGGGAGGATCCGGCGAACCAGCATCACCTGGATTACGTCGACGAGCTTGATGTTTTTATCCACCATGCTTTGAATGCGCGTTTGTAGCGCTATCAGCTCGTCTGACGAAGAGCAATTTGGGCCCTTCTCTATCCAGGAGGTGAGCCGCATTGGGGCTCCCGACTTGAATTTGGATGCCGCAGCCCAGGTGGCGTCTCGGGGCTCTGTGATGTAGAACCATAGTTTTTTGCTACTCCTTGACGGTTTCCACAAAAGTACCCTGGGGCCATGTGACATTGGGCATCTTGCTCACCATGGCGCCTCCGCACTCCGCGTGCTGACCGTCCACCACCTTCGGCTTCACGTTGAAGATTTTGAGCCACAGTCCGAAGTGGGGTTGGACGCGGAGGAAGGCCTCGCACACGACAATGAATGCCGAGATGTTGAGGAAGGAGTTCGGGGCTAGACCATGGAAATCTAGCCCGTAATAGAACATCAGCCCGTGGACGAAAGGGTGGAGTGGAAACCCTAGCCTGCGGACGAAATGAGGGATGAATACCACCCTCTCGTTGGGCTTCGGTGTAGGGACGATTTGCTCCTTGGTTGGAAGACGGTGGGCGATTTCCTTCGCCAGATACCCGGTCGCCCGAAGCTCGGTAATATCCTTCTCCTTGATGGAGGAGGCCATCCACCTGCCTTGCCCTCCAGATCCGGACATGGCTGAGGGCTTCTTTGAGGCAGAAAGATGAGAACTTGGGCGCTGGAGCTCAAGAATGGAAGGGCAGAGGAAGAGAGAAGACGTGGGAGAAGAAGGGGAGTCCTTATCCCCTTATAAAGGTAGTGAATAATGAACGCCTCCCCACTAGCCTTAAAACTCGCCTGTTCCCAAGGGCTGTGTAAACGGCACGGTTATATTACCCATGCTCGTATTGATGAGAATCCAGCAATAAGGGGACACGATCTCTGCTTCGACAAGACGTGACTATTGGAACCGCGTCTCGAAACGTGGAACGGCAAACGGAAAATGGTTCGAAATGACAACCAGGCGAACGTGATGTCACATTACAAAAAGTTGTCAACGGATTGGACTCATGCAATATTATATTCTCTGTGGTTGTGTGTGGTGCTTGTATTGCAGATCCGGACATGTTCATTACGTCCGAAGACTATCTTGGAGTATTCGGAAAGGGGAACCCGCCTTGCAATGCCGAAGACAATCTGCGCGCCGGACACCTCGTCATTGAAGGCTGGTTTAGGGGCTACTAAGAGAGTCCTGGACTAAGGGGTCCTCGGGCGTCCGACCTATTAGACATGGGCCAGACTGATGGGCTGTGAAGATACAAAGGCCGAAGACTCTACCCGTGTGCGGATGGGGCTCTCCTTGGCGTGGAAGGCAAGCTTGGCGACCAAATATGAAGATTGCTTTCTATGTAACCAACCTTATGTAACCCTAGATCCCTCTGGTGTCTATATACACCGGGGGGCTAGGTCCGTAGACAGATATCTCCTCATGATCATAGTCAGACAGGCTAGACTTTTAGGGTTTAGTCATTACGATCTCGTGGTAGATCAACTCTTGTAATACTCATATTCATCAAGATCAATCAAGCAGGAAGTAGGGTATTACCTCCATAGAGAGGGCCCGAACCTGGGTAAACATTGTGTCCCCTGTCTCCTGTTACCATCGACCTTAGACGCACAGTTCAGGACCCCCTACCCGAGATCCGCCGGTTTTGACACCAACAACACTACTGAACACTTCAAGCCAGGAGCACTATGCAGCAGATGCAATGAAGAGAGCGAGGTGTAGAGGCAACGTGATAAATAGTCAAAAATGAAAGAGCTTATCACATTTTTTGGCATTGCAAGCTTGTAATCTAGAACATGATTTATTTTACTATAACATCAAATTCCTTGGTTCTGTTGCGCCCACAGAACTTGGTTTGTCATGTGATCATTGTTGATTGATTTCCATGAAATTAATTTTGTCGGTTGTTGCAGTAATGCAGCGGTGTGAATAGGTCAGGTGTCCAATGATAAATGCCAAATATGAGGCACTTTCATCCACGAAAATTTAAAGTGTGTGTTGAGTGGGGGTAAAGGGGGTGAGTGCAAGTCAAATGAGGGGGCAAAGAACTGAAGTTTCCAAATGACAAGTGCACATGTGTGCCACGAAACAATATGGTCCAAATGCCCCCATTAACATCCGTTTTGCCACATCAAACAAATGACATCAGTTGAATCTTTTTGGTTCTTCAGACTTCAAAAATGTTTTATCTCTTAAATAAAAAATCCAATTTAAAATATGTTTTCATCATTAAGTCCGCCTCGAAGAGATCTTCAAAACTAGGTCCCAAATTGATATGTTTCGACGACTTTTTTAGGGCCAAAGGTTGCCATGATGTTACACTGAAATTGTCATAGTGTTTACACAAAAGTTTTCATGATATGTTTTATCTATTTTGTTTCTTCTAGATTTAAAGCTACCATTGTATTTCAACTACTTTTCAAGGCAAATTTTATTAATTGACCATGAATTTTTTTAGTAATTAACCACGGCAAATTAAATTCATGGATCATGGCAACTTTTAGTAATTCAACATGGCAAATTTAGTTTATAGATCATGACAATTTTAGTTTATAGACCATGCAATTTTAGTATTTTGACCATGACAATTCTAGTATTTTTACCATGATTTTTTTGTATGAACCATGGCAAATTGTGCATGTATCATGGAAAATTTAAGTAATTCGCCATGGCAACTTTAGTTTTTGGTTCATGCCAAATTTGAGTCATCAACTATACATTTTAAAAGTATTTGATGATGGATTTGTTTTTAATTATGAACCATGTAAAAAATTATTTCATTGATCATGACAAATTTTAGTAATTTTTTCTGGCAACTTTAGTTTTTAATTCACTCTTTTATAACATGTCAAAATTTACTTTAAAAGTAGAAGAAAAAATAGTTGAAACATAACTTTAGTGTAAATACCAAGTCAATTTATGTGCAATAGACATGGCAACTTTTAACCATCAAAAAATATCGTCGAAACATATCAATATGGGATCTAGTTTCGAAGTCCTCGTCGCGACGATTTAATGGTGAAAACGAATTTTCAATTAGATTTTAATTTAAAAGATAAAAAATAGAGTTTAAAAACCCTTAAAGTTTCTCACTGGTATCATCTATTTTTATCCCTGTTTATATGCATGTGTGAAAAACAAAAAGTTTACGTGTCACAATGAATGGCTAGAAGGACGTTATCCTTCGTGTGACACTTATCACATATCCATGAAATTTAGATTGGGGAGGTAAACAAATGAAAATGTGGGAAGAAGAAGAATGAGAAACGATTGATGTTGAACGATTAGAATAGGTATCCCCGTTGCAACAACTCACGAACAATTACGACAGTTTATAAGAAAAATAAGATAAGATATCAGTTTTGCTAAAGCACATCTAGATGTGCCATAAATATCGTACATCTAAGTTCTATGTCATTGATTTTACGTTGAGATTCGTGTGGATATTTTCTTTTTCTTTTTTATTTTTCTTTTTATATTTGATCCACTCACTTAGATGTGCAATAACTAGAGCACATCTAGATGTGCCCTAAACACACCCATAAGATATCTGGCAGGCTAGACCTTATCCATTCATCATTTCGTTTAGTATCAAAAAAATTATTTCGTTTAGTACATGGGAGTATAATATACTTCAATATAATAATAAATCAGTTTAAGCTGCTCTGGCCACGGGGTCGCAGGCAGGACCAAGCCCGATGAGATTGACCACGGGCTGGGCCCGGGTGTGCATCCTGGGCACTGTCACGGTCAGTACGCCGCGGGCGTAGTCGGTCGTGATGCCGTCGGTGTTCACCATCCCCGGCAGCCGGAACTTCCTTGCGAAACTGCCTCGGCGGCCGTGGACTTCCGCGTCACCAGCGTCCAGCTCGGTGCGTATGACGAGGTACCTCCCGTCCTCAATCTCCACCCTGATCTCCTCCTTCTTCACGCCTAATAATCGAACGTACACCACCCATGTCGATGTCACGGCCAAAATTAAGAAACAGAAATAGTGCCGGGAGGAGCGGCAGGAGCGGGCCGAGAGTTACCGGGGAGGTCGGCGGAGTAGATATGCGCGGCGCCGGTCTCATCCCAGTTGACGCGGTTGGGCGGCCGTGACGACGGAGCGGGAGGCGAAGAGTAAAGGCATCTCCAGTCGTTGGCCTCTCAGGAGGGGCAAAAAATCGCTTTCTGAGAGCGCACCGGCGCTAAACCGCGCATTGAGGGCGTGATGCCCCCTAGTCGCGGCGCCCACGTTTTAAAAAAAAATCAAATACGGCGCAAACACGACTCAAATTTAACGCAAATATCGGCGAGTTCGTTCAAATTCTTTATAAAAAAGGAAAAACTACCGCGGGCTACCCGCCGTCTCCCTCGCCGCCCGCCTTGCCGCCCGCCCACGCGGTTCTACATGCCGAGGAAGCTGTAGAACCGCGTGTAGTCACCGCTGCCGCCGTCGTCGTCGTCGTCGCCCGCGCCTACGCCTCCGCCGTCCTTGCTGCATCCCTCCCCCGGTTGGCGCGGCGAGTTGGACGGTCCGGGGGCGTCGTCGCTGTCGAGGACCACGATGTCGTGCTCGTCCTCGCGCCCACGCTTGCGGGTGGCGATCTCCTCCAGGGCCCGGCGCTGCCGGACCATCTCATCGCGGAGGTAGTCGTCCCGCGCCCACCGCAGGGCGTCCTCGTCGAAGAAGCCGCGCCGGGCTATGTCCTCGTACTCCGCGGGGAGGCCGGGCTCCGGCTTGGGCTCGACGAGGACGAAGCGGCCGGTGGGGGAGGCGTTGTTGCCGATGCGGACGCCGGAGCTGCGAGTGCGCGCGCTGACAGGCGTGTCCTGGGGCTCCGGCTTGACGGGGCGGAGGTGGAGGCAGGGAGAGCCGCCGGACGAGGAGGAGGACCCCCCGGTCTCCATGCGCCTCGGGGTCCAGGAGCTTCCCCGGCGGCGTGAGAAGGACGGGGGAGCGGGGTACTCGAGGCGCGGCGTGTTGCCGCCCTCGATGTACTCGAGGACGGCCTCCAACGTGCGCCTGGGCATGCCCCACCATCGACGCCGGCCGGTGGCGTTGAGCCCGGAGGGCACGACGCCGTTGGTGGCCTCGAGTTGCTCGGCGTGACGGCGGCGGAAATAAGGCTCCCAGAGCGGGCTGTCGGGGACGTATCGTGGCCCCTCCCTCGCCACACGCGGCAGGGACGAGCGGATGCGTGCGATCTCCGCACGCCGCGCCGCGCCGGTGGGTACCGGGGGCACCGGCACGCCGCCGGCGCTGATCCTCCACGCCCCGGGCACCCGCATGTCCGGCGGGACCGGGTACTCGGCCTCGAAAAGGAGGCGAGCCTCGTTCTCGTGGAGATGGCGGCGGCCGAAGCCGTTCGCCGCCGCGCCGTCGCCTGGGAAGCGCTCGGCCATTGGTGTGATGAACTGGAGACGGTGAGAGAGAGGAGAAGGAGGAACGACGACGGCGAGAGAGTGTGAGATCGCCGAGTGCGCTGGGGCGCGTCTTATATAGGCCGAGGCGCCGCCCGTGCGCGTGCCGCCGTGTGTACGCGTGGCGAGCGAGGGAGGGCGAGGGACACGCGTCATCCGGTCTTCACTGCGTCGTCCGTGAGGCATCAATGGCGCAGGCTGACCGGCGCGGCAGCGCGGCAGCTTTGGCATTGATTCGCCGCGGGAAATGAGGCGATGAGGACGACGAAGGGCCGGGAAGAGAGCCGTGTCGCTGACGCGGCGGGCCCGCGGCTGTTTCGCGCCAAAACAGTTCGCCCCGGCGACCCCGGGCGCCCCCAGCGCGCCGGGTTCGGCCTGGGTCCGCCGGCACTGTTTTCGACCCAGACCAGCGAAAATCGAGCTCCTGGAGCGCGACTGGGCCGATTTTTCGGCACCGGCGCAAAAAAAAAACGCCTGGGAAGGCCTTCCTAGAGGCGCAGCTGGAGATACCCTAAGAAACCAAGACGGAGAGCTGCCACTGCCACCACTACCATGGATGAACCGCCCGAAATCCGAAAGTGGATTAAAGAGGAAAGTCACCTAAGCTACAGTGCAATCTAATGCAAAACAAAGAAGAAAAGTCAGAGGCACCGTAGCAAATAATGTAATTATCTATTGTAGCAGGTTATGTGTGTGGTTACTGTTCATGTAAATAAATTTAAAATTACTTTTATTGCATCATAATTTTGTTTGTATGTATTTTTGTAAATGTATACAATATATTTGTAATTTGCAAATTAATTCAAGTCATTTTAGCCTTAATCATATGGATGTGAAGGAGGAAAGTTAGAGAATTATAGCTTAAGTGACTTTTTTTTTATGTTAGAGGATCCACTTCCCCGGAATCCTAGGTGATGTTGCACCCCCTGCATCGGGTAATCCATGAGAATCTCTTGTAAGCTAGTGCTGGCTTCTTACTCTGTAGCTTGCTTTGCCGCATCTGGATAGTTCACTCGCTTTAAATAGCAGAGCTCAGGGTGAAGGTGCAACTTGCGTCGCAACATGTGCGGTGCGGCGCCCATGTGCGGAAAAGCAAGCGTACATCAATGGACAAGATGCTATCGCCTGTGAATAGTATCTCGGTAGCTGGGAGGGCTCTGGCACTCGTGGACATGGCGTACTGGTTGGTCCACGACTAGAAGGGCTGTGTTGTTGGTGTTGTTTTGTTTTCATAATTGTTTTTACTCTTTCTGTTTCAAAATATAAGATGTATTGGTTTTTCTAAAAACCAAGCCGTTTTAAGTTTGATCAAATTTACAGAGAAATATATTAATATTCATAATATCAAACCAGTATAATTAGATTCATCATGAAACGAACTTTCATACTTTCTTTACTTAGTGTTGTGGATGTTGATAGTTTAAATTCAAAGAAATTGACTTTAAATTTTTTTAATACACCTTATATTTTAAAACCGAGAGGCAGTATTTGGTTTGGCAAGTAGGGGATAGGATGGAATGTGTTTTCTTTTTATTTATAATGCGGTATTTCAGTGGGCCTTTCATGATATGATTTTGTATTATCTGTTAATCAATACATACTTGCGTGAAGCATATTTTTATGTGTTGGTAGTTGCATATACTATGTTGGTGCTACAGCGTCACACGTTGATGCTTTTTTCTAGATGGTGAGAGGGTGCACGGGATTTGTTGCCAATTGATTTGAAAATTATTGACCCGATCAAAGTCATGAACCAAATTCAAAAATGAATACCTGAATGGGAAACCTTTAAACTTAGGGTGCATAGTGAATCAAAAAGCATTGAATGAGAGAACTCCTTAAGAAATTATTTACTCGGTCAAAATTGATGAGGCAATTCCAAATTGGAGACATTTGAATGTGAGGCCTCTAAAATTAGAGAGCATTGTGTAATAGAGGGCGTGGACACATATAGCTTAGCTGATTTGATGTCAGCGTTAGTAAATTGAAAGTTATTTTTTTCAAAAGATAGGTAAAAACTAAGAGCATCTCTAGCACACCCCGCATCCCGTCCCGACCAGCAAAATAATCGCTAAAATGTGGGTCGGGGCGGAAAACTTGCACGATCAGACACCGCATTCGCGGCCGATCCGATTTTTTTTGCAGGGCGCGGCAAAAGATCTCCCCCGACCTCTAGATTCACGGGTTAGGAGGACGACCCGAGCTCAGCCCCTATCCGCAGCGAGATTTGGCGAGAGGGACATTTTCGCGTGGCCGTTCTCGCTCCCCTATCCTCCGCCACCATTGCCCCACCACCGTACGCTCCGGTGCATCTTCCCCGGTCGTCCTTCACCGCCATGGATGACTCCCTGCTATTCCCCGTCACCGTCGAGGTCACGCACGCTCAATCCCCTCGGGGCGGATCTCGTTGCCGGCCATGTTGGCCCCGCCGTCGCCCAAGGTACCGCCGCGCCTGCCCGCAAGCGGCAGGGCAACATGGTCGTGCAGGGTGGGAATCCGGCTGCCCCCGCCGCGAAGGGCCGCACTCCGGGCACCCGGCGGCGGAGAAGATCGCCAAGGCCGCCGACGTCAAGAGGAAGAGGATTCCGGCTACAAAGAAGCCGCCTCCTTCATCCACTCCCTCCGCCCCGAAAAGAGGGTCCCTGGCGATGCCGCTCAACGGTGCTGCTCCCCCCGCAAGCGGGGTGTTTGACGAAATGGACGGAAGGTATGCATCTTCGATCATGGCAATTTTCTTTGCTTTTCGCCATTTTGTGATAGCTCGTGACTTGTTGTCATTCAGTATAGCGGTGGTTCGAATAATGCAATTGTCGAATTCATGAACTTGTTGGACACCAATGTCGTTGACATTGATCAAGCCCCGTTTGCCGCATTCGACTACAATGAAACGGAGGATGGCGTGGATGATCATGGTTGTGAGGAAGAATTGAAGGAGATCAATGAGGTAGCGTATGAGCAATCACAAATAAAAACTGGGAAAAGCCAGAGATCGAAGAACTACACGATCTTGGAAGATCAAGTTCTGATCAATGCATGGAGTGCGGTGTCTCTTGATGCATGCACGGGTACTTCTCAAACCGCCAAGAGGTATAGGCAAAGGATCGAAGATCAATACTTCGGCATGATGGTAAAGTACCCCAATAGCACTCCACACACATTTCGGTCGCTTCATGGGCGTTGCGAGGTGATCAAGTCTATGTGTAGCCGTTGGGCAGCTTGCTTGGAGCAAGTACGCAATGCACCTCCAAGTGGAACCGTGGAATCCGACTATGTGAGTTTGTTTTGCCTTTGTTCAAGTTGTGCATCATCATATTGCATCATATGGAATGACTGCATTATTTCACTTTGCTCAAATTGTGTAGGACAAAATTGCCCAACATAGATACAAAGACATGGAAGCTTCGAAAGGCAAATTCATGATGCAACCAAATGAGTTGATGTTGTTGAAGTCGTTGAAGATCAAGAAATAGTTGGCCGAGAAGAAGGCAAAGGAGAAGAAAGAAAAATGGCAATTGCTCAAGGAAGAGGGGTTGTGTAAAGAGGCCATTGAGGAGAGAAGAGCACGTGCCGCTGAAAACAAAGCCATGTCCAAGTTGCTCGCCGAAGAGAACAAGATCATGAAATAAACCGCAATGACATGGACGACCTCACCAAAGAATGGCATGATATGGCAAGGAGAGAAATCTTGAAGAGGAGAATGGTTGCGTCGGCCAGTGCGTGTTACAGTGCCGGAGATGTTTTCTCTGCTCCATATGGTGGCAATGTCGATGATTTCGGTGTGGGAGTTGGAACAAACGACGAAAGTGGATTCGGTGGTGGCGATGAACTTCAAGATAGACTTGATGGCGCGTGTGAAGATCGACCAAGATGATGCTGGACGTGGTTGTCACTTTTGCAAGACTCTCTTTTGCGTTTGTCCTACTAAACTGAAGCTTTTTTTTGCGCGTAAAATGTGTTATGTTGTTTGAATTTGAATTTATTTGTGGAAACCTATGTCAAATTTGAGAATTGGGCGTTTTTGGTTTGATGGTCGATACGACGGTGCCCAATCAAACCCCGCAAAAAGCCAACCTATAAAAAAGTATATTCCGCAAATATCCTTTCATACGGGTCAATTTAGGGATCTGCATGTGCGGCCGTCTGAGTCAGCCCGCAAAGGTCGTTTTCCATAAACTACAAACGTGTTTGTGGGTCGGTCAAATACGGGATCTGCTAGAGATGCTCTAATTAAAGTCAAATACGGGATCTCCTAGAGATGCTCTAAGTAAAACGATAGCTGACGAACTTTCACCAAGAGCCCAACTCTGGTACGCGTATTCCTGTCGCCACGCATATTAGCTGGAGGCGTTTGCTGTAAACCGTTTCCTGGCGAATGCTTGCCTTTTTTCTCCTAATTTTTTTGCGTGATGTGCGCACAGGGGGACTCAAACTCAAGACCTCCTTCAAAGAGGTGCACACCCTTTACACATGTACTTAAACTTATTTATGTATCTTTTGAAGCTAATTTTTAAATTTATGTAACTTCATCGATCGACCCTCTCCCACTGCATCGTTCCTTCGATCCTCCCGCTTCCCGATTTTCTTTCTTCTAGATTTTCTTTCCACTGATTTTTATCTCACCTTGGTTCACAGACTTTTTTTCACTCGTCTGAGTTTATATCAATTAGTCTAGATAGCGAAGAAAAAGAAATAAAGTGCTTAAAAGGGGACTTGAACTTTGGTCTCCCAACTAGCTACTACAACCAATAACCAACTCACCCATCTTTTTTTATTGTCCACAATACATAAACAGGGGTATTTGAACCCTTATTCTTTTTATCATATTAGCAAAAAGAAAACAGTCTTGATAACTTGGAATAAGCAGCGTGATAGCTATGACATGACCATCATGGTAACTTCAACATAACGCCCTGATAACAAATAACATGACAAAGGTTGACAACTCTATCATTATAATGCTGATAAGCGTGAGAAGCATGCTAAGTTTAGCATGGGCAACATGCAAACTTTACACGAAGATTATCGGGATATATTTCAACAAATTTTCTTCCCCCGGTGAAAATTTACTATGGTGTTTGAGTCTATGTTATTAGCTACGAAAAATACCACTGTTTTTGCACACAAGTTATGCATTTTGGTTACCGAGGTATATTTTCAACAACGAAAAATCGTCTGGTCGATTACCGCGGTGTTTGTATGTAAATTATCAGGTGTGGATGCGTATATTATCATGTTATTTACACAGAATTATCGGGTGTATGTTTTCAACAATTTTTTCACCTGGTTCAAAATTTGTTGTGGTGTTCGTACCTAAGTTATCAGATCTATAGTGCTTAAATGATCATGTTGTCTACACAGAAATTACCGAGGTATATTTTCAACAACAAAAAGCGTCTGGTCAAGGTTAACGGGGTGTTTGTATGTAAGTTATCATATGTGGATGAGTATATTATCATGCTATTTACATAAAAATTATCGGTGTATGTTTTCAATAATTTTTTCACCTGGTTCAAAGTTACCTTGGTATTTGTACCTGTTATCAGGTCTACGGTGCTTAAATAAGTTATCAGGTCCGGGATCCTGTGTTACCATATTATTTATAGAGTATGTTTTCAATATTTTTTTTCACAGGTCATAAGTAATCGTATTGTTTGTACCTGAGTTATCAGGTCCGGAAGCGTATATTATCACGCTTTTACACACAAGTTATCGATGGTATGTTTTCAACAATTTTTTCCACGGGTCAAAGTTATTGTGGTGTTTGTATATAAGTTATCAGGTCCGGAAGTCTATATTATCATACTATTTACACAAAAGCTATTGGTTGTATGTTTTTAGTATCTTTTTCTCCGGGTCAAAATTACTGTGGTGTTTGTACCTGAGTTATCAGGTCCGAGGGCGTATATTACCATGCTATTACTTAGAAGTTATCAGCGGTATGTTTTAATTTCAACAACTTTTTTCCACGGATCAAAGTTATCGTGGTGTTTGTACCTAAATTATCAGGTTAGGGGCGTATCTTACCATGCTATTAATTCGAAGTTATCGGTGATATGTTTTCAACAACTTTTTCTCACGGGTCAAAAATACCGTGGTGTTTGCATGTAAAATATCAGGTCCGAAAGCCTATATTATCATGCTATTTACACAATAGTTGCCGAGGAATGTTTACAACGATTTTTTGTAAACCAAATAATGGGTAAGTCGGTCTACAATAATCATGTTTCTATAACATATACAACTTGGTAACTATAAAAATAACCATGTTGATGACTACAACCCGGTGACTACACAATCTTATGTTGTAACTACATATAATCTTCCCATCTATGATGATCCCTCTCTCACCAAATTACTACGAAGATTTGCTTGGATTCTACCATGACACGATGCGCCACCTTCCTTTTGCCAACATCTCCCACCTGTCCAAGGGCATCTCATGTAGAATCCTCTTTGATCCTACCACCAATATCGTTCTCGGCATCATCGGAGTGCTCACGGGGATGCGTACTTCCATCAAGAAGTGAACCACAAAATGATTCATGAGTGAAAGAAAAACCGAAAATGCATTCTCTATAGAAATACAACAAAATCCGAGTATTACCAATTCGTAACAGAAAAAAAATCAAATGGAGGGCTGCAGCATAGCAGTGGCCTACTCGTGGTAATCACATATCTATAGAATTAGCCCACTTTTAGACAAAACATCCGGTTGGCTGAGATGGTCATCAGATATAGGCAAGGTTAGTAGTGAGGCTGCAGGTGGGGGGTTCGAATCTTGTTGTGGCTACTTTTTCTCGGTCGCGGGATTTAGAATGTACAGGTGCGGGAATCGTACGTGCCTATCCCTAACGATCAGTCGGCATGTACTTAGCTTTCTTGTTTAATTTTTATTTAAAAAACCTCTAAAAAACCAGTAAAACTATTATTGAAAGAACAAAAAACATGTTTTTAGAGGGGAATCGTTCTAATCTTCCTGTGTGCATGGCAATTTTTAGGCATGTTTGTAATGCCCCCGTGGCAAGCTTTTGGAGAAAAATATCAATTATTCATGGCAACTTTTCAGAATTGTTTTTTTATTCATCACATGGCAGTTATATTTATTAAGAGTATGGCATTTTAATAATTAGTAACATGTCATTCTTATTATAGAGGATGGAAGTTTTGTTATTATGAGAATGACATTTTTATTATTAAAAGCATTAAATTTTTATTATTGAGAGCATGACATTTCTATTACTATTTGCATGCCATTTTGATTATCAAGAGGATGACAGTTTTATCATTAAGAGGATGTCAATTTCATTGCTATTGGCAAGGTATTTTTTTATTATCATAGTAAATTTATAAATTGGAGAAATGACAGTTTCATAAAGTAGCATGGCAATTTTCATATTTTCAAAGCATGGCATTTATAAATTTATATTTCTCTGTTTCTTGATTAAAAAATGTGTAGCATTTTTCCACATGAAATTTTTCATGTAGAGGATAGCAGTTTTAAAGTTTAGCATGGCAATTTTATTTTTCTAGATCACACGAGCTTTTTTCTTGCTTTGTTTTGATCATACTCATTGTACATTTATAAATTGGAGAAAAGAAAGTTTTATAAATTCACATGTCATTTTAAAGTTTAGGTTTTCTCTGTGTTAAGAACTTTTTTCATAGCATTTTAAAAATACAAACAATTAACCGGCCTTTGGGCCAATCGGGGGTTTGCCCTGGGCTGCCCCTAGTGAACAAGGCGAAACATTAGCTGGGAGCTCCCCCC